>NC_138577.1:29558592-30006648 GCF_964289735.1 Phaethon aethereus
ATTAGACTTGAAGGCCCATTAGTTCCAAGGCAGATGGCCTGGGACTACCAACCCCCAGGAGATGGGGTGTGCGAGGAGACACTGGCCTGTGGGGAGCAGGTCACAGATTTCTTGTGGAATGGATCCTTACCTGCTTTTAAGTGGAATTCAAGTCCTGCAGCAAAGGTACCACACTCCAGTGACTGCCGGGAATCCTTTGGTCCCGCATCCAGGACACTGGCTTACAAACTCAACTGCCTGCATCCTGTTCCGGTTCATTGCTGTCCTAGATAAGGGTTTGAAAACAACCAACTGCACCTATCTTGTCTGTGAACTTTGCCCAAGCAGGCTTTTCTCAGGATTTTTCCAACTTTTCTCTGCATGAGCCAGATGTGGAGATTTTTCTTCTGACAGAACCAGAAAATACAGAAGGGTGTGAAATACGAAGAGTTAGCAGAAAATGCCAAAACATTTCCACTTCCAAGGCTGACTGACAATTTCTGTAGATTTGTATTGTACATTAACCTTTCCTTTAATGCTATACCAAAATCAGTTAAGAAGAAAAATCAATAATGCTTTTGATATAAAATGTCGTTTTGCTTCTGGGCAGAACAGCTGTCACACATGCTTTCAGAGCAGGAAAAATGGATTACATTTATGGGAGGATATGTGTGCAGCGTAGCATATTGTCCTTATCCAACAAATGAAGGTTTTCCCATGGGATATGTAACTGATTCTCAGTGACACCATCACTTCTGCTTATACATCTGTTCTGCTTTTAACTGCAGTATAACTCAATCATCCGGGACAGATCTTCCTTTCAGATATATATTTCCTCTAAACCTACCAAGTCACAGGCGTGACAACATCTGAATCTACGCCAAGGCCTATTAATTAGAGACCCGCTTCCTCCCTGCCGAACGTCAGCGCGCTGGGAGCTGCGGACCAGCCCGCCGCTTCCCGCGGCGGCTGCCGGCGGCGCTGAGCCTCGCTGGCTGCTCTCCCCGGCTGTCGCTGGCAGCACCCAGTCGGCCAGGGAAGTGCTTGCTTCCGTCCGCCCACTTATTTAGGGGCTTTCTACTTTCACTTGAAGCTTTCAGACCGGCGCCAGGCAGGACACAGTTTTCAAATCTGCTTTTTTAAAAACGCCTAAATCTTACACATGTCCAATTTAGCGTTTAGATGGCAGTGCCTGAGATCTGGAGTCAAGCTCAGTTTAGGTAGCAATGGGTGAAGTATCAACAGAACGTGTTCATGGCAGGGCTTAAAAACCTCACCATCTGCTCTGCTGGGCTCCAAAGTATGTTTAAAGACCTGATGCTTGTTCATTTGATTTTATGCTATTGCCAGAGGGACCAGAGGCACTTTAGAGGATCAGGCAACACTAAATACTCGACTTCAGAGAGCTGGGTTTCTGGAGGAATCACTGCATTAATATATGTAGACTGGCTATATATAGGTACTGACTGACAGAAGCAATGGTACGGTTTGTGGTATTCAGATTTCTTTATGGCAGACACTTGCTATTGAAAATAAATCTTTCTCATCTGCATAGATCTGTGACCTGTTTGCAGAGAATATGAAGTGGGCAAATATGGACTTTTAAAAATTTCTTAATGCTCTACCGAGCAAGCAAAGACAAAAGTTATTTCTATAAATAAATTTAATCACAGGCATGGAATATGTAGTGAGAATTAAAATGAAATCCTATAGAATGTGAATAATCACAACTAAAAATTAAGGACTGAAATGCATATGTTAATGGTTGTCAGAGTACTGCTCCTATTAACAAATGTAGTACTCAGTTAAAGATTTTGCTCCTCTGTGGAAAGGCGTACATTACAAATGAACAACGGATGATTTCCTCAATGGTTCAGTCTGAAATTTTCTTTTTCTAAAGTATGAAACTCATACCTGTCAACTAAAATGAGTCTTAGTTTGCCCAGTTTTAGATGCCTACAGTGTAGATGTCTTCATCTTAGCTAGCCACCCTGGGTTCCCTTTACAATCAGCAGAATTAAATAAATGTCTGTCCCAGGATAGTAGAAGCCTTCTCCTTGCCTCTCACCAAACATGACACATCAGAGAATGTCTCATCAAAACCTAAACTGCCCGAGAACTGCCACCATCCACCAAGCGTTGGCTGTATCATGTCAAGATAAAAGGCACACCCGCATGCATGCGGGCAGGCAATCACGCGTTCTCATCCCAGTTATAGGCAGGGTTGGGTGGACGTCAGCCTCTCTGATGTGGGTGGCAGAGAGCACTCACGCAGCTGCTTACCTGGCTCTGCAGACATACCCCAGCAGTGGTCTGGTTCAGTAACGGGGGACTCCTCTCAGCACTGTGTTGCTGCTGCACAGTGTTGCTCCTGTGGCTGCGAAAAAGCTCAGGTATGGCTATAACTAAGGGACTTCAGATGTCAGGGCTCTTTCTTCAGTATGTTTTCAGAGCACCAAAGCGTACAGGCCTCTTTAAAAGGATTAAAGCTGCAGTATTGTAAATGCCACTAGAAATCTAGGCAATTCTGTTTGGAGAAACAATCTCCCTTTGCCTCGCATGATGAACAAGAAATCTCAAGGTACAGAAGTACTCCATAAAAAGGATGTGGAACAAGCTGCTCACTGAGACAAGACAGCAAGTTACCAAATTCTTTGAAACAAAGAGAAGATCATGTAAAATGATAGGTGATCTCAGCAAGTAGTGAGAGGGAGGGGTGAAAGTTTTCAGCATCTCATAGGCTCAAGGTCTGGTCTGTATTTGTTTGGCTTGTTAATTGTACCAAAGAGATCTAAGCACAAAAAAAGTGTGTTGCCTTTGCAAAAGCATACCTCTCTTGTTCAGCAATGAAAAATTGCAAGAAAGAACGATGCATTCACCATTTTTAATCAGTCTTTGGAGTGCCGCCGTAACATTCTTTTCCTTTAGAGCTCTCTTTTTTAACAGGAGGTAATAAATACTTTAGAAAGCACTGGTTATTTTACATGTTGACAGTGTATATAGTGCTTTTAAAAGTGAGGAATTTGAAGCAATGACTACGAACTCTTTCCGGCATGAGTGAGCAATAAGGCTACCTAGTACTGTGACTTCCATGTACATTTCTGCAGAAACTCAATAGTGTAAGTTCTACTAACATTTCTATAATGCATTTTGTGTGCAGTATTGCACAGTCTTATTTCAAATATTTCTTTCTGGCTTAATACTTAGGCAAATTAATATTAATATACTGCAAGTCTGAAGGAGCAATATGTGTCCTACTGTGGTCTGTGGGAATTTTGTCAGTAGTTTCTGTGGATGCAGAATTTCATGTTAGGTGAAGCCTAATTGTTCTGGTTTAATGGGCTTGGTCTAGAAGTTAAGAGGTTTTTAGCTAGCAAAAAAGTGAAGGCCTTTAACAGCCTTCCAACTGAACTGCTAAAGGTTAAAAAAAACCCCAAACATAAATGTTTTTAAGGTAGAACTTAAGTTTATAAATAAGATTTTAAGAGGTTCCTTTGTATGTTTCCAATTCCCAGCCTAAACAATTTGTCTGAGCCCCCGGTATGTTCAGGAAGAGCAAGCTGAAGGAAAAACAGGGAAAACCAGTATGCATTTCAAGTTCCTGTGACTTGTGTTATAGGGGCTGCTGCTGAGACAGTTTGCTCAGTGAAGTTAAATTTCCGCTTCTTGTTCTGTCAGTTCATCCTTTTGAAAGGCACTATTCTTTCCCTCACTTAGATTACCCAGACTGCTTATGCTCAGGGCTTATCTGTAATGAGCTAATGCATTATGTTAAAAACTGCTAAGACACATGTTAACAAGATGTTGCCCCCAGCATGGACAGGAATAGTTGTACTCAGACGTGTTATCTGGGCAGGCTTAATTCCGCAGTCCTTTTAGATTTTACATCTGTGAAGTACCAATGGTTGTGTATGTCTTCAATGAGAAAATGTTTTCAGGCACACAGAAGAAAATAAATTTATTGTTAATAGGTGCATTCTGTGTTTGCTGCTCTCTTTGTGTCTGCCTGATAATCTGAGAGGCTGAATATTGTAGATACGAGCATACAAATGAGCACTGTGTACCTCTTTCTTATCTTAGCATTCCTAGACCTAAAGACGTTTTTAATTGAAGGGAGCACTTATGCTGCCAGGTGTATAACCATGGGAGTAGCATTACCACATTTTGAGGCAGCCTCCTGAGGGCTGTTGGAGGCTTAGTATGACACACTGGCATGCGTCTTTAAACTCAGCTACTGAATCAGTACTTTTGCAGCTCTAGCTATCTGAAACATGCAATTTTCCAAATTCAGGCCCTACCAAAGTTTGCAGGTGCTTGGAGGTTGTAGTTCAGACCCATTTCTTGTAGGTACTGAGCGCAAAGCCGACCTGCATTGCACTGGTCTGAGCACAAGGCTGCTAGTCTCTGGCCTTGAGGTTTCTGCATGCGACGCTCTGGCACCGGGAGCATGTCCAAGAACCATCCTAAGGTTTGCAGTTCCTACAGCATGGTTGTGGGGTACTGAGATGCCAGCTGCAGGGGAAGTCGGGTTATTGAAAAGGCCTTTGTCCTTACCTGCAGACCTCGATGAGTGTACCCCAAGACGGGGAGGTTAGGGTGTGTGCATGTAGTACAGAAATCTTTCTATCTTGCAGCAGTAATGCAAAGCACGGTTCTGGGACAGACTCAAGCAGGATTGCCAGTAATGGTCCCTGCTTGTCGCTGCATGGAGGCAGCTCCTCAAGGCCTGCTGTGGGTTGTTCTGTACAGAGGTCTACTTGCACTGCCATCCCTGCTCCAGGAGCATGCAGTACAAAACTCTTTCCGTATAAATGAGATGAGCGAGTAATAATGGTAATGAATCTGATACTGCACATATGATAGGTAGCCATTGCTTCCTGGCAATGGTGACGCACCACGGACCGGGACAGTTGTTTGTGTCTCTTAAGGCAGCTGAATAGTGCTGGTACTATGATCTGCGATGGTACAGCCCTTGCAAAAGAGCTGGGTGAGCACATGCTGCCTGAGCAGCTTCTTAAAAGAATACTGATGAAGTTGCTTTGAGTATCTAAGATACAAGTGATGTAATGGATGTAAAAAGAAAGCATCTCTTTTATTAGACCGGAGGCTGTAGCTTGGGAAAAAAAAAAAATGCACATGGTCTCAAGCTCAGTGATGAGGTCCATAAAAACTTTCAGTCATCAGAAGGCATATTTAATGAGGTGAAAGAGAAAGTTATATGGCAGTGTTCTCTGCTGAGAAACTAATTTAATTAATAAAATCCAAGAACTTCTTCAATGTCCTAGTTCCTTGTAGACAAACAATAATTGTTTGCAGATTTGTCCAACAGCCAGCTCACAAGCTTCAAAGGGAGCTCATCACCAGGCTAAAAATTCTTCAAATTACTTTCCTATCCATCTGAATTATATTTATAATCATTCTTAATGACATTCAAATCTCATTCTTTATATCACTAGAGAAGCCTAAAGTGGATGAGCTGTGATAAAATTATCCAAAACTGATGTGATTATCTTTTGATTATTCTTCCTCAGAACAGCTCACCCACTGACTTAATGAGTTTCTGATTAAAAAAAAAAACAGCAATGAATGATAGAATAATTAATTTGTCAATAAGGACTACCTTATCTGATATTCTAATTAACAGCTGAGTATTCTGTTAACATCCCTCAAAGTGAACATAACCCTTCTGTTTTTATTGAACTTCTCTGTGAATCAGTGACAAAACACTACATTTTTAAAAGCAGCATTAGCTGCGTAGTAGTTTGATGCTATCTGTAAAGTGAGAATTACCTAGTGAGAAAACAAGCACACTCTGTATTTTCTGTGAGATATATTTGAAGATGCCAGAATGTCCATTATTATGTTGGTAAGTTGGACTTAACTATTCCTGCTTCTATGTTGGACTTCCTTGAAGACTCTTTCTCAGTCATGCTGGAAATCACTGATCCATGTGCTAATCTGTAGGATAAATAATGAGAAATACATGACTGCATAATTATGGGGTTGGATTTCTTTTTGATTGTGACATGAACCTGACCCAGTGTATCAGGATACTTCCAGAAATACTTTCCTCCTTATTTTCATCTTTCTACAGAATTTAAAGAAGTGAATTTATCACTGGGGCTCAGATAGGGACAAAGGTTGATTTGGCTCCTACATCATCAGAATCTGTTGAGATCTCACCTTTGCTGTCAATGGGCAGAGTCTCTGGCAGAAATAAGTGCTTTTCAGGCGATGTCTCCATGAACTACAGGAACACAACCCCTGGCAATGGTAGTGTAGCTTTATCTACAGGCATGGGTGAGTGCCAGAAGAAAAGCAGGAATCTTTTGTTACTCCTCTTAACTTGAATAATCACAAAAGAGCTATGAATTTTAATGGGAAATAACCTATTCCATAAGTTTGACCTCTTAAGTAAAGGGATGCTGGTGAAGGAGGTGGTGGTGATCAAAAATTCACCTGAAATAATGTTTGTAAAATGTGGTAATATAAATTGTTTTGCCCTCTTTATAGTAACAAATGGCATGCCAACAAGACATATGAGTCTCATCAGAAATTACCCTTGTGAATTGTCAAGCCTGTTACAGATAAAATACCTAAGACTTGTTTCACTTCTTAAGCAAGCAGTGCAGGTGGGGAAGAGAGCAATAGGTCTTTCTTCCCCATTCATTTCCCTAAAATGCTTAGCGGAGAAGACAGTATCAGCCAGAAAGAGATAAGCAATCTGTTCCAGAACAACATTGTAGCATGCACATAAAATATCGCAGTTCGAATTTTGGAAGTGAAGGACTTTTCAATAATTCCAGATCATCAAAGTACATCATTCTAAATGTAAGACCTAGAAAGTGCAAAGTTTTATAGGGGCACAAAGAGTCATCAAGTGTCTAATGTCCTTGAAAGTAAGTGAGAATTAATTTCTGCCTTTGAAATCTTTCCTTCATTACTTTGGACCTTGGAACAGACGTTGAGTATAAAGATTTGGGTTGGTTTAAAGACAGACATTCATTAAAATAATCTTTAGAAAATTGGTGGAATAAATGACTTCAAAAATTTTTAGCCATGCCTGATGCTCAAGGCTGGGTTTAGGTGGGATTCCTTCCCACTGTTTTGCAAGTAGTAAAAAAAGAGCATTTTCACACAGCAAGCAAACAATTACATGGCCTGTTGCTGGGATTGTACTTGCGTATAACAGTGGGCAGGGTGGCAATATAGGTCTGACTGAATAAGAGGGTCTTCAAGATGTGGGCCTATAAAGAACACAGCTTGGTTTTCAGAAACACATTCTTTCTGCATTCGAACTTTTTTTTTTTTTGGGGGGGGGGGGGAGATTGGGTGCAGTGGGATTCTGAGGTAAAGCACCTTTGACTTTTGGTTCTGAAAATCAAAACTGGACCAACACAATTCTGGAAACTCAGGATAAGTAAAGGCACTGCTTTTATGAAGCAAAGGACTATGATTGAGTCATACAAATAGAATCAGGTCTCAGCTGTAGCACAGATCCCTCATGTGACCGTGGCAAGTGACCTAATGTGCTGTGTGTGACTTAGTTTCTGTGTCCTGGTTCAGTGTTTGCAAAATGAGAATAACAGTACTGCCTTTGTCTTGTCTGTTCATATTGAAAATTCTTTGGTGCAGGAATCATCTCTGTCTGTTTAGCAAGGTTCTTGGCATGCATCTCTAAGTGCTATTTTAATAACAGTACATAATTGCTGCTAGTTTTATCCCTAACCTTTTTGGAACCGAGTCAGATTTAGGAAATCTTTTCTTTTAACCCCATCCTCACCTTGGGAGATCCAAAGACTGAAGGGGATCTCAGTCAAAGTCATCCTTGCTTTGCAATACAAAACAAATAACTTGCCTTTGGTAACCCTCCATAACCTGGCATTCAGTTTCCTTATGGGCAGAAATCCCACTGAACTATCCTGCTCAGTTTGATCCTACCAGCTTTGAAGACAGCATATTGCATTGACTTTTCTTCCAGGGACTGGATTTGCAGAGTTTGTAGCTCACAATAAATTTTATTAACTGCCTTCATGGAGAAAACAAAAACATCTCTGCAGTAATAAAGATGGAACACAGTTGCAGAGCATGAAAGGCACTGGAGGCACTGCTATATCCTGGGAGACAACGTTAGAAAGAAGGTTGAAGACTCCCCAGTGATAGCCTATTTTATATATTACTGGGATTCACTACAAATGCTCACGGTCCATTAAACTTATGTGAATGGATGCTGCCTCTATAGAGCCAGGGGGGGTGAGAACGAGTGCCAAACTGACCACAGGTTCTTCAGATAAATGGGTCTTGTTGAAAGTGTGATGCATCAAAGATGTTTTGCTTTTGTTAGGTATGAAATGTTCACGATTCTCAAGTGAGAAGACAAATATTTAACATGCTGCAGCATCTTTCTTTGCAGCTTGCCCGAGACTTTGGCCCTGTTGAAGGCCATGTCAAAATTCCCACTTATTACAACTAGCATTTGAGCTAGCTTTCCAACTAGCTAGCAGTAGGGTAGCATCTTAGATGACTAACAGCCAGTGAGGAAAGTAGTGCAATTCCATGCAATGTGCTAACAAATCCTGCCCCTCTGCACTCTCTGCAGGGCAAATGTGCAGCTGCATTTTGCAGTGGCTGTCAAAGTAATTTGCAGATGGCTGATTGTTAGAGGGTTGCAATAACAAAACTCAGTGTAATAAGGAGGAAGAGAGGAAATGTTGCTAGAGGTGGAGTCAATGTTTTCTACATTTTATCAATGCAAACCAAAAATTTCAGGACTGTGATTCTGTTTTCTTACTGTGTCACGTTTAAAAATCATTCAAGTTTGATCCATCATAAATTGTTGCACTTACCTGGGCAAACTGGGGGACACCTAAATAATTCCCCGATCCATTTTGCCCAAGTAGGAGACCCAGAATCTTCTCTTTCCCAGTAATACACTTTTTGTGGCTATGATTCCCAAAATATATAGGGAAAGCAAGGTTTTTAAGAGGGAGTCTTCAGCCAGAGAGTTTGACAGGGTTTTCCAGTTTAACCATTGTTCATTCTTCTTAGCAACCATTCCTCCCTTAACTGTCCTGTCTCTACTCTGTCATCTGATGGAAAAAGCTGATGATAAAATGAGTAAAAGGAGGGTGGAGGTAAGCCATTTTTGAAGGAATTTTCTCTTTTACACTGACTAGATGGAGGCTTAATAAACATGCACTAGTTTAGTCTAAAGAAGACTGTTTCTGAATCTAATCCAATTTGCACAGTGCTGTTGCCCATACCATGACATTAAACATCAAAAACACTCAATAGCACATGATGCTTATTTTAACCCTCTTCCTGAAGCTCTCTTTTTCTAACGTTGAAATAACTTAGTGAAATATTAAATGAGATATTCCATGCATATAAACAAGCAGCTAAATGCATGGCTGAGTGGAAGTGACACAAGCAATAGCAGTCGCACTGCTTTCTTTTTCAGTTGAAGCTATTTAACATCAGGGATGTGAGTAGCAAGGGACTGGATAAATATGATGCTTCCTGGGGATAAATGCCAAGCCCCTGCTCAGCCCTTCCTGAAATAAAACACTGGAAGGTTACAGAAGAAGAAATGTCCGTTCTTTCTTGGCAGCTTCTCAGATGCTTCATTTGAGCAAAATTTAATTTTGACACTTGAGCAATCAGGAGGTTCACCCAACAAGCCTTCTGGTTCAGCACAGAGGTCATTGGAGAGTTGAGTGTTCCACATTTGGGCCTAATGCTCTTGTTTTCACTTCCAGCTGCTGTGAAAGGTCTCTTAACATCTGACAGGGGCCATGTAACTTTTCCCATGAAGGAATAACGTGATGATAGGCGCCGTGTTAGATTTCTGCCTGATTCCAACAGACCCACCTGGAAAATAAAGTGTGCCCCAATAAATGCCATGTTTACTTGCCCTTTCCTTCTCTGCTTCACTCTGCCTTCCTTTCTTTGTACAGTTATCTCTGATCTCGGGATCAGGTAGAAGGGGAAAGATGGGAATGATTCTCCTCTTGGATCACTGGCACAGGAAACACACACAGTTACAACCTAGTCTACAAAAGAGTCTGTGAGCTAACTCCTCTGCCTGAAGTGAAGCCATTTGAAAGCTGTGCACCTAGACTAAGTTATCACTGGCTTTAAAAGAAACCAGTGTAAATACCAATCAAACGTCTGGATCAAAGGAACAAGGGCTAATTCCCACGTGCCACCTCCTAAATGTAACTGCCCTCCTGCAACTGAATTTTTCTCCTTGTTTTACCAGTTCTTTGTTTCAACAGCTATGCCAAGGGCTTGGCAAATATTTTAAACGGTTTTTATAATGAGGAAGAAAGCCAGGAGATTATATACGAACCTGGGAACCGTGCTAGGACAAAAGTGCACTGCAACAAATCAACCTTTATTAAGCATTGTAGAGGCTGGGTAGTCTGCAGCAGAAAGGGAAGGGTTTGTTGAAATATTCTCACTCCCTGCACTGAGATCATGTACATGTTGATCTAACGGCTGGCGTGTGCCCGTCAACAGGTTTGCTATGCCCGCGTGGCATCCTGCACCTCCTGCTCCATGTGCTGGTGCCCCCACCCCGCACAGGGAGGTGCAGAGTGGGCCGCATGGCCACCTGCCATGTTTGGCCTCGCAGGAGGGGAGGTGAGCCTCCATCAACGGTGGGTGTGAGGGCTGACGTTTGCCTTGTCACTACAAGGTGTGCCCTGTGAAATCCGCTGCAAACTGAGCCTGCTGCTTTTGTCTCGCACGGGCAGTTTCGGAAGGTGGTGCTTCACCGTGAGCTCCTCAGAGGTTTGTGTGCCAGAACTGGTGGTACCTCAGAGCTGGATCTCACAGCAAACAGTCTTACCTTGCTTTTAATTGCTGAAAGTTTTCTTATGGCCATAACCATAACACTTGTGAGACAAAAATTCCCAGACGTGTTCTTCCCTAAGGCAGGTTGTTTTAGCTGTTTCCTCTGGCCTCTTTTATCTTCAGCCACCTGGGCGAGTTCTTTCAGACACTTTTAGGGGGTCACAGTTGGCTTTGGACATGTCTTCCACTTGTGCGTGTCAGTGGTACCTTGGCTTTTTTCAAGGGTGGTCTTCAGAGGATGGTAATCTACAACTGGAGAGCTGAGTGCCTTCATCTCTGTAGCTGCAAGTAATGGGGTTGGTAACCCTTCCTGGCTGGCTGGAGGTTTGTGTTGGGTTGTACTTAAGGTAGAGAGTGTCCAGGGAGGCTTTGCATTCTCATTAAATGTTCTGTATGGCCCGGATCTTGTTCCGTGGCGTGGATCTTCCACACGCCAGTGTCTGTAGGCTGTTTCATGGTTGAGGATGCCCTGCACTCAGCCGATAACTCCCAAGCCTATCTGTTTAGACTTCTCATTCTGCATAGGTTGTTCCCATTGCATCTTCATAATCCAACACAAAGCCATGAAGTCGAGCCACTCCAATGCTGGTGTTTGATTATGTAGTACTCTCAAGAAACACCTTTAGCTTATCCTTACTGCCCTTGCCCTCTCTCTTGGTATGGTCAGAGTTATGCTTGTATCTGTTCAAAGGAGATTACATTCTTTAACTATTATGGCTTTGGTAGTGGTTTTTGCATGTCAGGAGAGCTAATGAAACTGGCTAGCAGGCAGAGCACAGCTTCTTGGAGCTACTGCCTGCTAAAGCTTCCTCACCTTGTGTTTCCCTTTCTTTCCTTGGGCTTGACCTGGCAGTCGTCCCTTGTTTTCCCTCAAGAGATGTCATAAGTGTGGTCACTTTCACTGAGACCAGTTCTTCTGAACGATTAATTCCAGGCTGCATTCACTTTTCTCAAGACAAATGGGTACCTGCTAGGAAAAAGGCAGGTTTTCATAAATTTTCTAAATGAAGATAATCCAAATTCTATCTGGATAGTAAAATGTTAATAGTACACAGGAAAGAATTCAAACAGCTCGGAAATCTAAACATAATTACTTACGAGCACAGAGCGTTTATTGCTGTCAAAATTAATCACTTTTCAACTTCCAGCTGTTAAAATCCTTCTGGCAGATCTCCAAGCAATTCTCCTTCAGTTACTTTTCCCTCAATTAAATATTAGTGCAGTTCTCAGGCTCTTGTTACATAAGCAGCAATTTCAAATTGTGCATCTCTGTTCTTAACCATAAACTGTCAGAAATTTATTCCGTTGCAAGGTCTTTTCTAAACTCAGATTTTACTTGAAGTTTATATCAATGGAGGAGGAACAGTAATTTCATGTGTCTCTAGGCCTTGGCTGCAAGGTTTAGATGCAAACTTGCCAAGACTGGCCAGAAATGAGCTTTGGGGCTGGATGCTGTCAGGTGCTGAGCAGGTTGTTGAGGTAAATGTGAACTAAATGCACTTGGCATATTCCAAAATGTTTAGTGCTTTAGCAGAAGCAGGCTGCTCAAACAGCTGCAATGGAGATGGGAGGGTACCTTTGGATGCACCTCTCTCTCTCAAATAACACTAAGAACGAAATATCTAAAATGTAGGTGCTGTCAGTTCCACCACAGTAGGTGTTTGCAAGGACTGTTTTGAATCTCCATAAAAAGGCTATAATATAGAAATGATTGGATTTACGATTGATAAGTGAGCTGAGGTCTGTTTTTACGTACCTGTATTTCTCTCTGAACAGTCTGGGACAGTAGGGACCCAGATAATTTCTTTGGGAATACGGGGTGAAGGGAAAGGCATGCCAAAGCCCTTATGGTGTGTATTTAAACGCAGCGCAAGCAATCAGAGTTTTGCTTGCGTGATGATAGATTATTTAGATTATTTCTTGATCTATACCTCTGCACCTTGAGTCAGGAATCCACGTCACAACAATTTTTCATGTCTGAGCCATGGCTGCTTACACAAGGATGTCAGTAGCCTACCAGCCTTAAGAACACGATTGAAATACAGAGAAAAAGAACAACACAAGTCTGGACAATGCTGTTTACTTACTTTACTCCAATCACCTAAGATCACGTTTTTTCAAGTGCAGCTTTGGTGTGTCTATTTAAAGGAGAATAAACTTAATGATGCAAACTAGGGAAAGTGACTCTTGTAAAATCTACTTCTGGTTCAGCAAATGTGTGGCCATGCCCCAATGAGCAGCCATGGTTTTGGCTGGAAAAAGTGTGATGTGCTCCAGTTTTTAAAAATATGTCTATTAATTTTGCCTCTTTTCCAGAAGCAACAAAGCTAGATAATCTCTTATTTTAGCAATGAAAAAGCACCTGTGTTTGCATAGTGGGTGTTTGTGTAGCATCTCAATTCAGGGAAGACAAATCATCAAAGAGGGTAGTAAAATATGGCTTCATTGTACAGCCGGACAGTTGCGTTAAATGTCTGGTTCTGAGTGGCATAGAACAAAAGTGTCTGAATCCAGATCCAGTTGAGCTGTTGAAGTGAGCTACATGTGTCCAGCCAAGTTTATGCTATATAAAGCCTCTAAATTTCCTGGGAGCAATATTTTTTAATGCCAACACGTAAGATTTTTTTTCATCTGTTGTTCCTTCATAAGTTCCTTTGTTAACACGTTGCTGCATCTGTTTGTGTATCTCCTGTGCCAGTGATCGAATTGTGTGCGTTGTCAGGTCTGCCAGGAGAGATTATAGATGTAAAGGCAGATGGAAGCCATGGGCTGAGCAGCCTGTGTGCACATATTTGATTGCTAGCTGCACCCTTTCCTTTCTAGCCCACTGCCTTCAATTTGTGCTCCCCTCTTCCCTTTCTGTGACTGCCTCTTTCCCAAGAGAGCAGTTACAATAAAGTGAACAAATGTAATGAGAGTGGAAGCAAACTGCAGTCATGGGACAGCTGTACCATGTGGAAAGGAAATCACCTACTTTCATGAAACTTAGAGATGCAATATTTGTGAGAGCTCTGCTCCTGTCTTGAACTTGGTTGAAACTGGTCACAGGGTTTGCAAGGTATTAATCTAAGAGAGGGCACATAGGCAACGTAACTGCACAAATCTTGCACGCTTAGAAAGACAAACTATTGCTTAGTCTCCGAATTCAGTAATGAGCAACATAAAGCTTTCATGTATACAGTGGGAAGAAACAGCCTGGATATAATCAAAAGTTTCAAAACATTGCCTCGACAATATTATCTGATCCACTATCATCTCAGAATCTCAGAAATGCCCATTTTCCTGCAGAAATAACCTTTAGTACAGGAATTAATTGTCACACAAACCAATTGATCTCCCAGGGTAAGAAACCTCCTTGCAGGCCGTGTAGGAATTTAAGTGCTTATTTCCAGGTGTAAGCATCTGTATATGCACATGAAAATGTGGACCAATATCATCCTGTGCACATATGTGCATCATCCTATGGGCATATGTATTTGAGAACCTGTGTATATGAAAATTTAGAAATAGTTGGGTTCATCAGTTTTAATTAAAAAAAAGAAAGAAGCAGAAACAATGTACTTTGAACTGATATAATTTCTGACACCCCAATTTCATTTTAAATTGACTTTATTGATTTAATTGAAGATAATAAGGAATGGAATCTAAACTAAACAACAATAATCCATCCCAGACTGAAACAGGAATATTAGTCAGGATTGCTCTCCTTCTTTTCAAGAAAAGGAGAAGGCTTTTTATCAATGAAATTTGTTCTCAGCTGAAAACAAATATCACAGAAAAGTGTACTTGATTGTGGAAAATGCATGTTGTTGTTGAAGAACAAGCCACACACTTTTGACTTTCACCTGAACATGGATAGTTTTGTGTTTACATTTTCTTAAAAAACCTCAAACAAAACAACTACTGCTTTTCCCGACATATATTCCCTTCTGTCACATTTCTTTGCAGAAAGTAAAGCAATAACTTATTTGTGCTCATTTAATTAAATAGGCGCAGGTATAGTGCAGACAGTACCTGTTAGAAGTTTTAAAAAGAAGCTCCTCTTGTTGCAGAAGGGAAGAATGCCTTTCCTGAGGGGTAGAAATGGAGTACAGTTTGTTGGACGGAACAAGAGAAGGCTTTGCAAAGCAAAACGCTGGCACAGCATGCGGAATTGCAGTTTGTTGTCATGTACAACACAAGCAGCCATAGGGCTATAGAGAGGATGAGAAAGACCTGGGTGACATGCAAGAGCTTGACAGTGTGTAACTAAATGCTGCAGGAGAGAGGGCTCTAAACTGTGCCACACAACATGAGGTGGGAGTAATAGTAGTTAGTTCCTTGGCTTCTGTTGTTCTTGATTGCTGGTGGGGAAAGACGAGAAGCGGTCTCAAAATACTTTTCACCCACCTTCCTCTTTGCATCGAGTTCTCCGAGTGCAGAATAAACTTGCTGTCAGATAGGGTAACAGGAGAGTGGGTCTGCATCCCCTGAAGGGTGTTCTTCCCTGTGGAGCGGAGGGTTTGGGGAGCTGAGGAATCACTGCAATGCTGCCAGCTGCCTCCTCAGGCATTCTTGCACAGTGCTGTACTCCCAGGGCCCTGGGAATGGGAGGGTAACAGTAAACACAATTGCATGAGAGCATCTGTGTGGGCAAGCAGCAGGAAAGGGAGATCCTGAGGAGGTTTTTGAAAAATGCCAGATATTTCATAAAAGCCCAAAGAAATCTCTGAACCTTGTGATCAGCACATCCTTCTCCCTCCCTCCCTGCTCCTCTTGGGGAAGGGAAGACCATGTTCTCTAAGCCAAGGGGTTTGCATCTTGTGCTGCTCTATGCTTATTCGTGGCTGGACTCTTGCACCACCAAAAGAACTGGCATGAAGGTGCCACTGAAGTGCTCGCCACAAGCAGCAGGAGCACCAGGCTGGGCTCAATGGCCATCCCTAGAGCTGCTTCACACAGCTGTGGAGGCAAAGTACTCCTTGGGACCTTTCCATCACCGAGAACATCCCCCCAGGCACAGCAGGGCAGGGGTCTCTCCCTCTGCTCTGCATGCTGACAGCCCATCTGGAGGATGTCCACAGTCTGTTGCTTTTATAGTATACCTTGGGAGTTTACTGGAAAAAGAAGGCGAAATGACAGGAGTTAATGAGGGGACAGGGAGCTAGGAGAGCGCAAGGAGAGGCTGGATTAAGAAATGAGCTATTGTGGGGCGCATAGTGGAAGTAGGGAAGTAAGTAAGGTAAGAAAAGTATTAGTTAAAAGAGGAGTTGCTATGTTGAGACCTTTTTTTCCCTCCTAGGCATTAAAGTGCTTTAAAAATCAGCTCTCAAGGTCGTTAATAAATAGCTATAGTTACAGCACTATCCACGTGCCTCTGCTTTAGCAAGTTGCACTTATGTCTGGGCCATAAAAATTCAGTTTTGCCTTGGCAGAAAATTGTCCCAAACCATGTTGGCTCAACATGTGGGTAGAGCTGATTGTTTTTAGAAAGGCAAAGATAGCTGTGGCACTATTGGTGCCTCCAGAATAAATCTTAGGTGTAAGAAAATAGACGTAATTGCACTTTATTCTTGATTTACATTGTAGGGAGGGGACCATCCCTTGCTAGTTTTCACTTGCCACGAAAGAACATAGATTTGTTCAGGAATCTACAACACACACGGTCTTACCTTGATCCCACATCATGCTGGGGAACATCACAGAATTCGGTGGTGTTCATGATTGAGGTCATGGAGAAAAAGGGGCCGATTGCTCATGCTACCAGTCAGAGTCTGTGTCACTGGTGTAGCATCTTGCCCTGAGAAGGGCCTGGATCTGGCCCTGCCTTTTTATGTCACTTGAAAATTCCTTAAATTTCTTTCCTACCATCTCTAGTAAACAGCGGTCCCAGCACAGCGCTAATCACGTGGCTATTCCTGGCCTCTGGGTTTCCTCAGCAAACGAAACAGTTATTCTATTTGCTGCATTCCTCCTAGCAGCAAAAACACCAGCGGGCTGGGGGAAAATCCCTATTGACCCACCAGGTACAGGAAAGGCCCAGAGTTCAGGCTGGTGTGCATTTGACTTTTTTCTGTGTTTTAACTGCTCTGTGGATTTTCTCCCCTTATGGTTAATGCAGGGAAGCCTGAAGCGGTCTGTGGAAATGCACCTGAGAACTTTGGAGGTTGCAAGGACCTGCAGTGCTGATACGTGCGTTTGGCCGGGTTCTCACTCGCAGTGACCTGTACTTGTGTATCCCAGACTTGTCTCAGCTTCTTGTTGCCACCACCTGTCTGCCCCAGCTATCACAGTGGGTGTGAATGTTGCTGGTGGTGTTGCAATGAAAGCAAGTATTGCAGTGTGCTGTGGCTGCCCCGCTCACCCTTTCAGTGTCCCTGCAGCCAGTTCTCTGGTCACAACCCTGCAATGTCCCTTCAGGCTCCGTTGATGTATGTGTTGAAGCAACAGACATGCTCCCCTCCAGCCTAAGCGCCTTCTTGTTTAGTGTTACTGCAGTGTCTGTATTTTTATGGAAATAGGCACCTCATTAAGTGAAAACCTGCTTAGGCCACAGATGCATCTACAAGTTTGACAAGTCTGACTGCAAACACATAACACTACTTTGAAAGTCATTTAATCCCAACAGTGGCTACTTACCCCCATAGTCAATAGGAACTACATTTCCCATGCTTTCAGGTACCTCCCTTCTGATGCATGGCTTGCTGATCCTTTGCACATTCATGTCAATAGTCAATAGGAACTACATTTCCCATGCTTTCAGGTACCTCCCTTTTGATGCATGGCTTGCTGATCCTTTGCACATTCATGTGTACTCCTTGACCATTTGTAAATGCAAGCTGAAGTGTATTTTTCTCCACGTTTACCTTTTGGGAGGTATCTGTCCGGCAATTCTAGAGTTCAGCTCTGTTACCTCATGTGGGCTGTGTCGCAGACCTGCTGATTCCACCTGACACCAAAAGGTCTTGCAAAGTGATCCTGTTTTAGAGCACTAAGCACAGTTATTCTTCAATATGCTTTTAAGAGCAATTTTAGCTCAATATGCTCCAACTTTACCAAATGCAGGCTGTTTTATGCGCAGACAATAGATACTGTGTGTTGTTCCCACTTGGAGTTACCACACCTGTAGGATGCCAGTGTTGCGAGCACTGTCATGTGCATCCAGGCAGTGAGCTCTGGGTGGGTATTCACAACGCACAGGTAGTACGCTGCTATTACAGTAAACTCTCCTTGCAAACAATACTCAAGGAAGTAATTTGGGCTCCTTTGTAGTCACCAACTTTGTGTAAAGAGAAAACTGGGAGGCAGTGGCTTGTGGACTGTAATGGGTATCAGTGTCCCGTGAAGAGACCTTCTGCCTCGCTCAGAGGCTCTTACCTGAGCCAAAGGTGGCAGGTCCCTAAATTCCACAGTAAAGCCAAACTTTCCCAATAACAACAAGCTAACTGCAGACTGGGCTGTGAGCACAATAAAAAGATTTCAGTGTAATTGCTTTAGGCTTTTTTCCAGAGCCCTGGCTTGGGACGGAGACAGGAAAAAATCCTGTCAGGCAAAACTCCAGGACGAAATAACATCCAGAAAAAGACTTTTGACAGCAGACCAGGACAGTCCCAATAGTCCTGGCCTGTTCCAGCCAAAAAGGGATGCCGGGCTACCTTTGGCTGATGTAACCGTATTGCTTTACTGGAATTATTTATGTCTGGTGTTACCGAATGGCTAAGATACCCTCACCAAGGGTGGAACCTCATTGTGTGCAAAGCATTTTTGCAGACACCTCCATGCTGGATGATCCAAGATGACCAGGAGTGTGACCAAGGAACTATAATTATTCCCTTTAATAAATAGGAAACAAGTGAATGGAGTCTTTAAGTGAATTGACTAAAGTTACATTAGAAGTGTGTGCTTTCACCACTCATGTCTAGCTCAACACCAGTGGCTGAACTTGTAGACTTTTATATTGAAAAGCCCGAGTCTCTTCAGCTTGATCCTGACTGTCACCTTAGAGGTGATAAACAATGCCAGTTAGAATATTAGAAAAGTAATCTGAAGACTGGCAAACCGCCAGGATGAGACTGCACTGTGTTTTGTAGGTGCTTGGATATGGAATCATTATAATACCTGAAGCTTGTAACCTTACACTAGTTTTGTGTCGGATGATTAGAGACCAACAGAATATGGCACTAACTTTTAAATAGGGTTACCAGGGAGAATCTTGGCAACTATAAACCAGTAAACCTGGCTTGAGTTCTGAACAAAGTAAATAGTCTAACAAAGAATATGATCATGAGGACATGGAATATATGCAAAGAGTCAGTATCACTTTTACAAAGGAAAGGCATGCTTTACAAGCCACTAGGGTCCTTTGGAGCCAGCAAGCCCGTAATGCTGAATATGTGGATTTTCAAAAAGTGGATTTTCAAAAGCTCAAGGTTCCTAAACTGCTAGGTTAGGGAAAAGAAAAAGATGGTCCTTTCAGGATTAAATGATTTATTAAAATACAGGAGGAAAAAAGTCTGTTTTTCCCAATGAAAACAGAAGTCTCAAAGGAATCCTGCAGGGTCTGTGATGACACCTGTGCTATTCACTACGCTCATAATGATCTGAAAGTAGGGCAAACAGTGAGGTGACAAAATTAGAAGATAATACAGATGTGTTCAGATTAGCTGAAAAGGAACCTTATTGTATAAAGCCATGAAGGATCTGGGGTATCTGAGTGACCAGACAGTAAAGTGACAGATGAAATCCCATGCTGAACACACAAAGTACTGCCAAAGAGAAAAATAACTTTTGGTCAAGAAGTAGTTTTTCACACCATACATAATTACATTATAGAATTGGTTGTTACATGGATGTCTGGAGGCCAAGAGTGTAAATAGGTTAAAATAGTGACTGAAGAAGTTAAGGGAAGACAGGAGTAAAAGGAGGGTGTCTCCTGACTTTGGAAGTCCCAAGCAGATGCTGATGATATACTGGTTTACACGGGGCATGATGTGGATAGTCACTGTGTCTCTATGCTGCTCATTCCAGAAAATGGTGCCTATTGCCAGAGACAGCACAAAAAGAATTAGGAAGATGTTTCAGATCCAGACTTCTGATTTAATAAGATCACAAATCAATCAGTGAATTGACTGTAGCTTAGAGAGGAGATAAGAGTACTCCTGTAACAGGCCTCACCTCAGATGCAGGCTGGAACATCCCCTCTACTTCACTGTCTTCAGGGTGATGCTGTTCAAAATCTTCTTATATTAGCCCAATGTCTGAACCTCCTCTGAGTTTCAACACAGTCCTACAAGCTAAACAAAATCTGTGAGGACCCAATTTTGCAAGGAGTTCAGCTGACATCTGGCTATCAAGTGGTGTCCATACTGTAAAAATAGAGTTAGTAGGTATTAATCCTTTGACTAATCAAGATATGTACTGTGGAAAGGAATTTTGCATCCCTCCAATTATTTTTTTTTTCAATGTGAGGAAAAATTATGTGTTTAATATGCTTATTTGTTAGCCTTTAGTATGCTACTCCTGACAAATACCTTCATGTCACTCTTCATTTTGTGAATCATACATTGAAGCCTGTCCCAAGAGGAGGCTCACTAAGTTACATCCTGTGGTTATATTCTCCTCCACAATGAGAGTTTGTATAATTGTTCTTCCAGACTGATAGTCCAGTCCTCAGAGGTGACTGAGTATTTACTGTTGAACTAGAGAGTCAGTAAATGTCAGACAGAATAGTAGAAGGGCAAATCTTCACACTGTATAACCCAGGAGATTCAATCACGAGAGAATGGAGAAACAGCATGGCTCCAAGAGCATGTCGACCTCAGCTGTAAAATCTCTTTAGTAGATGGAAGGCTTCATTTTCCAGTGTGACTAATCAGTTTTGTGCCGGTGCAAATCTGTTGGCTTCACGGGAAACTCTATTTATGGATTCAAGTTAAATTTTTCAAGCTGAACTTTTTTTTTCCTGGCTGCACTCACGAAGTAGGGGAGGTGTTGATTCCTCTTTCTATTCAACAGATAGCAGTCAGCGTGCTTGTCTGTGATACGGGAACCTGGAATTCAAATCTCAACGTTTCCTCACATTTAAGAGGGTGCCCTCACTCCTGGAGCTACAGGCTCTTTCTTCAAACTTCTGTTTCACCCCCCGTCTACTCTGTGCATGTTTTTTCTCTCTGTAGAAAATGTTCCTTGAAATTAAGATAGAAGTTCATATCCTACCTCTCAGAGGGCATCCAATTTATCATGAAAATATAGAGTAATTTTCTTTCCCTTTGATTTCCAACTGTTTAAGCATTTTATAGCAAAATGAAGAGCAATTCTATATATGCATCATGTCGCTTTCCCTTCTGAATATTATATAAAACATTATTCAGGGACTATCCAGAAGTTAATTCCTTGTCCTCTGAATTATTGATTAGTTAGAGAGACTTGTTCCACCTCACTGCTTTAGTAGATGAGGCCTTCATTTTCATTTTCATTGCTTTTTGCTAAATGCTTTGAATAGGATCTGTTTTGTTGTTCTACTTTTTATTCATTGAACTAAACCTTAAGATAATTGAATTCCACCTGGACTGATCTGTAACTTCTTTTTTGATTTGACTGCCAAAAGAAAATCTTGGCTATTTTATTTAAGGCTGTATGAAACAGACAGAAACTCTTTATCTGCTTACTGGTACCAGGCTGTTGATAATTTAAAATTACTACCCATACCACCATTCAGTAAGTTTCCTTATCAGTGTCACTTCCCATAAAATTTGCCATTGTAACTCTTTTTAACAAAGCTTAACATTTCTTTTTCTTGATATATAGCTTTTCACTCTATTTCAACTAATAGGCAATACTTCAAAGGAGTCCTTTTAGTTCAGCAAAGTAAACGGGAGCTATGTATAACTCTACTGTGTTCAACATTATTTAATACCTTTCAGTAGATGTCTTTGCTGCACTAAAATTTTCTTGCATGCTAATGATTTTGCCTGCTACAAGTTGGCTGCCTTCTTTTTTTTTTCCCTGAAGGAGTGGAGTTAACCTATTTGCTTCAACCCAGGCAGCCTAAGTATGTACACTCACAGGTCTTTATATGATATAATTCTTCTTACTCCACTGCATATTGCCAGTTGCCAGAATAGGTCACAGCCCTAGGATCTTCCTGCAGCCATAGCTGCTGCCAGACCCTCATTTAATGCAGCTGGCCCAAAGGTTGCAGCCATTACTCTCAAGGGCAACGCTTCTGTACTTTTTCATGGTCTCGTCGCTTTGACAGCAGCAATGTTGCTGCCTCCTCTAGGGAAGTCCACTGAGCAGCTGCAGCTCTGACACGACTCTCTGCCGTCTTCCTGAGTGGCACAGGCTACTGTGTGCGCCTCATACCTTAATCCAAGTTTCTGTACTGGCTTCCCCCTTGCTTTCCAGTGCAGCTTGTTGTATTGCAAAGGAACTTGCTAACCAGAGTGACTTGGCTGAGTGCTGATGAAACTGGTGCCTCTGCTGTTCTTGTGGCCATTGCTGCTGTAAGTGTTTGTGTTCAGTCTACATGTTTTAGAACTGCTGGTTTAACCCGTTTTTCAAAATGCTGATTTGCAGTAAAAGCACTGAAATCTCTGTATCCGTGAAGAATGTGTGCCTGCAATTGCAACCACCATATAAACTTTAATTGAACTAATGGGTGACGAAATGCTCTGAGGTTACTGAGGTCCCACTGTTAGATACAGGGGTCTTTTTCTCAAATCCCCTTCCCTGCTGGATATTTTCACCCTGTCTATCCCTAAATCTGAATTCTCGTGGATTGATGGAAGGGTGCTCTTAGAGGAAAGTCCCCCTTTTACCATTTCTTCCACTTGGTAGGTTGTTAGACCCCAGAGCTCAGATTTGTATTGATTTCCTTCCCATTGTAAGACTATGCCAAACCATTGCAATGGTGGGGCCTACAGAAATCATACACATGCAGGAGAATACTTTCCAGATACAGTTAACTAAGAGCATTTTCACTCATTGCAGGGTGCTGCAGTTGCTAAGTGTTCCCTTGAAATGATGAGAAGAGTTCATAATCTACACCAGGCAATCACAAGACAATGGACATGACACTTCAAGCACGATTCACAAGCACGAAGAGATGCTGTCCCTGACAACCTTCAGTGGTGGGGAGACCTGGCCTTATGAAGATCAGCCTGGCACCCATTGCCATAGCTAAGCCAAGCAGAACAAAGGGCTGACTTTGAGAATCATCATTTTTATGCATGGAAACCAAATTTGACTTCTACTTCAGCAGGCAAAATGGCCATTAATTCTACCAACGACTGCAAATCTACATGGCAGTAGGTGCTTACAGAGCTCCCGAAAGACTGCTGTTTATCTGGATATCAGTGGCACTCCAAATACCACATAAGTTTTTTAAGAGACATAGCCTGCAATTATTATAGACTTAAGTTTTCAGGCCCTTAAGAAAAGAATTGTGTCGCAGTTCTTCGTGCTTTAAGTTATTACTGAGTAATACTGGCCTAGTGAGAATCTGATACTTGTCTTCCAGCTGTGGTTGACTTTGTGGGCCTAATTTTGAGCTGGGGGTTAACAAAAGATTGTACACTTTGTTCATTTCTTCAGGGCATAGATAATCTAAGGAACGTAAAGACAAAGCGGAATCTCTGACTCCCCCCTCCCAGTGGTTTAACTCTGTTGAAATCACTGATATATTCTCAATTAGTACTATCACAAGAATGAAGAAACTGTTCCCGACCAGTGAAATGAATACATTTCCCTGTTCACACGCTTCAGGAGCTGTATGAGGTCAAGCACTGAGCTAGGCACCCTGGTTTTCGCCCTCTTCTTTTAATATTTCTTGACCCCAGCTGAAGAGCAGCAGCCTTACTGATGCACTGGATTGCCTGGCAGTAATGTAGTATGCCAGCTGCAGACGGAGCTGACACCTACCTGAAAGCATCTTGTATTAATATGGCAAAAAGCATTATTGGTGGAAATCGGACTCAATGTGCCATATGAGAGCCATTTAGGTTGTTTCCTAGCCGCTGTGCATTGACTACGCAGCTCCATTGCTCCTGCTCCTGCTCTGGCCTGCTTTCATCTCACTAGTGGATTTTCCTCCTGACATTAGGAATATCAAGCTCAAGAGATATAGACTCCTCAAGATTTTCAGGCTGCCCTTTACCAGCAGAGGCATGTGCTGGCGGTGGTTCAGACAGAGCAGGATTGAGCCAGCCCCAATGAATGCTGGTATTGTTATTTT
This sequence comes from Phaethon aethereus, assembly GCF_964289735.1. Lineage (NCBI taxonomy): Eukaryota > Metazoa > Chordata > Aves > Phaethontiformes > Phaethontidae > Phaethon > Phaethon aethereus. The sequence goes on from NC_138577.1 coordinate 29,582,642, forward strand.
TTACAGACTTTTTGTAGCTGTCTGAAAAAAAGATAAAAGATAAAGTCGAAATGTTAATTGTTTCCAACAAAAGCTGCTAAGGAGGTTTTTGGCTTGGCCCTTGGGGATATGCAGAAGGCTTGACAGGCAGTGCAAGCTATTTTGAAACCTGTTGGTTTTTTTTCTTGTTCTTCCTTTTCCCCTCAGATTTCCCCCTTGACAAAAAACAGCCCTCACATGAAGAAGAGGTGCAGCCAGAGGACAGGGTGGGAGCCAGGAACTCTCTACCCATACTCTGGCACTAGTCCACCCTCTGGTGTTGGCACATCCCTCTGGTTCAACATGAGGATCTTCTATAATGGGGTTGTACAATGGGCATAATCATACTTTATGATCTAGACTTGGGTAATGGATGTGCTTTCCTCGCTTGCAGAGACATGGTGCAGTCATGAGCCAGAGTGTCCCCGTGAAGAGGGCTGCACTTGCAAATCCCTAGGGCAGGGCAGGTAGAAACTCCCCACCATGTGCTGTGGGGATGTTCCCTTGTCTTCTCTTATGGTTTGAGTTAGTTGCTGGGGCTCTGCAGAATGTGCAGATCAGTTTGTGTGTAGAATGTGCTACCTTAGAGCTACCTGTCCTTGTGATTCCCACTGGCTTAATCCATTTGCCATGCATGGAGACCTTCCTCCTCTGGCGGGCACAGGAGAGCCCAATTTGAATGGGTGACATACAAGACCTCAACTATAAGCATCTTGTGGCATCTTCATGGCAGCCTTCAACTAGTGTACCAGAGCCTGAATTGTGAAAGAACAGGACTCTGGATTTCTCAAAAGGGATTAGAGAAGACATCCAAGACAACACAAGTGGGGCAAGGCAGGTTGGCAAAGTGCTGTGGGAAGGTGAGAATGGCTACCATAGCTGCCCTTTGAGCCAATGACTCTTTCCTCTGTCCACCTGCCTCCCCTGTGACTTTCCTCTAAGTTTTAATACGTTTATGTTCTGAAATAATTAAAATTTGAACAAATCTTTAGAAGGAGATGTTTCATGTTGTTTCTCTCGCAGGACTTTGTTTTCCCATGAGCATCACATGAATTTTGTGTCAAATCTGAAAGCTACGTGAGGAGTTTTGCCTTCTTTTGAAACTGGAGGAATACAGGTTGCATCACTTTATTCCCCTTGACAAGCAAAAAAAAAATCTATGGCAAGGAGCTCACATGACCTAGTTTTCTGTCCTCTCATGAAACACCAAAGTTATATAATTCATCTGACTCCTCTCACCCAAGTTTGGGTCCTCATTGCCTCTTCTCAAAGAAAAGCAAGCACGGAAGAAGTAAAGATTAATAATAATAAAAACACGACTCAGGACAGAGCATGTGTTCGGTAGACTACATCAGTTCTAGCTGGAGAAGGAAAACTTGATGGCCTGACACACAGCCATCCATAAAAATCCCTTGTAGCTACCTCCATGGTAGTCACCATTCTTATTAGCATGCAGGGATGTTTCTCCTTCTATGTTCTGTTTCATCCCATTCTCAGCCAACTGTCTAAGCAAGTGCTCCTATTGAAAAAGTATGGTGAGAATTTCTCATGGCCTTTAAATCAAGCACACACTTAAGCTCTTGCATGGCCTTGCAGCGTGTACCACCTTGCAAGATCAACACTCTAGCTGCTCTGTTGTTTCCTCACATTATGGGTCTTGTGAGGGCTGCTGGAAAACTAAACAGCTCTGCATGTGATTCACTGACAGTGTGATTTGCATGAGTGTCTGATTAAAAATAATAAGCCCTTTCTTTTCAAACCACCCCTTGTCTGTTCAATGCAGCAAGAAACTAAGCTGACATCCTTGACTTTGCCTCATACTGAGTTTTTAATAAGGCTGGAGAAGTGTGAGTATCAGATTACTTCTCGGTGAGAACCAAATAGCTGTTTCCTGAGGGCACTTGACCTACTTCCAACTGTAGTAAGTAATGTAGTCTTCAGATGACAGAACTAAGTCTTATCCTTTATGCATTAACAGTTCTGTTATGGCCAGGGCTTATCCTGTTTTACCCAGTTACACTAATGACTCCAGATTCTGAGAACTTCTCTGATGGCTATGCTAATTTCTGACAAAGATGCTTTTATTTAGAAACCAGTTTTCCTTGAAACCATGAAAGCATTTTTTAGAATGAGAATATCTGCAGCGTGGAACAAATGGATACATTTGGAATTTGTTTTTTTATTAAGGCCAGTGCTTAATCCTGACTGCTCCATTGTAAAGTGTGCATACCACAAGGTCTGTGCTGAAATTATTTTACACCTAGGAGCTGATTTCCCTTAGGCTATTGACCAGTTCAGCATTTGCATCATGTAGATGCATGTGACTCAATGCAAGCAAGGCGAAGGTTATCTCCACAGAGAGATAATGCTGTCTCCCAACCTGCACTCCAGCGCTGCTGCACACCACATCTGATGCTTGGAAATTACAAGAAACTAAAGATATCTGATGTCAGCAGTGTTCCCAGTGATCTCGCCACACTAGTTTGTCTTGCTTTCTGTTGTGCGTGTCTCAAACCGGCATTCAGCAGATACAGTAACGGAGTCCACGAATAAACAAAAGGTCCTACTTTTGTTGGTGCATCCCAGTGGTAGGCTCTGAAGATGTGTCTCAAGTCATCTGGGACTCTGCTATTTCTCAGTCAGCAGCTGCGTTTGGCCTGACTCTGCAGGATTTTGTGTAGGTGTGTCACCGCACAGCTCGCAGCATGCCTGCGGAGCCTTCTTTCCCGTGCAGGGAATAAACAGAGCACCAGCGTGCTGGCTGCGGCGCTTGGTGCGCCTCTCTTTGCAGCACCTCCTTGGGTGGAAGTGGCTAACTGTCTCCTTCATTCATCCCAGGGACAGGAGCCACTTCACGCCACGCTTGCTGTTGAGGGACTGATCCACTGAAGTGCGTAGAAAGACTCTGACGGCCTTGTGTGGACTTTGTGTCGGATCCTACGTTACTGATTTTATCTGAGGTATTGAGAGGGAGCAGAAGGCTACAGTTCTTTGGTGGTTGCTGCAAGTTGCTTGGATCAGTGAGTCTGACTTGGCTGTGGAAGGCATTTTAATAGAATGGAGCTGCAGTGGACTCTGGGGGACAAAGTTTTGGTTTGTGTATATGTAATTTATTATAAAAAAATCTTAGCTCACACAGTTTCCTACAGAATTCTCTTTCAGTGGTGTAGTCTGAGATTTCTCCCTATTTTCCTTCTCCAGACATAAGTTTCTCAGGGCATTACCTCTTCCATTAATTGTTGGTCCAGCATCCTTATAAGCAATGAACTACTTGCTCCTTGTTAGTGGTTAGACGCTTGCCTGTGAATGGAGAAATCCACCCTGCTTAGGAAGTATATAGCTTCACCAACTGCAGGGACAATTAGCACTAGACCATTTATCTTGGTATAACAATGCTGATGGTTGAATACAGGCGATGTGCAGCCAAGTGCTCTTTTCCATACAGGGCTTAGGTGGTGGGAGCTCATGGGTGCTATGATGATGAGGTTCTGTAGCCACTCTTCGCAAACAGCAGGGTCTTAATTTGTTTTATAGCACTCCAGAACATTTATACTCCATGCACAGGGCTTCACTTGGCTTTGTCTAGCTTTGACATCAGCAATTTCTATGAAAACTATTTGGATGTTGGGAAAAATGCAAGGAAGTGCATTTGAACTACTACCCCCACTCCAGGCAGCCTCCCAACTCCCTCCTGCCAGAGGTCAGCTTTCTTCAACTGGGAACTTCCCCAGCGCAGACGGTTCCTCTAGTGCTGCGTTAACTCTTCTCACTTGCTCAGGGTAACAGGGAGACTCAGTAGGCAGCATTCATCCATCAGTAGAATTGTGGGGTTCTTATGTTCTGCTTTCTGTGAAGGAATGTATTGCACCAATAGCGCTTGTGTGTGCCTCCTTTCTCTGTGGACTTTCCAAACACTTGCTTATAAGAAATACTGTGCCCTGAGAAAATACACAGGGGCAAAGAAAGCACCCAGAGAGCCCATGGGGGTCACCAAGGGTTATTGGTGTTGTGTGATAGCTGGCTGGGCTGGCTGCAGCAAGGTGGGGGCTGGTAGCCTTCCTTTCTGACAGAGGCTCGTTTGGCTGTGCTTCTGCCTTTAGCTTCAAGCTAAGATTAATACTTGGTTGCAGAGGCTTCTGTTCCTACCCCCAGCAGAGTTTTGTATTGTCATTCAAATCAGTTTTACCCAGTACGAGATCCTCTTGGGAGTAGACCAAAACAGCAGTCTGCTCTGTCCTGCAAGGCTCAGAGGGCTTTGGGCCATTCAACACTTCACAGGGGCAATTCAGCACCCCAGAAGATCAAATTTCACTGTAGAAAAATTTAAAAATAAAGGAAGCTCTGGCCTGAGCTTCTACAGACTAAATGGATGGATGATAAATGCAGTATTTCCAGCAAATAGTGTGGCCATGGGCAAATGATAGAATGTAACTGAGATCTGCCGTACCACCCTCCGCCACTGCAGCTGGCCACCCTCACACTCTTAGTCCACACGTGGTGGCCTAAAATGTTCTTTCCCCCTTCATTTGAATTTCACCCATTTTTTTTGCAACTATATAAAGACTTGGGAAGACTTCGTACTTCAAAATACACAGTGAGTGTTTGATACACGTTCATTTTAACTGTCTGTAGGCGATTGGCCAAGACTGTTCTGTTCATTGCTGGTTAGTCATTGTTAGTGCGGGATGTTGGACACTGAATGAACATGGTACCATTTTTGCAGATGGACTGGCTGCCTCTGCAGTCTGCTGTGGAGGTGACTCTGCAAACATTTATAACCTGAACTAACTCATGAGTCTTTCTGGAAATATTCTTTTTAATTAGAACTTGCTAGTCTAAACAGTGCAGAAAGCAAACAGAAGATTATGAAAACCATCAAAGCAAACTTATGGTAACATAGACAGTTTGGATGAATGTTAATGAAAATGTCTCTTTTTGTTACAATTTTAACTCTAATTCACACTTTAGCCACATTCAACAGAAAAGCAGTTATACAGACCTGTCAAACAGAAACATTTTTAAAACTTCCTTTATTTTGTGAAATAATAGACACTTTTGAAACTTAGCCATGTGATTTGTTGCTGTTGGCTAAATTCTTTGTGTATCCAAATTAATTTATTCTGTAAGTTTATAGAAACCTGTCACACACTGTGTATTGAACTGGAAAGTTACAATTTCTGTACAGCTGTTATAAGAAAATGAAGATACTTTTCTGATGGACAAATATGTTCAGAGTTTGGAGAGTATTTCTGTTACTGATCTGTGGCTTATTCACAAAAGTTTTCATACAAGACTGAAATCCCCTTCTGTGCAGTGAAAATTGTAGGAGGATTTTGCAAGGAAGTTGAAATAGTAGCAGGGATTTTTTTTTTGAAGCTGATGACTCCCAGTGTGAAATGGTCATTGTACGAAGATTTGAGAATGGATGCTAATCTTTCAGCTTTTACATTTTTTTCATTGGAGGAATTAATCTGAATAATGATGGAAGCATTGAAATAACATTTTAAAAACATCAGGTTGATTACAATGAAGTGATTATGAAGGCCTTATCTACACCCGAGTAATGTAAAATACATCACAACCATGTATCAAGAGCTCCTAAGGTTTTTTTAATATGTAAAGTTGTAGCAGAATTAGATTGCTTTCCATGGTGCTAATTGCAAGTTTACTGCTCAAGGGGATGGAAACTAATGACTTAATTCTGAAATCAATTGAGATGGGTTTCCACTGTTTCTCCAAGGGGCTGGGTGAAGAACTGTGATTAGCTGCAACTGAAAAATTGTGGGCTTGCTCTGCCACAGTCTTACAGTAAAGCTCGTCATGATCAGATGGTAAATGCATCAGATGGGAACCATCCAGGCCTGAGCTGGGGTGATTGGGCAGGGTGAGGGAGGAGTTACTTCAGCTCTCTACTACAGAAATATGCAGGGTGCATAACTTGCTGGGGTGATGCTACAGCTTGGTCTTACAAATTACCACCGCATCCACTGTATTTTTTGAAGGATGGGCAGGAAAAGGCTATGGGTTGTAACTTGGACATTGGATATAAAAGTTTCATTGAGTGTCTAAACCAACTGTGGCAGAAGGTCTGTTGCACAGAGGATCCGTATGATCTGGCAGAGTGAAGCAGAATGCCTACTAGAGCTCAGTGCTGACCAAGTAAGCTCAGCTGTGGCTCCAAAAAGATTGGCATGGTGGAAGCTGTAATGCAAGTGTTAAGGGAAAGGCAAATGAACGTGGACTAGTGAAGATGGAGTTCAAGTGTAAATAGCTGCAAGTACAGCCAAAGTTGAAAGACTGGCTGCAGGCAGGCTGCAAACTAGTCTGTGGTTTGCTGAGGCTGTGAATTTAAGCTCAGGAAAATCCCTGCACGTAGAAGCAAGCTATCTCTTTTTGGATTGCCACTTTCCCATGGACATGACAAAGTACTGGGAAATCAAAAAGTAAAGACATTTCAGGAAACCTTTCTGCTCCAAAAAGATTACAGGATATTCCTTGAGATAAATGGCAAGCTATACTTTCTGTGCTCTGCACACATGCAGAAATAGCACTTACTTGATTTGCAGGATGAACCAAACATTTTTTTTTTTTTTGCCAGCAAGTGTGTCTTTGTGTCAGCAAAGCAAGCAGTGGGAGCTCACAGTTTAATTAATTTCAAGGCCACCTTTTGCATGTATGGAAACTGGAGTGTTGACCACTTGCCCTTGTGTGAGGTAATCCATGAAGTAACTCCATGCAGGTGTTACCTAAGTTGTTGCACCGTGTGCCTGGAGACAGTGTCATCTCCCAAGAGCTACCTGCCTATTGGACCAAGTATTGGGGAAAGTATGTGTGCTTACGTGTTTTACATGGGTTTGTCCTTCTGTTGATATTCCATTTACTCTGAAGATTAGAATGAAAATCCTTTTTGGTTTCCAAGCACTGTGATAATGATAATGTTACAGTGTCCCCAGGCATGCCACACTCTTTCAGAAAACAGCAGGTAGTAGGACAGTAGCTAAGGTCTCTGCAGCAGATACAGCACAGGATGGGAGCAGACAGGTGGCTGATGGGGAATGGCAGAGGAAGAGCAAAGGTTGCTTCCCTAGAAGGATGGTGTTACCCAGCAGAGGCAAGGGACCAGCATGTTGAGGTACGTTTTCACCATGCTCAGTGTGGTGCCTCCCCAGGGAGAGGGCTCCACCATGCTGGGGAAAGCCCGTGGTTCAGGCAACCTGTGTGCAGTTGAAAGTGGCAAGTACTTTACTACTATCTGCTGGTCTTGCACCTACCTGAATGCTCCTTGTGACCTGCCCTGATTTAGGCTGCTAGCTGTTACTCAGGAAAAGTTCTGCACGGAAAGTTATTAACTTGCCATATAACAATTGGGGGTCTGACAGTAGCTAGTATTCTTATTTACAGGTGTAGCAGGGTGGATACATGGCCCAGTAACACCAGGGAAGTGCACTGAGCTGAGATGTCTTGAAATGTCGAAGGCCACTGTGGGTGGAAATGCTCACTTCACCTGTCTGTTAGATACCTGTGTTAAACCAGGTAAAAAGTTCTGCAACAACTGTTTAGGCCTTAGAAACAACAACGGCCACTAGTACAGAGGAACTTCCTGATCCCTTCATTGCCCTCTTCCATGGAAAACGGGGATTCTTTCATTGAAAGAGAGGTAATGACAAGCCTACGGGGTGAAACATCCATCTCTTCCACTCCCAGCACTGATGAGTAAGTGTTGAGCTGTTTTGTGTCTTCACCCTTCCCTTCAGACCTTCTGTGCTGCAGAAGTGGGGGTGTGACCTTTCCTTCACATGGTTCATTGATTTCCACGCTTGATAATGCCGGTCCTTCCTCTGCCCTTTGACACCAAATCAAACCTTGATTCCGATGAAGGTGGAAGGACTGCTGCGGGGGTGTTCTGCGGGTCACTCGGTGACATCTCTGGGAGTTAATTACACCACAGGTCTCTTGTCCTCGCAGCTCATTAAGTCCCGTCCCCATCCCTGGTCTGCTATTTCCAGTTAAAGGCAGCTCCTTGTCCCCAGGCGGCTGCCGTCTTTCCTAGCGAATAACTGCAGCTTGCCTGCTCCTTTTGCTTTTTTACAGGGAAGTCCTCTCCTGCTGATAGCAGCTTGATTTGCATGCTGTCAGAAAAGCTTATCGGCATTGCCATGGAGGACAGTAAAACAAACCGGCCGATTAGTCATGTACAGCTCATTTTGATTCTTGTGATTAGTTATTAACGTAAGTAAACAGAAACACGCTTCAAACTTTGTTTAAAAGGCAAACTGAGCAGCCTGTTAGTACTTCGGGGCAAATAAGAACAAGGAGATCAATGGCGGGCATGTAATTCATCACAGTAATTAAATGGGTTTAAATACTGTACTAATCTCAAGACTGCTCAGGAGGCCCTTGTTTGGTTTTTTTTTTTAATATCACAGGGGAAAAAGCAGACAGTGGGAGACAGTCCTTCCATCTCCAGAAAGTGAAACAGAAACTGTTTCATCAGCTCAATATCTAGTCCACAGCGGTTTCATTACATGCTGTCCTCTCACCCTTCTCATCTAAGCGCTGAAGCTCTCTGTGCTAGGAATGAAATCCTCCTAGCTCAGCAGCTTCTGCCTGCACTGCACAAATGAGCAGTGCCGTAAAGGCCCTTGCTCTTGCAAGCAGAAAGCAATGATTCTTGCTGTATTTCCAGTTTGGTTAAATCTCAAGTGACCTTTCCAAGGCACATTGGCTGCCTTGATGCAAACACAGGGCTCCTAAGCGTTGGAGGTGAGCCTGCATTTACTGACTCTCTTCCGGACTTTGCCTTAGACTTTGGTTCTCACGGCTCTGGGAGTTTGATTCCTCATACTGTGGAGATGGGAAAGACTCCAGCAATACATTTCCAAAATTAATTTTGTTCAAGCGTATTCTCTGTACAGTATGGCTGATGAGAGGCATCGCACAAGGCAGGCTTTGAAAAATCATGAGAACACCTTGAAAATCCTGACATTCCTTTTGTTTTTAAAAGGTTCTGAAGTCTTTTACTTGTCTTCTAGGAAATCAGTTGTCTTTCATGATAACATTTGCCAGGCTGTTTTCCCACAGCTTTTTCTTGTAAACAAAACATGAAATTCTCCCCAAATCACATGGCTTCAGGAACCTTTAAGAAAGGTACTAAATGTACCCATGAGAAAAGACTTTGCGAGGAGGAATCTATAAACTGCAGTGCTTTATCTCAAGGAGTAATCCTCTTACAAAGTCACTGCAAACCTGCACTTATAACCCATTTTTTAAGAGGATACTAAAGAGAACGGTTCACACCGTGGATACCATTGAAAGGTTTGCCGTTTTCACCAAAGTAAGAGGATCCAGGTTCTTCCAGCTCTCAGCGTAACACCCCAATGCCCCAACCCATCCCATCTTTGGTGCTCCATAGTAGCACTCTGGATGCTGCCATTTTATACCTATCATAAAAATCGTGGAATACTCTGCGTTGGAAGTGATGTCTGGAGATCTGAAAGCAGAGCAAACTGCAACATTATATCAAGCTGCTCAAGGTGTTTTCCTGTCAAATTTTGAAAATGTCCACGGATGAAGAATGGACATCCTATGATGTCTCTGGGCAGCCTGTCCCAGTGCTTAAAAACCATCATGGTGAAACACATTTTCCTTATGGCCAGTTGGAATTTCCTTTGCTGCAAACTGTGATCACTATCCATTGTCCTTCAATTGTACATCAATCAGAAGAGGAAAGGTCTGTCTTCTCTAGAATCCCTCTTCTCTATAGCCCTCATTAGGTAGTTGGAGACAGTTTATTAAAGTCCTTTTCTTGTCTCCTGACTTCACTTAGCCCCTCAAATGTCATGTACTTCAGTGCCTAACCATCTTAGTGGCTCTGGACTGGCTCTCAAAACTGAACACTACTCCAGATGCAGCCTCATGAGTGCCAAATAGAAGTGAATCATCATTTCCCTTGACCTACTGGTGATACTCTTGCATTGCTGCAAGAGCTTACTGCTGACTCATACTCAACTTGTTACCCACCAGGACTCTCAGGCCCTTTTCCGCAGAGCTGCAGTGCTAGAGAGCCTCCAGCCTGCACCAACACATGGGATTGTTCCTTCCCACATGCAGGATTTCTCATTTCTTAGCTGAACTTCACAGTAACCCTTTTGGCCCATTCCTCTGGTTTGAAAGGTAGCCCTGCCCTCCTGCATCTTGACTGCTCATCCAATTTTGTCAGACCTGCTGAGGATGGAGAATGCTGGCAGCAATCCTGCTATCTCTTGCATATGTACCAAATACTTTATTTCTTTTTGATACCTTCTTGCAATGCGTGAATCCCCAGATCTGCTGTCCATGATCACTGTCCTCCTCTGCAGAGCAAAACAGCTGAGGAAATAGTTGATACCCACAGCAATCTGTTGTACAAAGGAGCAACACCTTTCACTTAGCCTCTGAGGATATTTTGGGACACCATCCTCCACTCCCCAAATGCAGCTTGCTGTAGCTCTTCTATGCTGTTCAAGTGGGAAAGACTGATGAGTCTGCTGTCTGGCTTTGTGTGCGTGCCAAAGACACACAGCGTCCATTCAGAAGGCAGTCAATTAAACAGCAGGCAGCTTTGCTGTGACTTGCTGTTAAAGAATAGGCAGGGAAGGACCACCTGCACACCACTTTAGCAGCTTTAACAAAATTGTTGTTTTTAATGAAGTAACTTTTTTATGGAAAGGTTAGCACAGAATCAAATGCCCTTTCATGTGAGTTCCTGTCATCAAGGAGGTTCATTACAAATAGCTGTCAGGACTGCCATCATGGGTATGCAAGGAGGAATACGCTTCCCTATATGCAAAACCAAAAAAACCCATGACTTTTCCTTAAGAATCCACTACTGACACAGCTAAGTGTCAATAAATAGTGCTTTATCCTGAAGAGGCACGAAGGTGTTGAAGGGCAGGGTCCTGGGAGCAGTGGACAAAAGAACTGATGTTTCTAACAGGTGCAGTTCCCTTCTTGCCCTAATTTTTTCTCTGGAGCTGAATCTGTGCTGCTCTGCCTTAGGCTGAAACTCTGTAGGCCCACAAATACCTGCCCAGGGGAAGTTTAGCATCATTCTGGCTTCATGTGCACATGGGCTGCTCCCCTCTCTTTGGACTGGTGTGCAGTCCAAATCAAAACTGAGCCTCGGAAGGGAGCAACCTCAAATTATAGACAAGTTAGAATTTGGATCCTCATAATTATACAGTACTCCTGGGTAAGAAGACAGGGAGCCGATAAATAGCTCATTTTCTCTTTCCCATGGCTGGGTAAAATCAGCTGGGGAGGGAGAATTAAAGAGCAGATATGTATGTACATTGAGATTTTTGAACATAATTTTTAGCCTTTAGCTTTAAAGCCTAAGGGAAGGCTGTCATGCATGTGAAGCAATATCACAGTAAGTAAAAAGTCAACAGAACTAATTCAGTTAGAGGAGTCATTTATCCTACAAAAACCAAATTATCATTTTTAATCCCTTGTTTTCTTCCTCATTAACACATGACTATTTCTTAGCCTTTACCCTGTAGCTAGGAAGAAAGACAAGAAGTTGCTTGTTTAGCTGTCAGAAATACCACTCCTTGGCTAGCTAGAGAGGGCTGATCATGCATGGGAATCTGTCTCTGTCTATCCAGAGGGTGATCAAAGGCAAGCTGATTTAGCCTCCTGCATCCACAGTCCAGCACTGTTTGTGCTCATCTTCCACAAACACTATCACTCAGCAGCAGCTGCAGGAAAATCATTAAAGGAGCTAAACTGAAAAGAATGCCATAAAAAGCGTGTTAGAGATTCCCCTTTTTGATAAAGATTAGGTTTCTTTTGGCTTCACTGATAGTTGAGCAGGACCAGCTGTCACCGTGGCTATGGAAATGATCCTGCTCTTTGCATTCTGGCTGCTTCATACGCCATCTCCATGGTCCCATAAAGGGAGCAGTGGAGACAGGTTTGAAGGCCATCCATCCTGAACTCTTACTACCCCAGTACCAGCAATAAGCTTCAGCCTGGTTTGCGGCTAACAGAGGTGTAAGGGGGTAAGCAACAACCACCCGTTTCAGACCAGCACTGTGGAGCAGTGGGAATAGTTGCATGGCAGAGAACAACTCTGCTGCCCTGTGAAGTGTTCACCATTTAGTTTGGCAGCGGTGTTAGGAAAACCACTACCTCTGTGTCTCCTGTGGGCTGGAACTGGGCAGAGCTTGGCTTTCCTATACCCTTCAAGTCCTATCAGAACGGAGATATGGGAAGAAACCCCATCTCTTCGTATCATGGGCAAGCACATCTCTGACTAACAGAGGGACAAGCATTTGAGTAAGGAGTAAAAGTGCAACAAGTAGGGATGTGGCAAGGCAGAGGGCTTATCTGCATAGTACAATGATCACTGTGGCAGTCTTGCTGTGGAATAAGAGTGTCCAAAGAGGGCACCAAGCAACCTGATCCAGCATCAAGGCTAGCCCTGGTTTGTAAAGTCCCCTGCAGTGTTCTATGATTCTCTGCAGATCCTCAGTATGGGGCCAAAAAAAAGCCCAGGCAGCCATCTGAGTGCATGGTCCCCATGAGCTAAACGGATCGCTGAAATGAGCCACAGTCCAAAGGCCTGTGCACACGACAGGAGCTTGAGGAAGCCAGGTCTCTCTGCATTGTGTAAGGACTTGGAGGAAGATCTCAAACAAGACACCTTCAACTAACTTTGTTGTTGAATTCTTGAGTTTTGAAGTGAAGGGTTACTCTGGGTCTTTGCCACAGCCAGCCATGATCGCTCCCTCCCTCCCTCTGGTGTAGTCTGCCAGGGTGGCTGTACAAGAGGAACAGCATCGATGCTGAAACAGAACCTGGACGGAGGGAGGTGGTGTAGAGAGAAAGCAAGGAGGAGGGAAGGGAGATTTGTAAAGAAATAGAGAATATGGAGAAATGGAAGAAGGTACCGGGAGGATATCTGAAATTGAGAAGATTGTGGATCTTGAAGAACACAGGGACCTGAAAGAAGCAGGAAGAAGGAGAAGACAAGTGGTAATTATAGAAGTGTGAGAAAGGAGAATCTGAGCTACCTAAGGAAAGAAAAGAATAGGAGAAATAAACTGAAAGTAAGAGGAAAGAAAATGGAAGCCGTCTGGGAAACAGTGCGGGAAAATAATTGGATAGGAAAGTATGGGAAGCTGCAGAGAAAAAGACTGGGAGAAGAGAAAAGCTGTAGCTAGGTTATTTGAGGGAAGAAAGAGAAGGAAGAGGGTGGCACAGCACAGATGCAAGCTTGTGGCTCTGGAGAGGACAAAAAACCCACCCAGATGGTGAGAGAGGAAGAGAGCATTATGTGGGAAGGCATGAGGAAAAAGGATGACAGAGGAAGAGATAGCAAAAGAAAGCATGAGAGATGGAGTGAAAATGAGTGATGAGAAAAGAGAAATAGGGAAGAGAAAAACACCAGTCATGAAGTAAATGCTGGTCAGTTTTTGTTTATCGTGTCTCTAATGTCATTGTAGTCTGTGCTTAGGCAGAGCTCTCAGGAATGGGATTTATTTCTTTGTAATCTTTAATTGTCTTTTCTAATACTGTCAATCTTCCATTTCTGTCAGGTTTCTTATGATGAAAACCTACTGTGCCTTTTGTTGCTTCTGGCTGTGCCTCTAAACTGCTTCTTTAGAACAAGAAGTCTAGGTTTTTCAAATCGTACGAGAATATGTACAATTAAAAAAAAATATGTTTTCAAGAAGAATACAGTCATTAGTGCTTGTTATTTAATTGCACTACTTAGGGTGGAGGAAATGCTGAATGTATTATGTCCACTCACAAGTGGCAATAAAATCTGCATGTGGCTGAGAGAAACAATGCAAATATTAGCCTTTCTAAATTGTTCAGGGATTGAATCTGACACTTTAAACAAAAAAGATTGTGATTGGCGTCTAATTTACATGTATAAATACAAGACTTGAAGTGTATTTTTTGTACTGACAAAAGCCCAGGTGGCACTGGAGCTACCTTTTGGGTTCTGCCAAGCTTGTACTGGAAAAGACTAATCTGATCATATTTGACACTCTTACAAAAAAAGAATTAAATTTAAGACAAATAGGAAAACTGAAACTCAGCAGGACTCTGGACAACAATTAGCCAAATGCTTAAATTCAGGTTGTCATGATTAATCTTGCTGAGAAGGGCCTGATTCTAAGATGAAAGTTGCAAGTCCATGGTGGAGTTCATAGCGAGGCTGTCAGTTGTGCCAATACACCTGGTAGTAAAGCTGCACGTATTTATGGAGCCAGCACAGCTGAAAAAGCCTATGGGGTCGGATCTACTGTCACACACACCAAGGTGGATCTGCAGGGGAAGGACTCCAAATAACCCAGTAACTGGTGATTTCAAGAAAGTGGTTAAAATGTTTTAGTTTCTAATGTCTGACGAAGTCTAACTTAGCTTTGTTTCTGGATGAAACGTGCCACATCCACAGGCTTTATCCCATGTGCTTTCCAGGCAGAGACTGCCGCTAGTTCAAGAATCTCTGCCCTATCTTTCTGTTCCTTAGAATAAATGTCCTAAAATTGCATGACTGCCTTAGGGAAATGTACCCCTGTGAGTCCCTAGTGGCTAGTGAAAGAACTTATGACTACACATCATCTTCCACAAGTCAATGTTAAGAGCCCTTTTTAAATCCCATGACAAATGACATAACAGTTGTCCCACATGGGTGAAGCTTTGATAAATACCATGGAACAGAGTTAGCGTACAAAAATACTTTCACCATTCTCTGATTCAAATATGATTATTTTCTACCTTCTTTGCATCCTTGGAAACTAGTAAGTCAGCTTGTTTAATATCAAATCAGACCAAATTCTGCTCAGAATTAATAAGTGCCTGCCTTTTGGCAGCTTGCCTTCTGCATCTGATTGACTCTTTCATTCTGCAAATATATTTGCAGACCCATTATTGATGACAAGTAGATTGAATTCTAAATTAAGGCCATGCTCCTGGCCTGTAAGTAATCTGATCATAGAGACAAAATGTGCAATGAATTCTCTTTTAATGAGTGCAGATATTGATTTGGGTATTTACTCTGGTGATATTTGTGATTACTTTTAATCGGAATATTTCCTGCTTCTCAGCCACTTGTTATCCTGGCACTTCCTTGTGGTTCAATGTGCCTTTGAATTTTCACATCCAGACATTTCCCCAACAGCATGGGGAAGGAACTCCTGTTCTTCTCACTGTCTGGAGCTGTCTCATCTTGTGATGGTTTCATCTCTGAACACTGCATGAGCTGCCACAGAATGAGAGATCAGAAAGCCTCAACAACAAAGCAGAGCTCTGAGAAGACCCAGATCTGCTTCTGTGAAAGTCAGTCAGTGGCAAAAATCCTGTTCATCAATGTCCAGTCTCAGCAAATCATGCTGGTTCATCAGTTCATCAGCATGCAGGCACATTCATCACATAATCGGCTAGATATATATTAACACAGTTGATTGCAAGAGATGAGTAAACACCACTTACAAATTCTTCATTCTTTTTGAAGCTTAATTACTTCATAAAGTCAGAAGTGGTTAACTTAGTAGCAGTCAGTGGCTCAATGTCCAGATGGAGATCTGTGACAAGTGGTGTCCCTCAGGGGTCCGTACTGGGACCAGTACTCTTTAATATTTTCATCAATGACATAGACAGTGGGATCGAGTGCACCCTCAGCAAGTTTGCAGACAACACCAAGCTGAGTCGTGCGGCTGACGCATGAGGGTCGGGATGCCATCCAGAGGGACTTGGACAAGCTCGAGGAATTGGCCCGTGTGAACCTCATGAGATTCAACAAGGCCAAGTGCAGGGTCCTGCACCTGGGTGGTGGCAACACCCGGCACCAATACAGGCTGGGGGATGAAGGAATGGAGAGCAGCCCTGCTGAGAAGGCCTTGGGAGTTCTGGTGGATGAAAAACTGGACATGAGCCGGCAACGTGCACTCATAGCCCAGAAGGCCAACTGTATCCTGGGCTGCATCCAAAACAGCATGGCCAGCAGGTTGAGGGAGGGGATTCTGCCCCTCTACTCCACGCTGGTGAGACCCCACCTGGAGTCCTGCATCCAGCTCTGGAGCCCTCAGCACAGGAAAGACATGGACCTGTTGGAGCAGCTCCAGAGGAAGGCCACCAAAATGATCAGAAGGCTGGAACACCTCTCCTGTGAGGACAGGCTGAGAGAGTTGGGGTTGTTCATGCTGGAGAAGAGAAGGCTCCAGGGAGACCTTACTGCAGCCTTTCAGTACTTCAAGGGGGCTTGTAAGAAAGATTGGGACTAAAGTTTTAGTAGGGCCTGTTGCAATAGGACAAAGGGTAATGGTTTTAAACTGAAAAGAGGTAGATTCAGACTAGGTAGAAGGAAGAAATTTTTCACAATGAGGGTGGTGACACACTGGCACAGATTGCCCAGAGAGGTGGTAGATGCCCCATTCCTGGAAACCTTCAAGGTCAGGCTGGATGGGGCTCTGACCAACCTGGTTTAGTTGAAGATATCCCTGCTCATTGAAGGGCGTTGGACTAGATGACCTTTAAATGTCCTTCCAACTCAGACTATTCTGTAATTCTATGATTCTATGAACTTCCTTACCTGTGAATATCTTAGCAGGTGTGCACTTACTATATCCTGCACACAGATCCTGATAGAGGCTTTGTGTGGAAATAATCAATTTTGGTGATTTGCAAAATATTTCCTACATATACACACACAGAGCAAAGCTGCTCAGGTGTGTGAGTTGAGACCTTCCACCCCAAATCTCCAGTGTAATTACATTTGTAATAAGATATGTACAATTTTTCTTCTGCCTTTACAGTGGTGGAACCAGTAGGAGAGAGATACATCCTTCAGCTGCTTCACTCCATCAAGTAGATGTTCTTTCAGCCATTTCTTCCTCTGAGCTCATCTACTGACAGAGACAATCCTCTATCCCGGTTTTCACCTGAGCAGAGTTCAGTCAGCTCTTGTCACATCCTTTGTCCTAGGATGACTCCAATGTCATTACCTTTGACAGTGGCTGATTTTGCCCTTTAAGGGCTTCCCAGACAGTAGGTTCAGAGTGTGCAAAGCAGCTGGGATGGAATCATCTGGCATCCAATCTCTTCCTTGAAACAGAAATGTTCTCTGTCTGCCCTCCAGGAAGGCATACAGAGAAAAACACTCTTGTCCTTGCATTCTTGGAGTTCTGCAAAACCATGGCATCAATTTCAAACTGTGGCATTCAGTAAGACTTTCAGTGCATGCTGAGGTGTTGGTAAGCTTGATTTACACAACTGGTCTGTGTGGCTACAGACCTTATGATCGCTGGCCTGGCCACAATCAACTTCAGGTGGAAAATCCTAGTGGTTGTTTTACAGAGATCTCTGCCAATCAATTCAATCATGTGAATCTATGTTGACTTCTCTCCAACAGCAGAGTTTCTCTCATGTAACAAGATTGCATGTACCCATGTTCACAACATGGAGTAACACCTTGCAGGATAGGATAGGATGCATAAGCCATGATTGCAAAGGGCCTTGATGGAGGTGTGGTGGAGAAAGGAAGACTAAACTAGCTGAGAGAAGATCAACTGTTGAATTAGGGTTAGTAATGCTAAAAAAAAAATAATCTGGCTAAGGTTTCTCAGTGAGAAGTGCTTCCTGAACCAATGAATACAGGTGCAGATGGAGTTTGACTTGTATTTTAAAGAAACTGAGAAGTAAAACTTCAAAGAGGTATGAGTGACAATGATACTACTTGCACTTATGTGTTGGGAAGTAGCACTAGAGCCTTTCCTTTGCTCCCCAGTGAGTGCTCTCTTTTCCAACAGCAAGGACAACTGTGCTGTAGAGAATGTGCAGTTCTGGCCTTCACCACATCCAAGAAGCCTTCCTACTGACCCTGGCGGTTTTTTCCACTAGGAGCATAGCTGAGACCAACAATAAAGATTTTAAAGGCTTCCACACAATTAGAGAGATTAATTTAGCAACATTTGGCCTATATTGACCGAATACTCTTTGGACTGAAATTACTATTGGCTTTATCCCAAAACGGTATTTTCCCAACTGATTCTTTTGTATTTTTTGGTTACAGTCATAGAATGATAGAATAGTATGGGTTGGAAGGCACCTTTAAAGGTCATCTATTCCAACCCCCCTGCAATGAGCAGGGACATCTTCAACTAGATCAGGTTGCTCAGAGACCTGTCCAACCTGACCTTGGATGAACAGACCCTCATTTTTGTACCCTCTTTATACCCCTCAGTTGGACAAGCAAACTTCAGGTTAAATTTTGGTTGGGGTTTCAAACCAGTAGTAATACAAAGGGATGTCAACAGAATGGGTGGGTCTACCTGAAATTAGAATCTGAGTCTCACGCAGTTAAAAATCACCAAATAAGAGTGAATCCAAGCCAGAGTGTGGTTATACACTCTAGCTGTCAATTCGGTGACTCTCTTCAACAGAATGGCCAATTATTCAGTGAGTATTGAGGCTGAATCACTTTCTGGCCCCTGGAGAGAGTAATCAGGTCAGGGGGATGTGCGGGATTTAGTATCCTGCTTGATGACCTGGGTGTTGCTACTATTTATCACAAGTTCTGGCTCACACTCTTCATATATGCTCTCCCCTTTTGTTCAAGCCTTGTGGTGACACTAAACTGGTAAGAAAAGAGCTATATGTCAGGAAACTCATAACCAAAGGAAAATAAAAGGAAAAGAGAAAGGTTCTGGATTTATCTTTCAAAGGTGAAACAAATACTTTCAGCAAATAACAGGTATTTGTGAAGTTTCAGGTGCCCTGGGATACCTGGAGCTGATTTGGCAATAGGATCCTTATAATTAATCATCCCAGCAGCATGTTTATAGCCTATTCTAATTATGTTTCTGTTTCAAATGGGCAAAATATAAATCCAGTGTCAAAGAAAAAACTGTGTCTAAACATAGTCCTGTAGGTGTGTTTTTTTTTTTCTTCTCATCAGAACTTTTTATAAGTATTAATTAGGAATGTCAAAAGAAAGAGGCCCCTCAAGAATCCCATGGCCACCCTGTATGGGTGAACACGCAGCACCGGCACGTTCATCTTCAAGTTACGTGTAATAGCATCCTGTACTGGAACAACAGCAACATATCCTGTTTCCCTGGAAAACATCCAGATTGCACCTTGTCAGCACTTCAGAAAATGTTATGTCTATCTGCCAGTTTTAACAGTTACTGCCTTTGATGACTTGGGATTGCCTTCTGTCAAGAGTGTCGCTACACTGGTCTCTCCATGGAAGAGGTAGTGGTGTCCATTCCTTCTGAGGCTTGGCACTGGATAATGCTGACCTTGTCCTCACTGGTGAGATTCTCACTGTGTTTTGCCTGCATGGGCCATTTCGTATGCATTCACTGGTTCTGAGAAAGTAATAGTCTGTGATCATGAGGTTCCTAGAGTTCACAAGTTTGTCAAGATCTGACATTGAAGAAAACAAGGTTATTCTGACTAGGCAAAATGTTAAGATACAATTGCAAATCATCTTATAACAAGAGAGTGTTTAAAAAAGAGGATTTCTGTTTATATGATTCCTTTGATGTCACTGGATGTCTCAGCTGACAAGCCAGGAGAGTGACTGAGCAGCACTGGCTTCCTGAATGCCTCTTGTCAGCTTGGGACCTAAGACCACTGTCTACCCCGAGGAGCCTTCTGAGTATACATCTTTCATTTCTCTCCTTTCCTTGAAGGCAGACTTGCCTTTTTTTTTTTTTCTTGCCTCTTTTTTTTTTTTTTTCCTATTTTGATTCAAAACTTTCTTTGTTTCCTTTATTCAGTAGAAACATGGATTTGGGCTTGCACAGGGGGTTTTATACAACACATCTTCAAAAGTTAAATGTTCATACTTTAAACAAATATTTTTCCTTCTTGTTGAAAAAGTCTTCCTGTTAATCCATCACTTTCCAAATTATGATGTATAAGGCAATATGTACCCTATGAACATATTTATAAGACAATGTAGATCATAAAAATTTCTCACTGGACATGAATCATACCAAGCATGGTGTCTCTAATTCACTTTCAGCATTCCATAAAAGTCACATAAAATAGTAACAACAGCTTTAGAAAACAGAGTGCTCTGTCCTTTAAACCAGCTTTTTGCAATTCTTGGTACTCCTGTTATTGCATGAATCCATTTTAGGAACTCCTCCTATGTTCCTGCTAATGTAATAAGCTTTCTCTTCACTTTAGGTCAGATTATTTTTCCTTGATAAAACCCAGTCAGTTAAATAGTAAGCAACAAAGATGCTAGAGCAAAAGACTATCCACTGAACCATAAGTCTCTTGCTTTCTACAGAAGCTCACAGAGAATTAAGTGGAGAATTATTTTATCTACTGCAGTGACTTGTCACTAGGTACCACGTACTTAGCATTTCCTTAAGACAGCGTGAAACTGTATATTTGGCATGTCAATAAAAGCACTGAGACACCTATAAAATGATTTCACTACAAAGGTATCAGAAAATCATGGAAAATTTTCACACAATGTTAGTTGCTCTTTTCCCTGAGAACCCCTTTCTCCAATGCATAGACTAACTAAATGCGTTTTCAGGCAGACCTTTGATTTTCAGGAAAAGGGAAAGATAAGAAAGCTTTGCTGTTGTGATGCACACCCTCTGAAGTCAGTGGAATGATTTCCATAGGTCTTGAAGAGTTTTGAAATGGGAGCTTGCAAAGAGCTCATGTCGTGTCTGCTCACAGTGACCATCTGTGTCACGCTCTGGGCACAAAATGTCCCTAATGTTACACAACAAGAAAATGTGCTTGGACATGCAAAGGTGTAATTTACAGAGAACTACAAAGGACCACTCCACCTAATAAAAGATCATGAACCCACACCTATCTTAGCCCCATTATGGAGTTAATTTTCAACCATTTGATTAAATACCTGAACCACATGCCAGGTAAATTTCCATGGTGGACAGATATAGAACTGCATATCAGAAATGTGGACATACTGATTTTTGTTTGTGCTGGCATGGCATGTTCTCTTTGGGTTTGAATCACTCACTGCTCATGGTTTCAAGCATGTACAAACAATGTCACCTCCTTGACTTGTTGGGACTTGGCAGGCTCAGCTTTTGTTTGTGTCATATTATCTGTTTGTTTATTTTTAGCAGTTAGATCTTTCTTAAGCACATCCGAAATGTGCAAATTTAATTTTACAGGACAAAGAGGCCTGAGGGCAGGGAGAGGAAAAGGGGGCTTATTCTCAAAACGTTCATTAGAATTATTTGGAAAAAATATTGTCAAAGCAAAGTGAGCTGTTGGCAGGTGCACGTTCTCCAGCTGATTTATATAAGAAATAATACTCCGTAGAGCTGTCTTAGGCACTTTCAGAACATACACATTTCTTGGAAATATGCTGCTCTGCTGAAACAAACCCCATTTCTCAGAACTGCTGCAATATTGATAAGAGGATTTCTGAGATCTAGGGTTGTCTCACTGCTCATTTGTAGAATCAGAGGAGGTAAAATAAAAAGGTAAGCCTTTTAGTTGAATGACAGGGCACAGTCATTAGCCAGTCTCATTGTCTGATCATGCTCAGAAAGCTTTTCTTTTCACTTAGAGTGAAACAAACCAAATCTCAAAGCTGAAGAGCTGCTGCAAAGCAGAACTGGCCATTTCTGATCATTGATGTGGGGTTGACTTTCTCTGCTCTGTTGAGGGGAGTATAAAAGACATATCTCTGAAAAACTAATTTGGTTTTCCCAGTAGCTTTAACTTGCATTGTTCAAAGATTTTAAAAACTTTGGGTTTAGTGATAAAAATAAATTTGCATCTTTTCTGATTTATTTTATTTGAGGTATCTGTATGCAGTATATCTGTATTTTCTTCAGCTACTGAATATTTCAACAGGAACACAGTATTTGGGTCAGCACTCTGAGGCTCTAAAATGTTGCAGTAACCTTTGAAATCTGTTATTATGATCAGTTTGTGGATCTAGCTCATTGACATCAGTGGTGCTACTCCTGATATACCTTGGTTTGAGAGACAGTATAAATGCATTGTCAAAGTTCAGAAAGTGAAATAAAGAAACACTTAGGGGATGGAACTCAGAAATGTTGTATGTTGTTCCTCTTTGAATATTTAGAAAACAGAATAATAAAGGAAGATAAAATAACACAGTGAGAAAAATAAATCCTGGTGTTTCACAAAGTGCAAACACTGTTTACTTGGCATCTGCTCTGTCTGTCATTTCTGTAGTGGGAAGAGTAGGCTTGTACCTTGATTTCACTGGTCCTAGCCTCTGTGTCCTTGCTTCCCTGCAAAACTGTACCAGCTAAGGCCAAAGATGTGTTTGGCAAACTGTCCCATCCCTGGAAGTGGGAAATAGCAGATGCTTAGGAAAAAAAGTAAGGCAAGGAGCAGGCACTGAGAGATGCTGCCCTTTTTGCCTTGTGCAAACTTACTGCGGGTTTAGGGGCTTACTGAGTCAGAGGATCTACCAAATGTTATGTATGTACTAGCTCCTGACTGATTTTTTTTGCATAAATACGTCCAATCACTTTTTTAACCTATCTGTAATTTTGGTCTCCTGTGGCAATGAGACCCACAGCTCAGTACTGGCTGTTCACCTGGACTACTACATCCAGGTGGCTTCCACCTGGAGTCCTGCATCCAGCTCTGGAGTCCTCAGTACAAGAAGACATGGACCTGTTGGAGCAGGTCCAGAGGAGGGACACAGAAATGATCAGAGGGATGGAACACCTCTCCTCTGGGGACAGACTGAAAGAACTGGGGTTGTTCAGCCTGGAGAAGAGAAGGCTCCAGGGAGACCTTATTATGGCCTTCCAGTACCTCAAGGGGGCTTATAAGAAAGAAGGGGACAGACTTTTTAGTAGGGCCTGTAGGAAGGAAAAAGGGTAATGATTTTAAACTAAAGGAAGGTAGATTCAGACTAGATATAAAGAAGGAATTTTTCACAGTGAGGGTGGTGAAACACTGGCACAGGTTGCCGAGGGAGGTGGTAGATGCCCCATCCCTGGAAACATTCAAGGCCAGGTTGGATGTGGCTTTGAGTAACCTGTTCTAGTTGAAGATGTCCCTTCTCATTGCAGGTGGGTTGGACTAGATGACCTTAGAAGGTCCCTTCCAACCAACACCGTACTATGGTTCTATGATTCATCAGCAGTTCCCAAACCACTTGTAGCTGGCCATAAGGTAACAGAAGGGGGTTTGGCTGGGCTGGCTTGCAGATTTGGAGTCAAGCTGTATATACATCATTAGCATATTGACAGACTTCTCAATTACATATGTTTGGTTATTTCTGTCAGTAACTGTCTGGGTATGAGAGCAGGTCCAGACTGGCTGCTTGTGGATGTGAGGTGAGGAGAGGAAGTTTCTGATGTCTGCAAAATGGGCCAGAGCCCCAGCATAATGTATCTCAGGGAGTCTGGGCCTGTGTTTGTGAGTATTAGAGGAGGAAATAAAATTCCTTTTTCAATTCAAATGTTGAGATCACTGGGGAGTAAATATTTTGACAAATGTTGTTTGAAATGAGTTTTGTTTGTATAGATAAAGTGTAGTAATTTATAAATATATGATCAAATCAGTTCCCTTTATTTTGTAATCCCAGTGACAAGCTTTTTTCTCTTTATGCTAATTCCCCTGCTAAAATGACTTTGGTTTTCATTGCAAGACAGCTATTTGGCCAACAATGGCAAGGTCGAGTATTGTTCAGGAAATGGCTTCTGAACTCATTTCCCTTCTGTTGTCTGTCAGTCATTGTAATTCTTTACTATGAATTAACGCCAAATGATCTCTTTAAATTTTATGAGCCTCTTCTTTAGGATGAACAGTGTCTGAATCTACTCCACACCTCTTACTCTCTGTGAAAAAGAGGGAGAGAAGGAGCACTTGCAGAGTAGATAATGGAGCTCTGTATATTGTAAAAAAGTTACTGCCCTTTTTTATTACCACGGCATTATCCAATTGAAGTACCCTTTGCAAAACAGTTTATTCAACTGGGCTCATACAGAGTACTTGTTTAGCTAAAATGTCATATCTCCTCTATTGCCACTTTTGTACTAATGCAATTGGAAGGCTCATCCAATGACCCTGAGACACTTTCTTCCTGTTTCCTTGCATAAAATATTTATACTCTGTATAAATATAGTGCTTCTTAATTGACCTTTCAGCATATATTATTATTATTACATAGTGTAACTATTATCCCTTATTTATTTATTGCAGAGTGCAGATAATTTTATCACTCATAATTCAACCATTGAAAAGTAGAGTACGCTTAAAGTTGTGCTTTATTTTTCGTTTTGATTGATTTGATGCACTTAAGGTTTACACAAAAACCTGTGACGAATAACTCTGGGTTTTGAAATGAGAACAGTTGGTCACTTTGTGGCTGAAAAGTGGCCTGAGTTTATGGAAACAGCTAACCAATTTTGGAGCATTGTCTCAAAAAAAAAAATCTAAGTTTGTTCTATCCCATACGCCAGTGCCTTGGTGTGAATCTAGCTCTTGGTGGAGGGAAGGAAATGAATGGGAAGTTTCCGTCTGACAATGTTTTCCCCCGAAAGAAATTACATCTTAATTTTTGTATAAACTTCATTGTGACATGTTGTTCTTCTTATGCTTGTAGACCATACAGATTATTCTGATAAGAAAACGTTTCTGCTTCTCAGTGGAGCTAGATTTCATACTGTGTGGATGTTCACATACTGTATTTTATTTAGTCAAAAGTGATATGTGAAATCTGGGGTCAGACCTGGTTCTGAATTTGAGAGAGCCCCTAAAAGAGAAACATTCAAGGTGATTCAGATCCAGTGTTTTGTTTCAGATTGTCATGGTTTAACCCAGCTGGCAACTAAGCCCCACACAGCCACTCGCTCACTCCCCGCCCCATGGGACAGGGGAGAGAATCGGAAGGTTAAAAGTGAGAAAACTCGTGGGTTGAGAAGAAGACCCTTAATAGGTCAAATGGCAAAAGCCACACACGCAAGCAAAGCAAAACAAGGAATTCATTTACCACTCCCCATCAACAGGTGGGTGTTCAGCCATCTCCAGGGAAGCAGGGCTCCATCACATGTAGCAGTTACTTGGGAAAACAAACACCATAACTCTGAACATTCACCCCTTCCTCCTTCTTCCCCCAGCTTTATATACTGAGCATGACGTCCTATGGTATGGAATACCCCTGTGGTATTGCACCCCACTGGTGGGGTGGTGCAAGAAACAGAAAATGCCTTGACGCTGTGTAAGCACTGCTCAGCAGTAACGAAAACATCCCTGTGTTATCAACACTGTTTTCAGCACAAATCCAAAACATAGGCCCATAAAAGCTGTTATGAAAAAAAATTAACTCTACCCCAGCCAAACCCAGCACACAGATCTATCTTACAACCTGGGGACACTGTCTTTGGGATGGAACAACGTTCTCTTACTACTATAACTAATGACATCTTTTTCTAAATTCAGTTGTCTTATAATTAATTCCCTGTAGTCCTTTTTATTGTGTTTGTAGGAACGGTTTTATCTTTAGTAGATCATGTTTTTCCAGATGCTCTGAGAAGGAATCTATAGAAAACAGTTATATGTTTCAAATGATGGGATTTTTATCAGAGCGTAATCTTTCTGTGCAGGCCTTTGCATTTTAAAAACAAATCAATTTCTATGATGTCAGCATGTTTATCATTTCAGTCCTGGGAACATTTTCTTGGCATCAGGGTTTGATCTTCTAGGTGTGTCTAATTCTTATAAAGCCACAGCTGTGTGAATCAGATTTCCTAGGAAAGCCTGCCATATCTCAGGATTTCACTGGAATACAACTTAAGTCTCATTTCTCACCTTTGAATTGTTCTGAAGCCCAGAGCATTTTTATAATTGAATCATGGGTTTCGCAGGAGAATGTAAAGCAACACTTCCTACAACCTCAAAGGCAAATTTTCTTCCCCTTTGGATTCCTACAGAACAACAAAGACAGTTCAAAGTTTGCCTCATTATTTAAGCCCTGCAGCATGTTTATAGAGTACATTAAAAAAAAGGACTTTTTCTGTTTTGCATATAAAGTGCTAGTCTTACCTTTAGGTACTTGTGTATGGTATTAAAGCAAAAGACAGCACTGCAAACCCAATGTGCTGTTGTCATTTTGAGTTTTATTTGGGGGTGGGGGAGGTGTCATGGAGGAATCTACTTTTCTCAGAATCTGGCATTTCCAGCTGTATTTTTAATGACATAAACTTTGATCCCATTTTGATAATAAGCTGTCATTTTTAGATTAGATCAATATGCATACAGCCACTCCTGCTTTGTATACAAGCAGATGCCTGTCTGCAGTATGTGGGTATTGAATATTTGATCCATTTTTATTTCAGCAAGGTTTCAGTGTGAAACATCCAATATTAGTTTTATTTCCAGAACAAAAGCCAGGTACTTTCATTTAGACTGATAGGCCTCCCATCAGAAGGATCTGTATGGGGACCCTTTGCTTAAGTGATTCAAAGTCATCCTGAGGTTAACAGTCCCCTATTATCACCATCAGAAAGGCAGAGCTTTTTTCTATCCATTCTCATGTTATGATGGTGACAGAGGGAGGGTGGCTGTTGAAATTCATCCATGAAACATTTCAACTCAAATTAAATAATACTGGGTTGGCATAAGATTGAGTGGAGGACAGAGGATGTGGGGGTAGCTCTTTTTCTGGGATACTTTTCTGCAGAATTAGATACACACCTCTCTCCTGTCCCCTTACATTATTGGGTCTTTCTGTTTGGAGATTCTCCCCACCAGTGTCAGAGGAGGACTCTCACTGTGGTCCTGGATTTCTGCTGGTGCGTTGGTGTTGGTCTCAGCCAGAATCATCACCTAGCTGGGTAGTTCAACCCAGACAAGTAGCTTCTGCAAAGGAGCTATTTAGTCAGGGATGATTAATGATGCGGTGGAAGGTCCAGCACCTCAGTGCAAGGCCAGAAATCACTCATGCAAAGTTTGTCCCCTCCTCATGAGATCAGCTTTCCCTCAGGCAGCCAGCCATTCAAGCTTTCCTACCATCCAGGTGTGGCAACAACACTTTGTTTGGCATTAGTGTAGCTTGTGTCAAAGGGCAAGCCAGGAGAATTTCATCTGCAGTTAATGAAACTAAGTTTAATGTGGCAGAGTCGATTAAACTAAGAAGTGGGAGAATTGAGATCTCTGTAAGATGTGGAACAAAATAATCAACTTCTGCTTTCTGATCCAAGGTCCACATCTATTTTATACAGAGCCAGCTCAATGCCAAGCAAATTAATGACAACTTTACTGATGTGTTCTCTGGGGAGTTAAACGTTTCTCACTGCATCCCATAGTAACATTTTTTAAATGTCCTTTCTGTTGTGGTGCTTCTGGATACATACACCCATAAAAGTTTCTTGGGAGATTTTAGCAGCTGCCTACGTTTTATACAACAGCAGTGGGCTCTGTGAATCATTTGATGCAGCCAAGTACTTCATCAGATGGAGAAGAGTGTCATCTGCTCAGGAGCTAGGTGAGTGAGGGAGCAGTGTTTAGCCTGGTGGAAGGAGTGCTGTGCTGGGATGGCCATGGGCTGCTTGCAAGTGGTTGTGGTGCCCTTCCTTACCATGGGCCAGAGTTGTGGTAGGGTTGAGCCTAGAGGGCTTGGGAAGTAAGTCTCAGGTCTTAGCTGCTTATCCAGCCTCGCCTTGCACTGCAGTGGGAGCTGCTATCTGTTGTCTGTGAATCATCGCTGAAGGACCCCCACTCGCTTCCAGCTTTCAGAATCAGATAGCATGTCCCTTGAGCTTCTGGGCCATTTGAAGTTTTATGACATAACAACCACTCCTGGCTTGGCCTGTAAATCATTAGTAGTCATGTCACTCACACCAAAGCTGAGAATATCAGTATTATAGACTGCTGTGAACATTGCCCAGCCAACAGCTCTTCTCTGTACGTGCGTCTGATGCATCAGGCCATTGTAAGGAGCAGCTTGTACCTCCTTTGTGACTTTGTGTCAGGGCCCACAGTTATAAAGGCACCTGAATACAATGAGGCTTCTGAACAAGGCATGTTCTGGCTGGAGAAGGCGTTGCATTATCCTCCTGTTTCCGTTTGTCCTTGGATGGAAAGGGAGCTGTTCATCCAGCTGCACTGTGTTGTCATGCAAAGAGCTTTCCAATGAAGTGCATTCAGAGACATAACAGCATTTTAGTCTTCAAAGACTGTATTTCATTCTTATTACGGGGACTGTAAGAACTATGAGAAATAAGCCAGTTGTGTAGAGATGTTGCTCCAGGCACTTCAGTAAAAATGCATCAATTTGAGCTGATCTGTGAAGGTTTACATTGGGACAAAGGGTGAAAGATTAC
The DNA here is from genome assembly GCF_964289735.1 of Phaethon aethereus. Lineage (NCBI taxonomy): Eukaryota > Metazoa > Chordata > Aves > Phaethontiformes > Phaethontidae > Phaethon > Phaethon aethereus. Next base: position 29,610,979 of record NC_138577.1, read on the forward strand.
GTCAGCTGGGCTGCCATTGACATCCATCAGGATGTTGACCTCACCTTTGTGCTTATGTTGCTGCTGGCCCATATTATTCGCCAATGCACAGTCCCCAAGAAAAAAGCCTGTGAGCGTCAAACAAGCAGCATGAAAAACTCCTGAGTTCTTCCAATGCATACCAAAAAGATGAGGAAAGGATCAGCCATGCCCGTGATATAGCTCACTGGTCAATTAAGACGGCTCATGCTTGAATCCTAGCCACACTGGTTCTATGGCTTCTCAGATCAGTGGACTTGCGGCAGAGATGAACTCACCCTGCCATTTGTTGTGCTGCTCTCCCCACTATCATTTCATAGCTCCAGAAGAAAAACAAACGCAAACTATAATTTACGTGCTGGCAACTCAGTAGAGACTAGCTGTTACCTTAAACTGTGCAAGACAGACACACAATATAGAATTTTTAATGAGATGGCATGGGGTAGAAAAAGGAATGTTAGAGATGCTATCTATCTATAAGATACTTTGCAAGCTTTTTAGTCTTATGATTTCCTTTCACTGTAGCAGGAGTCACACAGATAAATGCTTGCACAGTCCTTTCTAAAGTTAACTTACTGAATTTAGACTTAGTTTTCAGTGGCCTTTCTGACATTTGTTGGCACTTGTCCTAAACTTTATTTCTACAGCAAGTTTCCGTGGGCTGAGATACTTCCATCATCTGCTTCTGTGGGCTTCTTTTCTAAAAATGTGGTGATTGACACCTTAGTGATTAATATATGAGTAAAAGTCTTCATTGACTGACTTTTGTAATATTGTTGGCTCTTTAAGCCGTTCAGATCATGTCCTCCAAATCCAGGAAAGATTTCCATCCTCACTTTGTCGTCTTATATAAGGCAAATTAGTATCTTGTAGAGCTGTTGATAGCACAGGCCAGGAATCACTACAAACAACAAAGGAGGAGGAAAGGAAACCAGGCTGTGTTATTTAGACACTGAGAACTTAGAAAGTATTGGATGATGCTAGAAGCTGGAGAAAAGCAAGTTACCATTTAATATGAAATATATATTAATTTATTTCAAGAGCAAAGGAATCCCATAATTCCTGTCAGAGCCATGAGAAATTCTGCAATCTCCTTGACTGTTGTACTGACAGGCTAAATGATGGAGGGGAGGCAGGAAGGAGGGGAATTCTACCTGGGTTTTTTTTCTTCTCATTTTGCTAATTATTGTACCACCTAAGAGATATAGTTACTACTGAAATCTCATACTGATGTTAGTATTCTATATAAAAAGGAAGAGACTTGTGATGAAGCTCTCCAGCTACTTTGGCTTCTGCCTGAAAGATAACTGCATTTAAGTCCCATGAGTTTTTCAGAGAAACTCCCCAGAGTTATACTAAGAGTATAAGTAATATAACTTATACCAAGTTATACTCCTAAGAGTATAACTCTTAGTTACCCAAATAGATAAAACTGTCCTTTATCTGATAGGTATAAACATCAGTGGTCACATGCCTAGATTAGCACTTGCTAGTGGGATGGAGAGAATCAGAAAAGAAGGTAAAACTCATGGGTAGGGGTAAAGACAATTTAGTAGGACAGAAAAGGAAGGGAAAAAATAATAATGATAAAAGAATATACAAAACAAGTGATGCATAATGCAATTGCTCACCACCTGCTGACCGATGTCCAGTCCTTGAGCAGCAGCAACCACCCCAGACCAACTCCCCCCAGCCTTATTGTTCAGCATGACATCATATGGTACGGAAAATCCCTTAGGCCAGTTTGGCTGTGCCCCCTCCCAGCTTCCTGTGCACCCCCAGCCCCCTCGCTGGCACGTCAGCATGAGAAGCTGAAAAGCCATTGACTTAGTGTAAGCACTGCTCAGCAACAACTAAAACATCAGTGTGTTATCAACATTATTCTCATCTTAAATCCAAAACACAGCACTATACCAACTACTATGGTATCCTGGGGTGCACCAATGGTATCCTGGGATGCATTAAGAAGCGTGTGACCAGCAGGTCAAGAGAGGTTATCTTCCCCCTCTACCCTGCATGGGTGAGGCCTCATCTGGAGTATTGTGTCCAGTTCTGGGCTCCCCAGTTCAAGAGAGACCGGGAACTTTTGGAGAGAGTCCAACGGAGGGCTACAAGGATGATTAAGGGACTGGACCATCTCTCATATGAGGAAAGGCTGAGAGACCTGGGGCTGTTTAGTCTGGAGAAGAGAAGGCTGAGAGGGGACCTTATCAATGTCTATAAATATCTGAAGGGTGGCTGTCAGGAGGATGGAGCCAGTCTCTTTTCAGTAGTGCCCAGTGATAGAACAAGTTGCAATGGGCAAAAACTGCAGCACAGAAAGCTCCACCTCAAGGAAAAAGGGAAAACTTCTTTACTGTGAGGGTGACAGAGCAGTGGAACAGGCTGCCCAGAGAGGTTGTGAAGTCTCCTTCTCTGGACACCTTCAAAACCCCACTGGACACGTTCCTGTGCAACCTGCCCTCAGTGATCCTGCCTTGGTAGGGGGGTGGGACCAGATGATCTTCAGAGGTCCTTCCAACCCCTACCATTCTGTGACACTAGGAAGAAAATTAACTCTATCCCAGCCAAAACCAGGATACATGGACACTACAGTAATCATCCTAGAAATATCCTGACAACACTGGAGTAACTGGTAATATTGTGGCTGTTTACATTTTACTGCAATAAGTTCTGCTACTAAGCAAACCATGTAAGAGGACATAGCTCATAGCAATCTGGTTTGGCAATGGATGTAGCCAACTAATTAGAGAAACAAGTTAATGATGTTGTTTTTAGTAGGCTGGAGGAAGAGTGGAAAATTAATTGTGATACTTAAAATATTTTGATTTGTAGGCAACAGATTGGAGATGGAGTTGAAACCACATTGTTTAAAATTGCTTGATGGCAATCAGGATTTCTTAATGTTCCTCTGAAGCAAAATAAAACAAAAAAATCAGGTAAAGCAGACATGTCACTTTAGATAAAGCAAGGTAAATAATGTGCCTAGTGCAACTGAAGAGTGAGGGAAGTTCAACTTCCAACACAGGGAGGGTTGACTAGAGACCTGAAGTAGTGGTATATCTCTTGACAAGTGTTGTGAAATAAAGACATCTTCAGTATGTCCCAGCAAAGACAAATACTTCTGCACATGAGTGGATTGTTTTGTTTTCTGCATTACCACATTGAAAGAAGCATTTAAGTATCTAAATCCTTAGTAAGTCTTAGTTTAGGATCCTAAATGGGAGATAGACACCTGCCAGGTTTCAGATCTGGGCCTACTGTGATCTATCCACACTCAATTCCCATATTTATTTCAGAGAATGGATGTGGAAAAGGGAAGGTACATATATTGCACATATGTACGTATATATGTGTGTTCAGTCCACCTTACTTCAGGCCTTGGATGAGGCAATTGCGTTTTTCTATCTCTTATGTTTCTGCACCTAAGCTTTTATTCATAAGACCAAATTCCACAGCACTGGTAAACAGTTTTAGTGAGGCAAGTAGAAAAGTGAAGAAGGACACAGGGAGCAATCAAAGAAAGAGATGAGGACCTGGCAGTTATTATCATGGCAGTGACAGTTGGACAGGAAGGAATGTCTAACCATGGAGCAAAGCTAAAGCCAACCATCTTGCCCTTGACTGACTGTTACAGCGAAGGAAGATTCATCAATAAGTGTTGCCATCACCAATATTTTCTTCACTTCAGAGTAGTTTCAGGCACATTTGGAGACAAATATTGACATGAACAATGGCAGGTGCCTTTCATGGAGGTAAATAAAGTACTTTTATTGGGCTGTTCCTTTTGCCTTAAAATAGTTCCATTTTCCCTTGGCACGATAGTGTAATGCCTACACACCAGGCTTGAACAAAGGTCTGTCTTGTCCAGCATCCCACCTCCGTTGACAGTGGTCAGTTACAGATGCTCAGTATATGAGAAGGCATATAAAGGCTAAACCTTCCCCTGACATATTCTCCCGGCTTCCAGCAGACCGTGGCTCAGAGACTTCCCCCACATTCTTGGCCTTCACAGCCATTTGACTGGCTGTTTACACTATTTTTTTCCAGAGTTTGCTTCCTCTGAGGGGAAGTTTTGGGACTCTCTTTGTCCCAGTGGGCATCCTCTTCTGTTTCAGAATCAGAGAAGAAACAAGCTGGGGTCTGAGCCTGCCCCTGTGTCTTGCCAACTGGAACCTCTGTTCTCTTGTCATTTTCAGTTGTGCAAATAATCTGTTGATGGATGTTTTGGGGAAGCTCAAGGTTGTTTTTTTGAGTGTGGTGAATAAAATGGGATATTTTCCACGTGGAATATGCCGTTATTATTTATTATAGCTGTTGACAAATTGAAAAAAAGAACTATTTAAAACTTGCACTAATAACTGTGATAAACCTTCCAATCAACTTTTGACAGTTTATTTTTGTAACATTTTAAAACTGAATAACATGAGTGGACTTCTTGAATAAATTAAGTTATATACATACCTGAATATATATGTACACATACATATATACACACATGTATGCTTAAATATATAAAGAGATAGAGAATGTACTCTTTTGGCTTGGAATTTTTAGTATTTTAATATTCAGGAGCAATGTGATAATAAACAAAGCCTAGATTTGTTTCTGAGACTTTAACCTCGTTGAAATACTATCCTTTTCTCTTTTAAGAAAAAAAAAGATGGTATCTCAGTGGATGTGTGACATGCAGTACACTAGCAGCTAAGCTGGAATGGTTAGAAATTGCTAGCTGTGTTACTTCTGTAATTATTGACATGAAAAAATACAATTTACCCTGCCTTGGTTTCCTAAAGAAAAATTACACTTTTTTATTTTACTTAAAATAAAATACCAGTCTTCACTTTTGGTTTGTGATCACTCTATAACAGCACTATCTGTTTGAAACAAACGGGATGGCATCTGTACAAAATGGAACAAGTGTAATGAGGTAATAGCCTGTCCTTTATGATCACTTATCTCCCTGGAATTCGCCTTCATTCAGAAGGCTTAATGTTCTATGAGTTAATGCAAAAGCTGTACAAGTTGGCCAGATCCTGAAGCCCTGTTGGTTTCTCGGGCATTAACAACAGCTTGCTTTGTAGGTTCTTATTCACATGACTTGCTTTTAATGAACTTCAAATACCCATTCTGCTCATGTCAGTCTCCCTGGCTAAAGAAATACTAGAGTTTCAGCTTCAGAGGGTCTAAAAACTTCCAGAAAAAGAGAATGAAACTGAAGGAGTTTTTTTTTTTAAATACTCTGAAGAAAGTAGATTGATGAATTTGGCACTGGGGAACTAAAGCAGGGCCTTGAAACATTACTGTTAAATGTTAGCCCTAGAGCTATACCCTAGGGTCTGCAATGCATAAGGCTGGAAGCACTTATTTCAACACTCTTCACTGTGGTAAGAGTTCAGTAAATGGTCAAAAAGACTCAAAGAAAAATTTAACCTTAAGAATAGACCCCTGTACACAATTTCTATCAGGCAGAGGAGGTGTCTTTCTAGCTTTAAACACGACTATTATCTGGTAGACTTACAGTTATGGCCCTGACAATGCCACTATACTCGCCATTCATATTCATAGTCATAGATTATTTTAACTAAAAAGACTCATATTCACAACCATATTCACGTGTAGATACAGGATCAAGCTTTACACTGTGTAAGTGCAGCTGAATTTCAGGTATCGAGTAATTTACCAAGAATGGTACCATTTGAGGTTTTACATGTGCAGCTAGAATTCACAACTGTGAATTTGACTTTAAATATTATTTGGGTTGAGCCAAAAGGATTGTCTAACAATAAATAGTTTGGCTCTCTGGGAGACAATCAGCATTGCAACTGGATAATTTTCATCAGATCTTCCCACAGAATGTCTGTATAATATCTTCTATTACGCAAGCAGTCTGTGGTGGTCATCTTGGTAAAGAAAAGGCCAGTGAAAACAGTCTCTATTACTTTGCTCAGTAGTTTAAATAATAGCAATGTCACTTGCAATGAGACATTTACGTATCTCTTTTTTCAGCATTGTCTAATTAATTGCCTTATTAGATGATTTTGGGGAATTCTTCTTGGAAAGCTCTAACATCTCCATGCCATTGTTGAAGGATATGAAGTTTAGGGGAGTGTGGCATTTGGGCTAAGGAAGTCCCTGGATTAAGATAGACAAAAGACAGGAGGTGAACCTGTGGGGGTGGGAAGAGTCTCTGTGTCTCAGCTCTCCCATATTTTCAAGGTCATGATGTCATTTCCTCCTCCCTTAACAGCCAGCTCCTGCCAGTTCTGTCCTGGGGCATATAAAGCCAAAAACTATATACACCAAAACCAATCCTTTCTTACAACATCTCTCTCCCTTCTGTCTCTCTGGTTAAACACTTGTCCATAGTTTCTGCTGCTTCTCTCCTCTCATAATGCATTTTCCTCTTCTGCAGATGATCTCAGCCTTGTTCTCTTCTACAGCATTAAAAATACAATGGCTAGAATAATTTCCTTTGCTTGTGACTTTTACCTAGTAATTTCTTTTTGAATCAGAATCTTCTGGATCAGATTTCAGGCTACACCCCTTACTTCCAAGTTCTCTGCCCAAGTTTCAGCTTCTGTTACCCATTTCTTTTCTACTCCACTGTTCTTCTGCCTGTTTCAGTCCATCTTTCAATCAAGTCTTCCCCCATAAGGCCCTACACTATCAGAAATTAATGGCAATGCAGTTATCCTTTCTCTCCCATCACTGAATCCCAAGACTCAGCATTTGATCTGCCACCAGGATCTTCAAGTGTTTGGCATAACCCAGCCAGGTGAGAGAAAGGAATCTGCCTTTGCTGATCCCTGCAGGCAATCCCTGACAATTCGTTATGCTCAACTCTTTTCAGGAGTTAACGTCTTTGATTTCTCCCTTGTGACTATACACAGTTACACAGAGTTAAACTTCAGATAGACTGAAAAACATAGATCAGAAAGTCTGGCTATGGTGAGACAAATTTTATCCAAAGTACAGGGACTGTGATGGGACCCACAACTCTTCAGTACTAAAACGAAAGGAAAATACTGCAACATATGATAAGGTTTTCATAGAGGGAGAAAATGTAGGAGGGAGCATGGAAATAGACCAGTAATTTACACATCAGTATTTCCCGTGAAAGAAGAGACACAGAAAACTGTTTAAAAATTATCTGTAATGCTTTACTGCTCTGACTTCTTAGGCACCATTCTTGCTTCCATTTCTAATGGCTGGCTCCAGGGCTTAATCTCTATTGGGGTGCAATATAGGATCTCTCAATTTATTGCTCTTTCAACTCATGACCACCAGCAGTGAAGGAACACCTTAGTAGAGTCCATACCAAGTGGTAATGGTATTGTGCGGTAAGTGGTAAATCATATCCTTGTCCTCTTCAAAGAAGACACCTCTCCCATCAACACGTACATAAAATTAGTGACTGCCTTTTCTTGCTAATTCTGTTCTCCTGCAGGAAAAACCTTAGATCAAAACCAGTAGTGTCATAAACAGCCTGCAAAAGTACCTCTTTTGCATGCATATATGTGCATGCAGTCATGTATGCATGTCTCTGTGTGTAAGTATACCTTTAATCATTGAGCTGATCACTGTGTTCACCAGGAAAGAGCCTGAGCTCATCATTTAATTAAAATACCTTTTTTTTCCATCAAAACCACATGGATTTTATTTGCATGTGGCTTTATATCCCCCACCCTGGATGTTTCTGTAATAGTAGCCGTGGAAAAGAATTTCTGTCATTTTGTATTGATGACTAAAGGGTTAGCAGCCATCTAGAGGGAGAAAGAGGGGGGAATTATCCGGGTAGGCTTACATTAGCCAGTTGACATAACAGCTACTTGGGTGGTATGAGGTTTCTGCGATGTATATGGCCGTTTAGTGCTTTCTCTTGCCAAAACATCTGGAATCCAAAATCCAGTCGTTAGACAGCCACACATGTTAACAAAACAACTGGACAGAGAAAACAGGCTGAAGGAAAAAAACCCCCATGATAAGGCATCATTGTTACCACTAGGAAATTAGACATTTAAGGTTGTACTTCAAAGCAAGCATTTTTATTATAGCATACTTGAATGGTTTGATTTATTGTGCCGCAGAGTGAGACTGTGGCAGATCCTCCTGCCTCACAGGGGAAAATACATTTATTGTCCAAGGAAGCCACGTACTAAGTAGTTTTAAAAGCAGCGTGCAGATAAGAAGAGAACCTTGTTCCTCCCTACAGCACCTCTCCTTACACATACAAAACACTGGGAGAGGCTGTTTTTAGGAGAACAAAGCATGATTTCTGCTTTCTGACACTACACCATTTTGGACTTGAAAACAAGTAAAAAGATACCATGGTTTTCACTGCAGGTCTATAAAAATGAGAACAAAAGATAATGCATCTGGCATCTGCAGGGATGATTTTACCCAAGGAGGTAAGTGGAAAAGATGGCTTTCTCTCCCATTAGTAATGACCCATATTGCACGTAGTTGGATAATTGTACAGCCAGCCTTCACCACATCTTAACAGACCGGGCTTACGATGACGCTGATGCATGTTCTGCATCAAGTCAGCACTGGCACATACAAAATGCCTAGCAGACCTGTGCTTCACACTGCTTTCACCTCCAAGTCTTTGCTGAAATGAGAGGAGATGCAGAGAGTGGGCTATGAGGAGACAGAGCCATAGGATACTATTGCCCCCATTGCTTCCAAAATCTCATCACTCGGAAATTATAATACTTTAACTGTAATCTTAAAAAATGTTTGGAAAATGTTCATAAACATGTTTCTGAATCCCTTTGTGTAGTTGAAACATTTTTATAAGATTAAAAACGTGGGGAAAGCTGGCACAAAGATTGTTTGAACAAGTGTGCTTGTGATTTCTTTTCCTAAGGTAAGTACGTGTAAGATTAGGAGACTTAACGACTGTGCTGGTGAGTTCTGAGTGTTGTTTGTTTGAGAACATGAACATGTTGCTTGCAAAACCAGGAACTCTGGGAGATTGAAAAACTGAGATCTGAGATGAAATGAACTGAGAGGAATTGAAAAACATAGGTGGTGCCTTAGAGGAAACCTGAGGCAGAGCATGTTTCCTGACGGCTAGCACAGGAGACTTGGGATGCTCTGCTTAATTTTCTCCTTCTGCTGCTGACACCCTCTGACCTTTGGATGAATCAATTAGCTTCTCTCTACTTCACTTAACATTTTTTTAAAAGGTGACTTCCTGCTTCACAGCAGGGGCAGGAGAGAAAAGGAGGTGGGAAACGAGGTTTAATTATTTGGGAAAGAAAAAAGAAAGATCCGTAGAGAAAAGTGTCCTTGTTTTAAAAGTGCTATTATAATACCAGTGCAAATAGCTCAGAACATTATTTTTTATCCCAAATCAGAATAGAGAAAAAAGCCCCTCACTTTGAAACCCTGCCCAGAGAGATGGATGGTCTTCTGCGCATACTTCTAGCCCTGTGGAGAGGGTGAGAGAGCAAACAGCACATGAAAGTTTAGCCCAGCTGCTGCTCGCGCTGCTGGGGGAGGCTCAGAGGCTACCCCGACAGTCCTGGTGCAAAAGAGCCTGTCCAGGGAGAAAGAACAGAGTGCTCCACATTTCAAAACGCACAGAGCTGGCAAGACAAAGACATGAGTCCTTTTTTTTTGAAGGCTAGAAACTTCTTCAACTTCCACATTGGCAGAAGTATCAAAAGGTCACCAGCGTGTCTCATGTTACTTTGGGGGGAGATGGGAACTGATCAGCTTTGGGGTGGTATGTTTATAGAATCTGACCCTCCGTTTCAAAAATCAAAGGCATTCCTCTCAGCCCATGCATCAGAGAGAGATTTCCTTGGAGTCAAAAGTTTCATCATACGGCAAGAGGACCTGTGAGGGATTGTTTTATTACGAGAAGGACAGGGAGAAAAAGTAGGTGATTTATTTAAGTAGCAGGCAGGCAGCCTCCCAGAAGAGAGAGCCTGTCTTACCCTCCACATTCTCAGCTAATGAATGAGCCTGGGAAATTGGAGCAAGATCAAAGTTTCTTTACGACAAAATTGCTGACATTCCTGAAATAGCTGAGAGTTCCTCTGTTCACACCAAGTATGAATCAAGTTCACTGATACACAAAGTGCTCACAATGGGACGGTCCGCTGCATTGCTACCTTGACTCTCAGCTTATCACCCTGCCTGACCTCTGCCTAAAGCAGTTAAGAAATTATTGCTTCTTCACCCGACGTTCTCTTCCATATGAAGATGTAAAAGGTCAAGATGTGTAGCCGCAAAACAGGGGAAAACTTCAAAATGCTAATGCAAGAATATGGGGTACAATGTTTAGAGTGCTGTAGCCTAACATGGTAAATGATCTTAAAAGAAAAAAATAGCCCCAGACGACTTCTAAATGTAATGCGTTCTCCAATACAGGTGTGCCAGCAAGGTGAGGTTAATTTCTGAAAGGGATCGCTATTAATCTTAGGTCCACTGATTTAATATAGGAAGCTGCAAGCTGATACATGGCCCCCTTAGAAGTAGGACCCTGTCCCAATTCCCAGGTCCTATAGCCTGATGTGTTAATGGGGTTCAACCTAGGATCTAGGTAAATGGGTCCAAGGGCAGACTGAGGCTTTAAAACATGTCACACATGCACAGGGTAGTAGGAGACAGATACTGCCAACTATAGGGCTTTTGTGTATTGCCTCCTACTGCATTCTAAAAATAATTCTGAAAATCATACTCTATTTAAAAATAATTATAGTATAACTTTCAGTGTTGATAATAAACATTTGAATTTCCTGACTTTCTAGGGATGATCAGAGTTTTATAAAATGGAGAAAGAGAAAAAAATGCACCTAACTGAAGAAGGGCCCATAGTGGTGCTTTCTTGTGTGCTGACAGGCTCGGGACATGGTTCTGAGCTGGTCTGTCCCAGGTCGGCAAGACTTGCTGGGTACCACACTTGATCAGTGTTATGACTTCTTCCAACAATAATGCATGCCTTAATGACTCAGGAAAGTAGCAACTAATTTTACCGGGATTCTTGAGGACGACGGCAGAAACACAACTGACCCAAGTCTCTTCTGGATCGCAGCGGCAGTAGGTTGTGTGAGCAGGACCTGTTTTTATAGCTGCTGCAGAACTTCCTCCCCCTGCACACCCAGTGCCTCCTCTGTAGGGGTAGTAAAACTTTGCAAATCCACTCTGAGAAAAATTATCTCCAGCTCTTGGCTGACTGATTATCTGCAGGTAAAAAGGACTATTTTAATGAAATAGATCATTATATACTTAGTATTTTGAAAGGACATGTTTTCACTTGAAAAAATCAAAGCTGCAAAGCTGCTTCAGGAACAAATTGTGAATTTGGACCTCAGCAGTTGTGATTAGTCTCACAAGTGCTCTGTCACTGATTCCTCCTCCTGTGTCCCTTTCTCTTTAAGCTTGTCACACAAGGGAAGTTAAACTGCATTAAAAACAGCCTTGCAATGTCACTTCATCAGTCCAAATCCATCCGAGCGAAGAGGTGGCTTTTGTTTTATTCCCAGGAATTGCTCAAAGGCAGTTCTTTCCACGGATTTGCTGAGCATTGTGGACAGAAACTCCCTTACACTCCTGCCTTGCTCCATGCACTGGTAACTATTTCAAAAGTTCTGCTGCGGGGTGTGTAATTCATTAAACCTCCAGACGTTAATGGTGGCTTTCAGTGTGTGGTGTGCTGCGTTTGTATAGGCATAAATGACAGTCTTATCACTAACACCCTGCACCCGGCCTCAGAGTTCATCATTTGGAAGTATTACTTATCTGCTGCACTCCAAGGTCTGGTAAATGTAACCCACATCGTTTGTCCAACGTTGTGGTAGGTTTCTTAATGCTGAGGCAGAGTGCTGTGGAAAATGTGCTGTGTTACAATTTTCACCTGTGTTCCCACAATAGTTTTCTGTGGCACAGCTAATGTAGATAACGATGGTGTTAGCTTTCATCCTTTAATCATTACCCTATGACGACTTTATATTTTTCTATTGCCATGGGTAGTGAGGCATATCCAAGGACACTTGGAAAAGTACTGTCTAATTAGTGCCTTAAGTGACTGGAAGATGGCTGTGAGGTATACCTTTGAGGGAATGAAAGTTCACGTAGCAAAAGGCCCATGAGAGGTGATCTGATCTTGCCTTGAAATAAAATTATCATCTGCTGTGTGCTGCACAGCATCTGCATGAACTATGGGGAAGGTCCTGAGCACTGTCTGGCAGGGGTACAGATGCTGGCGGGGCAGACCATGCACCAGGTGAGGTACTCTCTTCTACACAGCCTATTCACAAGCAGTGGTGCAGAGGCACTGGCCTCCTTGTTGGCTGTGGACCTGTGAAATCAGCCTGCTGAGATGCATCTTCTTAGAGGGAATGCCTGAGTCTGGAGACTGATAGGGATGACTGCAAGGGGAGAGAAGTAACAGGCAGTTACTGCTCACTGATCTCTTTTCACAGCATCAAAGCTAATATAATGCTTGTTTTTTCTCTTCTTGCAGTTTTGGTCTGTAACCTGTGCAGCCTGGGAGGCTTTGAGGGTGATAAATCCCTTCTGCTTTCTTGCTATGTGCCTTGCCACACTAATGCATGGAAAAAGGGATGCCTCAGAGTTAGTAGTTAATGGCATCTGCGGTTGCTATGCCACACTAAATTTCTCATGTCTAGAAGGGTTTGGATCTGGAGCTGTATTTAACAGTTGAGATGATGAGGAAGCTGAGGGTCATTGACAGCAGGGTCCTACTGAAGGCATCAAAAATATGTGCTTTGAAAAGGCAAGGGAACTTTTGCATTATATCATAGGATTGTACGCCTAGGTCTGCTGCTGACTTTATGCTTGACTTCTTACAAATCTGTCAAATTCCCTGTTTGCTGTGACTTTTCTGTGTGTACCCTCTTGAGGAAAAGGGTCCTCATGCGTTTCTCTGCACAGCAGCCAGCCCAAAGGGGTCCTGGTCACATCTGAGACTTCTATGAGTCCCTATCCTACAAACACAGAAGCAAGAGTTTGGGAAGTATGAGGGAGGTGACATTTGTATATCATACATGCTGCCTTCTAGGTAAGTGCCAACATTTTTACGTGCCCCGAGAGCTACAATAATGATTTCACAAGTCATTATCTTGAAGCCCTGATGTGTGAATATTAAAAGGAAATGTGTCAGAGCAGCAGGACTTTCAAAATCTTTGGTGCTAAGAGGAAATTCCCAGCCTGTGAAGTCTGAGTGGGATAGACAGCAATTTTCATTTTAGAGTTGGATGACACTAATTGTTTCAGCAAAGAATAATTTTCTTTGCAGCAATTGATAAAAGCTTGAAAGAGATGTTGTGTAGCAGCTGTGGTATGTTACTCCATTATCGCAGGAATTTCCTGCAGTGAAATATGTAGTGGCGGGATGCAGACAAGTCCGTTTGGGAATAGCCTTGATGAAGAAACTCACATTCAAAACCCAAAGAGCCCTGGTGCCAGGGAGAGCCTCTCAGTGCACTGCTGAACACCCCGCCGCGAGGCACAGGGTACAAGCAAACCAAAGGCCTTGTGTACTTCAGCTAGACATATTTCTTTCTTGGAGAAGAGTCATCTGTGATTCAAAAGATATTGTATTGACCCTATACACAATGGCTTCCACAACTTTTGTGACAGACTCCTTACAAGCATCTTTTCTTATAATGAAAGCATATGCTTTTGAAATGACAGCTATTTCCATACAGTATCACTCTATTGTGTCCTTCCAAATACATTGCCAGCTGTGCAGGGCAACCGCTGGGGTTTGGCTGCACTGATGGCCTCCAATGCCCCACCAGGCCCCTGACTGAAGTGTACTGTGACCACTCTCCCACAGCAAAATACGACATGAGACTTCAAGGGCTCCTCTACAGAAGAAAACATTTTTGAAGTGCTGAAAGACACTTGGGAGGATCTGCAAAACAATCCTAGCACTGTCTTGACATTCATACCCCACTGCATTGCGTCAGTCTTTGAAAGAATGATATCACTTTTACTTTTTCTAGTTGAAATAAACCAAAGGTGTAACTCAGGGCCTGGTCTGAAGCTTGATGATGTCAATGGAAAGACTCTGTGTTGCTTTTTTTTTAACTTCAGTAGGCTTTGCACTCCTGCCCAGGTGGCATTTTCTCCTTGTAGTGGCTCTATATGTGTCTCAGTGGCAATTTCAGCCACTTTGCAGCCCTTTGTGTCCCTGTGCCAGTCCATCTTCTGTCACAAGCACGGCCCTGCACTGGAAAAGGAGGATTACCTCTCTTTATATTATGATTTAGTTTGTTGACTTTTGTTTCAATCCCGTAATTGGCTTTGCATAGGCATTTGCAACAATTCTGCTGATGAAAAAAGGGGATTTGCATGCTAGGAAAACCATCAGGCACAGGGCTTTTCCTGTACTTTTTTATACTTGCCTAGAGTAAGCACTGTGGACTTTGATGCTGCAACCAATTATGCATGTGGATAATTCCATCTATGTCAAAAATTTAATTGATTTTAATGGTGTAACTACCAGGTAAAGCTGTTCGACAAACACTCTTCGTGAGCAGACCTCCATGGGCCTTAACACATGCTATGGAAAACGATGAGAGTCTTCCTGAAGGGAAAACTGTGCAGGACTAGGGATTTTTGTTTGCTCTTGTGTTTGCAGAGATTAGGGCCCAAGGTTTTTTGCTTTAATATCAATTTTTTAAATGAGATTTAGTATACTGGTGTGCAGAGCTGTAATTCAGTAAATGTAAATTAGATGTAAATCTACCAATTTACATGTGAACATCGGGGGCAAACCGCTGCCTGTTCGTTCAGTGCTGTTTTTCATCCAGAGAGGCAAGGAGATGGAGCAGCTGAGCCTGGAGCCCAGCCTGTTGAGCAGAAGGCTGCACTCCAGAAAACACCCCCTCTCTACCTGGCTTGTACTGGAGCCAGCATCAGTTCCTCCCTGGTGCTTTGCTAGGAGAACGGGGCATACCCAAGCATGGGAGTGTAGAACAGGACTGTGGAGATGATGTTACTTTTCTGTGGAATGGAAGGCTGTCTCCAGTCTGATGGCTGCATTTCAGGACAGCACTGGAAATTTAGGAAGTTTGGGACCACAAAAGATCAACAAGGTGCCCTAAGGTCTGGGAGGCCTGCCTTATGGTGAAAAACGTAGGCAGCTCTACTTATCTTATCAAGCAGAGGGAGAAGATTAAGAGGTGACTTACTGCAGTTGATACATACCTAAATAGAAAAACAATTTTCCGATAGCAGAGAGAGAGAGGTCTTTAATCTAGTAGACAAAGACATAACAAGATTCGATGGCAGGTGGCTACTACTGGATAAATTCACAGAGATATTCATGAGAGTGGTTGACTGCTGGTCCTGTTTACCTGGGGACATGAGGCATTCCCAGCTACTTCAAAGCCGTTAGTTGAAGAATGTGTGGTACTGCAGAAATTACATTCTATTTCAGCCACAAGAGATGGACTTGACAGAGGAATTACAAGGATATTTTCTTGGACTTTGTTGCACAAACCAAGCAGGATAATCATAATGTTTTTTCCTGGCCTGCAATCCTCTAAATCTATGAAAATGGATGAGGAGTGTAATAAGGCCATTTTTTTTTCTTTCCACTTGTCAGATCCACCAATGTGATACAGAGCATCAGATTCCACTGTGTTGGATGGCAAATATTTTCTATTCTACCAGCTTCAGTAAAGACCTAATGAAACAAAACATAACCCCTTTACCACGAAAGCTGCTGACATTTTCTATTAGCTCACCTAATGGAACTAGCAGGGCATTTTGCCTGCAGCGTTTTCCCACTTTGCCCAATTGTTAGAAAGAGGCACTGGCAGCTCTTACAGCCTTTCTCACAATTATCTTTTTCGCTTAAGGCAAAAGCTTGTAACCGTGGCTCTGTTCTCTTGTGGGACATCTGCAACATTGAGGGCTATGGTGCAAGTTATTTTTAGATACTGCGTAATACGTCTCACTCTAAACAGGGCAGGAAATCTGCAAATGAAAAATGCCTTTAGATTAGGTCTGAAGCAACTGATTGAGAGGTGATCTACTAATTGAGGCAAGCCTCTTCTTAATAGTTGAACTGTATTTCTTTCCTTAGAGTTGATCATGTCTGAGTCCGCTGAAATGCTTCAAAGAGAGATCTGCTGCTGCTTGTTACAGCTGCTTGGGTCATCTCTGTCACTAAACACCTCTGTTAACCCACTCCCCAGGTAAAGGATGTCTGCTATTTTATAGAAATATATGTATATATATTTTTTCTGTGCTGCTTTGTACAAGGTACATCTATAGGAAGTCAATTGCGGGGAAAGTAAGGCATGATTTTTGAAGGCCTGCACACTGATCCATCTTTCCTTCTGCACTTCTGCCACTATGTAGAAATGATGGGAGAATGTATGCTGCTTACAGGGCACTGTCAGGGAAAGAGAAGGGGAAAGGAAATGTGTGCTGCTCTGTCCTGGCAGAATGCAAAAGCAGTAAGGGAGAGTGAGGGTGAGAGAGGACTTCAAGCTTGTGCATGTGAAATCGCATTTCACAGCATGTGTATTCAGCTGTGAGGCACCTGACGCTGTAGGAATGTCTGTAGAATGTGGCATTTTTGTCTGGTTCAGTAGAAGGTAAGAGAATACATACTTTAACTTGCAGGGAGGCAGCATTTTTGTCTCTTGTCACCTTTACTGTTTATCTCCAGGATGAGTTACTAAACCAGTTGCGACAGTGTTTTAAGTGTTATAATTAATACAAAAAAGTAATGTTGTTGAAACAAGGAGTAAGCATTTGCAAATACATAGCAAGCTTTGCCCACAAGTAGAGAAATATGCAATATATTGGGTTTGAGGTTGCCATGTGCTATAGCATACACATTTCTCACTACACTACAGTGGAGGAAAAACATTGTCCTCTAAAACGATTTTTCCTCCTGATCCACCTCTAAATTGGGTTGAACATTTTCAGGTTGAGTGGCCACATATTGCGGTTGGAAAAGTTTCTCCAGAGTGCTGAGTATGTGCAACCTCTCCTTACTGTGGAGTTCAAATAATCATTTTCAAAATGAGACCCCAGGGTAGGGAGGTGTAGAGGTGCCTCAGCAGAAGCCTCCGCTGTCTGATCCCCATTAAGAACTTGATTAAAGTAAGTGTAGAAGACCTGAGGCTCCTTGACTCCAAGGAAACAGTGAACAAGTCATGATACCAGCAGTAAAGAAATGAACGAAATCTCCTGAATAGAAAATGGAGCTCTTAACAGATGGAACAGACTTGCTGGAAATTTGGAGGTAAGCTGGCTAGGGGTGCTTCACTGTATGTTTGTAAGCAAGACACTGCAAAAAATAATCTAGTGGGGAGTAAGGAGGTATCAGGCCTTGGTATCAGAAAGAAAATGTATTTGCTGGATGGTAGGAATCAAAACACCAGAAGAAGAATTCAAGGATGTTTCTGGAGAAATATACTATGGTCCGTGCACTAGCAACTCTCATTCTCAAGCAAAGATGTAAATCCTCATTATTCTTTTAAAATACATGCTATTTTCAGTGTTTACTGCATAACTGGGTGTAGTTTTTTGAAGAACGTGACACCTTTTTAGCAAGTGTTTTGCCAAGTTATGACAATCTCAGTAGATTTACAGAAAATAAGTATTGGAAATTATTGTGCTAATTATTGCAATTTTTATAAGCTCCCAGATATATCATCTTGCAAGAATTTTAAGATAGAATCAAACTATTCAATACCGCCAAAGGGGACTATTTATTTCAGAGTTTTTGCAACCCTACTTCCCCTTACTTTTCACTGAAATGATAATATTAAAACATACTGTGAAGATTATCTGAGAAGAATTATTCACATTTTTTCAGGTGTTCAAAATGCTTTTATACCTCTTTAGTTTCCATTTGCAGTGCCTCTTGCAGCCAATAAAAGTAGGTTCAAAACTATTTGCCAGAACAGCAAAATTTAAGCAAGCATTGTAGACTTAACGTACAAAGTAGAAATCCAATTCAGGATTATGACTATCTGCAGAAGAAAGCTCATTGGAAAAGTCCTGTTTATCCAGTCATAGCACAGAAACAAACAATATGGCTTAGGAAACTGAGTCCTGAATATATTCAGTGTTCATGCCTAATAGCTTGCTCACAGCCTGTAGGATGAGATTTGCCTTACAGAATTGTTCTGAAAGTATTTTCAAGCAGCGACTAGCTTCTAGAAGACTGTGATTAAAAGGGACTTTTCAAAACACATTATTAGTTACTTGTCCAGCTCTGGAAATTGCAAGATCCCTGGTAATGAATTATGCAAAGTAAATATCCACGTTTTCTTGCTGCTTCAGTTGGAGCTATAACACTCAAGTTTAGAGAAGTAGTATCTTCAGTCTTCCACTACGTCTGTCTTGGGATCATGAATTTCCAATCTGAGGTGGCATCACTGAGATGAGTCCCTTTTCCAGAACTTTGGAAGTATGTCCTTTGTATTTGTAGCATAGGATCTGCAACTTTTGTTAGAACAACTTAGTGAAATCAAAGATAACCTCATATTAATGACTTGGAAGGAAAACAATTTTTTAGCACTTCAGTTGACTGCTTGGAAGTGGTAGCAAAAAATTTCTGTAAGCTATTCAATAGCAAGGCAGAAATGTCTGCAAATCCATAGGAGGAACAGATTTGTTATTGGCAGAGGCAGCATTAGGCATCGGCTAAGTCTGTGGTACCTAGAATACCACAACTAAAGAAGTCTGTCAGTATTTGGAGAGATGTGGCTACGCAGTAATGGCCCTGTTGAATCACTGTTCTTTGCTTTTAGAGGTATTCGCTGTTATTTGACTGTGCAATGGAACAAGAATTGAAAAAATCCATCTAAAAGTGGAAATGCAATAGAGAGGAAACTGGGCAGATGGTTGTCCAAAGACTAAGGCAAGTTATTATCAATTAGTATTAGAATATACTCCTTCAACTCATTCCATACATGGATCATTTCAAAATCAACAGACTGAAGCTCTCATAGTTCTTGAATTAATTTAATTTCCCTGGGATATAGGTTTTTCTATGGGCACCCCGGCTAGATCTTGCCCCTGCAACTGCCAGCTTCTTTTCCCATGGGTTTCTCTGTCAAAACAAAGCCCCTCCACTGCAGAGCCCTGCTGCTTTCAGCAAGTGGTTCTGCAAGATGTGCGTCCTTTAAGCACTTGCAGGTCTAGTCTCTCAGGACCAGTAAGGCCAGTTGCCCCAGGCACTGCTGGAAAACAGAGTACAATTTGCTCTGAACAAACTCTTTCAGGCTGGATCAAAATAATAGAACACTTAAGAAGCAGGGCAAATTTAGTTATGAGAAGTGGTGCTTTTTGGTCAAAGAAAACAGACAAGCTTGGCGGCACATAAACCTTTCCGCATATTTGCCGCCTTCTAGCACCACCCATTTTCCATCTGGAGACCCAGGTAGGTGAAGGATATCCAAGGTCAGCCCACAAAGCCTATTTTGTTTCTCACAGTCTCATGCTTCCCAGCTCTTGACAGTCCTCCTTTCTTTCTCTTTTCATAAAAACATACACACAAGACCTACATCTCGTTAAACCTTTTGAATGAGGTGAAACAGACTGTGTGAACCTTGCCAGAGGGTCAAACTTCAAAAAGGTGGTTATTTGCCTCATTTCATTATTAGGGGCCTAAATTAAGTCCCCACCAGTGCCTTCAATTCCTACAGGAGTCTTTATCTTGTGCATTTACCAGGAATAAAATCACCAACAACTTACGTGAATACATAGGGAACAAGGATAATACTGTTGTCTTGCAATATTTTCATGACGATTTAGTGCGTCGGTGCAGCTTCATCAGTCAAACAGTCCCTGAAAAGTATGAATACCTTAAACAAAATCATGAGCACTCAGGGAGAGAATGCGAAATAAGCCAGGAATGACACAATCTGGTTTCAATAGGAAACAAAAGGCGGGTTTTAACTACAGAGTTGCAGACGCAGAGATGAAAGCTGGAACTGAGAGATCTGCATCAACATGGTCCCAGATGCCTCACACTCTTATCAGCTTCTTCTAGAAATTGTAGTGCTGGTCTGTGAGGGGGTATCCAGAGCCAGCATCATACCCAACAAAACCAGGGCATCGTCAGAAACACCTGAGAACATTTTGCATTTTGATAGTCTTAAGCATTTTAGATGAGTTTTCCCACTCTCTCTTCTATTTTGTTGTAGTTGGTCACTACCCGATGGGGCAGAGGCAGCTGCGTTTTCATGGCACTTTACAGATGTAAATGCCAAGCATTGAGAACTGAGGGGGGGCTACAGAAACGCGAACAGCTGTTGCTAACAGCAGCGAAGGGCTCCACGCCCCAGATGTGCTAGTGCTGGTTGTATCTGTGCTTTATTCCCTCGCATTTACTTCGTAAACTTTTGAGGTGTTGTAGTAGTTGCTGTGGCACAGTTACTGGCGCAGAGCAGGCTCATGGATAGCGAGTGTGTTGCATCGCTCAGATGTCCCTCACTGTGTCAGAGAGAGGTGCATTATAGGCAACTGGAGAAAAACAGAGTGTAGATAATTAGAAAGTGCTATGAAGCAAATCCAGAAATTATGGCATTGTACAGATTGATTAGCATTCCCAAACGAGAGCTGGAGTCAGCCTAAAACCAGTATGTCTTGTTATTGTGCAGGTGTGCGCAGGTTCATGACCATAAATTTTGCTACTGAAATGGGTCTTACTCTTCAACTAGACCACGATCCTGTAACTGTATATCTGTTAATAACTTTGAATAATAATTTCACTTGTATGAGCTTCTAGATAGGAATGGCAGTCAAAGCACAAAGCTCCTTCTTTGTCATACTTCAGCTGGTCCTCTGGGACACCTGCACAGAAAAGAGTCTCTGTAGCAAACCCCAAGATAATAACAATATCCTGGCTCCACTTATTAACATCTGCAAGTTCAAAAAGTGAAGTGTCTGGGATGCGAATTCAATGTTTTTAGAAAAGACTGAGCAGTTTTAAAGATGAGCTAACAAGGAGCTGAGAAGCGTTTCAGGAAGTTTTTTTCAGAAAGTTTTCTTGTGGGAACCAAACTGGAATCTGAGAAGTAAGGTCTGTGTGAGAAGAGGAGCACAAGTAGTCACACTTAGCCTTCTTGACATGTCACCCTGCAGTGCAAATGGGAGAACATCTGGAGGCATTAACAGGGACTGTGAACCCAGCATTTGCAATTCTTCCTAGTAAATGAGAGATTGCATTTAGGTTTGCAGAGAAGATAGAAAACTGTTATATGGGATGGGTAAGGAAAGAAACAAGTTGAGGCTGGGTGTACTCTAGGTTGCCTGTGGGATGATTTAAAGGAGAACATTCACACAAACCCATCCCTGTGTTGTAGAGCAAAAGCTAAAGGACATGTTTTTTGGACACCATTTCCCACAATATACTCCTGGAGAAACTGGCAGCTCATGGCTTAGACAGATGCACTCTTTGCTGGGTAAAAAACTGACTGGGCCCAAAGCGTTGTGGTGAACAGAATTAAATCCAGTTGGCTGCCAGTCACAAGTGGTGTTCCCCAGTTCTCATTACTGGGGCCAGTTCTGTTTAATATCTTTATCAATGATCTGGATGAGGGGATTGAGTGCTCCCTTCAGTAAGTTAGCAGATGACACCAAGCTGGGTGGGAGTGGTGATCTGCTTGAGGGTAGGAAGGTTCTACAGAGGGATCTGGACAGGCTGGATTGATGGGACAAGGACAACTGTATGAGGTTCAACAAGACTGAGTGCCGGGTCCTGCATCTGGGTCACAACAACCCCATGCAACGCTACAGGCTTGGGGAGGAGTGGCTGGAGAGCTGCTCAGTGGAAAAAGACCTGGGGGTGCTAGTTGACAGCTGGCTGAACATGAGCCGGCAGTGTGCCCAGGTGGCCAAGAAGGCCAACAGCGTCCTGGCCTGTATCAGAAATAGTGTGGCCAGCAGGAGTAGGGAAGTGATTGTGCCCCTGTACTCGGCACTGGTGAGGCCGCACCTTGAATCCTGTGTTCAGTTTTGGGCCCCTCACTACAAGAAGGATGCTGAGGTGCTGGAGCGTGTCCAGAGAAGGGCAACGAAGCTGGTGAGGGGTCTGGAGCACAAGTCTTATGAGAAACGGCTGAGGGAACTGGGGTTGTTTAGTCTGGAGAAGAGGGGGCTGAGGGGAGACTTCATCACTTTCTACAACTCCCCGAAAGGAGGTTGTGTTGAGGTGGCTGTCGGACTCTTCTCTCGGGTAACAAGAAATAGGGCAAGAGGAAATGGCCTCAAGACGTGCCAGGGAAGGCTTAGATTGGATATTAGGAAAAATTTGTTCACCAAAAGGGTTATTAAATACTGGAACAGGCTGCCCAGGGAAGTGACTGAGTCACCATTCCTGGAGGTATTTAAAAGACGTGTAGATGTGGCACTTTGGGACATGGTTTAGTGATGGACTTGGCAGTGTCAGGTTAACAGTTGGACTTCATGATCTTAAAGGTCTTTTCCAACCTAAATGATTCTATAATTCTATGTTAAGCAGTAAACCTGCTGACTGGTGAGAGGAAGGGCCACGGGTTGCTTTGGGCAACAGACATCTTGTTAAGACTGTTGATCACACCACCTCTCCTAATCCTCTGGGGACTGTCTGCCCTTATTCCCCTAAGTGGCACTTGCCCCTGAGATCCATCAGTGACAGGACTGTAACCAGTCTTCTCTCTGACTGATCAAGATGATGAGAACATGCAAGGCCCTCCACTCACTGTCTTGGGAACTGTCTCAGGAACTGTCTCTGCCAGCAGGAAATTTTGTCAAAAATGGAAACATTTTTCTCAACATTTTTTCCCCACGACTTTGTTGAAATAAAAGGGACATTTTTTAAAAAAAACATGACATGTATTAGAAAATTACTAGCTAATGATACTTCAACTGAGATGTGAGAAGAGAAAAAAGAAGTATTATATTTACATAATAAATAGCTGATCACAGTCTGGAACTATCTGGTTGTGCAGAAGTTTGGCATACCTCAATCATGTGTTTTTCTTTCTGTTATCCTTCTCCTCCAACCATATACTTTTCCCTAAGAAGATGTGGGGTTTTTTTCTTAACTTATAGTTTTAAGTATTTTGGGACTTTAAGTGAGGCTGCTGATCTGAGGTTCAAGGCATGATCCCCAGTAATACGGTTCCTACAGAGCATCCACTCATGGATTCTTCCTATGGTGTTGCAGACTTCCCACACCTCTGGGCTCTTGGTCTGGAGCATAGCTTCTATACAGCCTCTGCTATTGGAATAAATCACCTGAATTATAACAAATAAGTGCTCACATGATTCCACTTCCTCCCACAAAAATTGCAATGATGTTCATTCTCGCGACTAAACGTATTAATGATTATTAATTCTTTGCCTTTTTGCAAACACAGTCTTAAAAGAGGTAACTGTAACTGATTAAGACATTTCTGAGACTGTGTAGATACTTAGGATCACTAGATCTTCTGTATCAATGGGTAAATAAATGCCTTTTGCAATCACCATTTATTTAGAGTATTCATGATGGTACGCTGCATTAAATGTTTATGTTTCGTGCAAGAAATAATGGACTTGATGTCGTACAAAGGGCTCCAGGGTCTGCAACTGGGACTCCTGTGAGCCTCTCCAAAGCAGTACCGCAGTACATCACAGGCTTCAGCCGAGCTTGAGTGACGGCTGAGCTGATGCTTTAAAACTGTTCATAGGCACAGAAGTGTGCTTTAGTGTCGGGATATGCAGCAGAAAATAGCTGATGAACGCACTTTCTCCAAGAGAATTTAATCTGAGGAGCCTGTGAAGATGCCAGTTGGGTTTTATATATCTGGTATTAAAATGCACTGAGAAGAAGGGTTTTTGTCAAGTCGGCAAGGTGCAGAGGGAGTAGATGGGTGGAGTTAAATAAGAATATGATGCTAAATAATGTTAAGATGGTGGTCTGTGTTAATAAAAAGCAGATGGGAGGACTAAAGCTTGATAATTTAGTGTGAATTTATTTTCCTTCTAAGTTAGTGTCATTACCTCATGTTATATTTATATAAAATACTTCATTATGATGGAAGGTGAGGACATAAAGAACAGAAAAAAATAGCACATGGTAAGGGCTGTATTCTCTTGAGGAAATATTTAGAGTCTTCCTTAGAAAGCTTACCAACTGTGAGCTCGGTTACATGGGCATAAATTTCAGTAACACTTTTGAAATCAATGTAATTATAATGGATTTATAGGAGTGTAATCTGCCTTTTACAGATTATTTACCTGATAAATGCTAATGACTCCTTGGAGGTGAAAGTGGAGGGACTTTGGGATTCTACCCAAGGAATACAAAACGGGACTCTAGTGTATAAATCTTCCTTAACTTTTGAATTGTTGCCAGCAGATAAATTCTTCCCAAGGAAATACTAAAAACAACCTTTTCTGAATTTTATGTGTTAAAGGTAACGATGAAGCAAAACACCACAGTCTTCTCAAGTTGCACCAGAGACAAGTCTGGCCCATGGTAAACACAAAAAAAGCTTGCATTTCATTTTAATATTTTCCCATTTCTTCACAGCAGTTATATGGAGGACTCGAGATGCAAGTGTGTACACACAATTTGCTCACTGCTGTGTTGCAATGCAGCTCAGCATTCTTCTCACTCTGCTCAGGTCTGAAGCAGTCTCAAGCCTCCTGCTTACTTCTGATGTACAAGAGTTGTTAACTTTCATTTTATCGTCATTTTCTGTGGATGGCCAGAAGTCCATTTTTCTCAACTATTAATATAAGACTGGGCAGACTTATGAGATTTCTACAAAGGTTGCTCCATTTTGCAATTAGTTTTGTGTGCTAGTCTCAGATATTAGTGTCTTCATGAATGACAGCAATGCACATTCTTGTTTTAGATTAAAATCTGTAAGTAAACTAAGTGCAGAATGGCAGGAAGGATAAGGAAAGTATATTCATTCTCCACATTTCTTTGTAGAAGAAAATTCAGAAATTACTCTCTCCAGATGAGCTGCATAATAGAAAAAACAATTGTATGATTATCAAACAGTGTAATGAAGGCACATTATGTTTTTTAATTGGTTAACTCCAAAAAATACTTTAGGGAAACAAGGCATCTATATTAAAGAAGTAGCCTGATAAATACAGAGGAAATAATAAGACTCCAGAGAAAGGAAATGGAACAAATTGAGCCTGTTTTATCTGCTGGAGGCTCAAACCATCAGGCCCTTCCAAAATTAAAAAATCCTCTAGGCTTCACTTTCAGCATGAACTAGATCTTTCCTAAGCATTTTGCAGCTTCATGATAACAAAACAAATAACTAACTTTGTATCTTAAGTACTTCCTTTCCACTCACAAAAACCAAACAACGGAGAGAGAGCACCCAGCTCTCCCTGAAGACATATTCACCCACCGTTGATTTGACAGGCTGCTTTTTTCCAAGAGCTCTCTCTGTGTAGGATGACATCTTTATCACGGATAATGACCTGCCGACAGCCTCTGGTACAGTCCCAGACACCCACTGAATGGGGAAAAAAAAAAAAGGGTGTGCTCAACCATCAGCCAAAACATCCCTAAGCCTGCACCGAGGTCTGCCTGTGCAGCCCCTGAAGTTGCTACACACTTCCCCCTCCAAAACAGGCCTTAAATGAACCCCGCCATGTTTCCACTGATGCCCAGAGTGAATTTGCTCCTGATTTCTGTTAATTTAGAAGTCTGAAATGCCAGTTCTGTACTTTAAGGAAAAAAAAAGGAACCAAGAGCCCTTGCCATCCCCAAAGAAATTAAAAAGATGGCCCACTGGGTGTTCCTTGCATTTGCCATTGGACCTAATGTTTTCAAGTTTTTCTTCAGTGAGGGTTAAAAGTCCATTTTAAATGTTAAAACAGATGTTTGAGTAGGGACAGGACTTTAGGAGCAGCAATGGTAAAAATCATTGGGTTTGCTAACTAGGAATTAACTGACATCTTCAGAAAGTATCCTTGAAGGACTGTCTTCGTTGGGCATGGTTCTTGATGTATAAATTGTCAGCAAGTTTTCAAACAGTTTTCCCATCTCAGCAAATACTGCTGTGTAGATGCGGACAAAACCGTCATAAAATATTCTTCTGATATTCTGTACCATGCTTATATTTATTGTTTGTCAACCGCACCGGTAATGTGCATGTGTCCGTAACGGTACAGAAATTGTCCACGCGGTAAGCATTTAGGGATCACTGATAAACTGGGAGTTTGGGGCTCTGTTAGCCACTGCCCTGAGTGTGAACCACCAGCCCAGTGCAGCAAGAGCCTCCCTGAAACGCAGCACACTCCAGCTTGCCATTGCAAGAGACCAGGTCCCCACGGCTACCAACACCGGCGTGAAATGGGGGTCAGTCTCACTCACTCGGTCTTTTATTTTGCAGATAGCACTTTGTTCTTCTGATGGTTTTCCATTAGCCTTGAACCGGGGGTTAGCGGTGATAAACCTAAACCTGTATTGCAGCGCAAATTGCTTTCACTTGTGATAGTGAAAGCACTATCACTTATCACAGTGATACCCACTGCATTGTGGCCTGTTGTGAGATATCGTTGTGCTTTCTATGTCACAGAATTATAGAATAGTTTGGTTGTTTAGTTAAAATGAATATGGAGTGTATGTCTGTCTGGCTGCAGTAACTTCTAGGAAGGCCATAGTGGGGAAATAATAGTAACAATAAAAACCATACTGGTAGTAGTAGAAACAAAAGCAGCAACAATAATAACACATTTTAGTTATTATTAATTTAACAAATAAAAATTACAAGAGGATTTACACATATTTCTTTTTCTTTTGCCATCTTCATGGGTTTTTTTGGAGAGCATTGTCCTGTATTGTTGGCATAAGCAAAGTTTCTAAATAACACTGAATTGTTTTAATGCCACTGGTGATTTCTCAACAGCCTCTGGTCTTTCTCTTAGAATGGTCTTTCACTTAGAAAGCCCTTAATGGCTTTCATGTACCTCTTTTCAATACATTCAGGATTCTCCATTCAAGCTTCTTTAAAAATCCACATGTACTATTGAGGCGTAATCACCAAGGTACAATAAGGGGCTACAATATGGCATTGGCAGCTTTGTGTCAAAGCCTGAATTACCTTTCCTATTGTCTCAAACTTGTTAGTGATGTTGGCAGTCAGAATCCACATTTGGCCTGCAAGTGGTGAGGGTTTTGGGTTTTTTTTTTAGGAGGCTTGGTACATCCATGATCAGTGTCTGGAAGTTTTGTAAAATGATCAGGAGTTTGCCTGCAGCCACCAAATCTCACCCAGGCATACTCAATTTGTAAAACATACATTTGTAGCTGCAAAAAAACCAATCACTCTATTCTCCAGGAGGTATTTATCAGGTCTATCTTGGCAATAGCAGTACGTGGTTTATGGACAGTTTCAGCTAGCTGTGGTGTCCCATAAATAAAGGAATTTTTTTTACAGCCATGGCTTAAGGCCAAAGCCTTCCTCATTCTTTCGGCATATTTACATTCAGTTTTTGTTAGTGGCCGTGATGCATTAGTCACTTGTCTCCAGCTTCCACTGTGTTATTGAAAGAGTATTGTGCCAATACTCTCCTGGGATGCATCCATGAACAAGTTACTTTTGTGCTTATTGTCACAGAGTTTCAGGACTGGGGCCTCTTTAATTAAATCCTTCAGTTTCTCACGCACTTTCTTAAGGTTTGCATCTGTTGTTCTTCGAATGTTTTTGAGCAGTCATGCTCTAAGGCTACTGGTTCAGATAAGTACATTATTCATATATTTCTCTGTGTAAAGCACAGTTCCAAGAAATCATCACACCCCTTCTTTCTTTGTTCAAGCAATTACAGAGTGATGGCCATAACATTGTTATGATCTTTGCTGGATTGCCTTCTCTCCCATCCACACCTGTTGTATGACACCCTCTTATCATCTTCATTTGTTTAGCCTTAGCCTTGCAGCACCAAGTCTTCCCAAAGCTGCCCAATGCCTGTGATCATGGTCTTCCATGGTGTTATCGAAAGCTAAGTCTGGTTCCCCTGGGAGCTATGATTTGAATTGTCAGTTGTCTTCCTGATTGTCATCTACCCTCTTTTCAGGGATGCAGCCCTGAACCCTAGGGAGATCTAGCCCTGAAAACTAGCCCTACATCTAGGGTTGCAGCCCTAGATTTGCAAGATTGGCTCTGTGACGTCCAACTCTTTTGTGCTTTTTTGACCTCAACCAATTTCTGTGTTTCTGTTTAAAAACAATGTGTTCCTCTATTTCACTTCAGTACTACTGAAATTTCTGGACTACAGTTTCATAGTTGCCTTTTTCTGCCTGTAACCAACAATATTGAAAACATCACGTGCCCTGGCCACCACTATTATCACCAACAAAGATACTGGCCAGCTGTCTTCCTCGCAGCTGCCACCCATCACCTGCAGATGCATGCACCAAGGTGGAGATTTCTGTGCTTTCCTGTGTGCTTCCCAGGAACTGTTGGTTACCACAGCTCAGCTGTGGCATGCTGATTTGTTAAGCTTTTTTAAGCTAATGAAGTGACTGAACATGCAGAGCGAAGACTCCATGTTCTATGTTTCTGCACATTGGACTCTGGTAGGTCTTTTACTGGCTCCTTCTTCCCAGGGTTTCTTTATCTTGCTCAGCTACTTCATTCATTGTTCATGTGGAGCCTGGCAGAGGGGTACTTCATTCAAAATGAGATTTCAATATTCTGACACTGGCCTCTGTAATTAACAGTAATCTGTTTAGCCATCTCTTCTGACAAGACTTCAAGGATACATATCCTAGGGAAGTTTAGTTACATAGCTTCACTGTGTAGCTACCTCATCCTAGTGTAAACCCATCTTAGGAGACTAATAATGTTCATAGTACTGGTTCATTTATTAATAGTAGTGATTTCATGAAATTCAAATGTATATACATTTGCTTACATGCAAATGTGATGTTTTGTGTCTCTTTTTTTTTTTTTCCTGAACACAGTAAGGTCTGGACTGAACTGCATTCCCAATATAGTGAAATACAAACAAAATTTGAAAAGCTGTTTTCTCTTACCTGAAAAAATGTTCTTGATACTGGAAAATACTTGTTCTATGAGACTAGACCATTGTAGGTCTGGGAGTGTTTTTGTTAGCTAATGGCAAAGGAGTCTAACTCTGTATTAATAATAAGCCTTTTTAGGCACAGTCCTAGAAATTTTATCAGTTTTAACCTCAGTAGCTAAACTATGCTCTGTGATTATTGGTAGAATACCTTCTGCAAAGAACTTCAGTTCAGTGCTTTCAATTCAGACAGGCAGTCCAAAACTTCCCAAGGTATAGCCTTTGGGGATTCAGATTTGTTATAGAATGTCATCTGTGCTTGGCAAATTGTTCAGGTATGGTGTGAAGGCCAGCAACAATGAAATTACTTTGTTTCCTCAGTGTTGATCATTTTAGCATATTCTTCTTTAAACTGAGCTTTTGTTGGTCATCTATTGCTGAATGGCTTGTGGTTTTTTTCAGATAGAAAAGTCAATTGTGTGCAAGTATCATACAAGCTACTGGACCTCTTCTAAATTATTAACCAGCTGGATTCTTTAAATTAACTTTGAAGGCAGAGAAACTCTGGAGACAATTTGCTTATTGTTTTGCCTTAGCCAGTCAACTGGAATTTTGGAAGGTTTTGTTTGTTGCTTTACGTTCCTCTTTTTCTAATGTAATGCAAAATCCTCTAGGGCTGAACTTGGGAAAAACTCTCCCTGATTTCACAGTATGCTTTCCAGCATGAAATCATCACGATTTGGTTTATTTTGCATAATAATTGTTTTTTTCTCAAATATACCTAAGGAATTAAGATATTTTAAAAAAACAGTTCTCTAAGTGTCTTGGAAAATGTGGGCTGTGGATCAGAATTAGGGACTTTCCAGTACGTTATACAGTGTCATCGAGTTTCCAGCCCACAAATCAGATTTGGCACTGTGGCAAAGGAGCTGGGGAGACACTGTCACCTATCTCACCTTCCCAAGAATGTCAAAATGTGCTATGGCAAAGGTCTACCACAGCAAAGGTCTATCACAGTGGTAACTCCCTTCTGCCCACCTGTCTCCTCAGCTTCCTGGACAGCAAGAGAAAAAGTTGCCAAAGGAGTGACTGAGTGGATTTGCTGAGCTATGAAAAGCTCAGAAAAAGCCGCCAGCATCCTCCCTTCCTTTCCATGCCATAGCAGCCCTGACCACTGCACGGTGTCATTTCCATGACAAGCCAGTAGGACCCGGGCACGCACCCCTTGATCCTTTCACCCCTGAGCCAAATGCAAGTACTTTACTTGCTAGTGAAGCATCTATATCCCCATGGCCGACAGGATACTAGGAGAATTTTAACTGATCTTCCCACTAGACCACACAAGTGCCCTGACGTTGGCATCTAATCCCCAGCATCAGAAAGGCTGAACCTCCAGCTAAGGGTTTTGAGGGAAGCTGGTGGCGAAACACTGAACAACTGGAAGTCATTAACTTCCCTTCTGAACAAAAAAATCAGCTTTGTTGTGTCTATGTGCCTTCAACTTCTCATTCTAAACATTGTTCATATCCTCAAGACTTTTTTTTCAGAAAATAGTTTATTCCAAGTAAATACAGGAAATTCTTTTTGGTATTCAAATATGTCTTGGACAGACCCACTGCTGCTGTGGGTAGAGGTATTTGTGCTCATATCACTGATCTAATAACCTCCCTTCACTAAAGAACAACCAAATACGCTTGTTTTTTTTCTGGAACCAGATGAGTAAAGCAACAGCAGAGTTACACTGCAAACCCAGGCAACTCTCCCTGCTCAAAACAAAAGAACCTGCAACACATATGTGGGTATTGTGGCTTTGCTAGGTATTTTGATGAAAGACGGGATTAAAGAGTCTGCTTTTTGGCGTGACAGTATCAGAAGAAACAGCTGGAATAGGCCTGGGCTGCTTCCAATCAGCCTATTACGTTGTTGGACCAAAAACAAATTAAAGAGGAAGAAGACACTTCTGTGTACTGGAAGCCCAGGTCGCCGTCAAACACCAGCAGGGTCAAGATGGTGAACTTTGGCCCATGATGCTGACCACAACCATCTCCAGCTTCTCTGACTCCGGACAATGACCGAACAGCTGCCGAGGGAGGAGAGGAAAGGGAAGTCAAGATGAGCGGCGTTCTGCTGTACATAGGAATCTAATCGCATTGAAATGCATTTTGGGGGTCGATGTTTGACAGTTTAGGTCTACCCTGCTACTTTTTAGCTGGATGGTTTCAGCCTTTCCAGCCCAAATCTTGCTTTGAACTGTTATAAATTGGAAGCAGTAGCCTGTAAGTTAATGGAGCTACACAAACGTATGATCCCAACAGAAAAAAGGATCAGGGTCTTTACGTTATTCTAGGGACTTTACGGTGAACTCAGATGGCAAAATACTTGCACGTTGGTCTGTTCAAAAGTTGAAAGAACGTTTTGTAAACCACCTCTATTTTACATGAGGGCTTTATTATGTACCAACGTGTATTTAATTTTTGTCTTTGGAATGGTTTGCATTAGTGTTCCTCAGTGCACATCCAATTTAGATTTAATAAGATAGTGTTTGTCCGTTAATAAAGTAACAATAATTAAAAACATATTTCTTGCCATTCAAATTCTATGCAATCAATATATTTTCTTTGCATTTTAAGGTATGTTTTTAATGATCAGCTGGAATTACTTTTATGCAGGAAAACTGTTTTTAATAAATGAAAATTAAGGATACATTTGTAAAGTTTAATTTTATAAGAGAAAAGGGACTAAACAAACCCCACATAGCTTGAGTGTAAGCAACAAGCTACAAGCAGATTAAAATTTCAGATGCTAAATATGAAAAACAATTTATTAACAATTAAGGATGATCCTTTTAAAATATCTTGCATTGGGTTTGCTTGGCATGGTTTTGGTAGCAGGGAGGCTACAGGGGTGGCTTCTGTGAGAAGCTGCTAGAAGTTTCCCCGATGTTCAATAAAGCCAATGCCAACCGGCTCCAAGATGGACCCGCTGCTGGCCAAAGGCCGAGCCCATCAGTGATGGCGGCAGCGCCTCTGGGGGAACAGAGTTAAGAAGGGGAAAAAAACCCCATCAACAGCAACTGCAGCCGGAGCGAGGAGTGAGAATATGTGAGAGAATCAGCCCTGCAGACCCCCGGCCAGGGCAGAAGGAGGCAGGAGGGGCTCCAGGCACCAGAGCAGAGGGTCCCTGGCAGCCCCTGGGGAAGCCCACGGGGAGGCCGGCTGTGCCCCTGCGGCCATGGAGCTCCGCGGGGGAGCAGATCTCCACCCGCACCCGGGGAGGGCCCCACGCCAGAGCAGGGGGATGCCCGAAGGAGGCCGTGACCCCGTGGGCAGCCCACGCTGGAGCCGGCTCCTGGCAGGACCTGTGGCCCTGTGGGGAGAGAAGACCAGGCTGGAGCAGGGTTGCTGGCAGGACTTGTGACCCCGTGGGTGACCCAGGCTGGAGCCGTCTGTTCCTGAATGATGGCACCTGTGGGGGGACCCAGGCTGGAGCAGTTTGTGAAGAACTGCAGCCCAGGTGAAGGATTCATGCTGGAGAAGTTCGTGGAGGACTGTCTTCTGTGGCAGGGACCCCACACTGGAGCAGGGGAGGAGTGTGAGGAGTCCTGCCCCTGAGGAGGAAGGAGCGGCAGAGACAGTGTGTGCTGAACTGACCCCATTCCCCATCCCCTGTACCGCTAGGGGAGGGGAGGTAGAGAAATTGGGAGTGAAGTTGAGCCTGGGAAGAAAGGACAGGTGGGGGAGACGTGTTTTTAAGATTTGGTTTTATTTCTCATTATCCTACTCTGATTGTTAACTAATTAATGAATTAAACTGATTTCCCCAAGTGGAGTCTGTTTCGCCCATCATGGTAATTGGTGAGTGATCTCTCCCTGCCCTTATCTCAACCCATGAGCCTTTCATTATATTTTTCTCCCCTGCCCAGTTAAGGAGGGGAGTGATAGAGAAGCTTTTGGTGGGCACCTGGTGTCCAGCCAGGGTCAACCCACCACATATCTCTATTATTTTAATCTATTTCAGTGTGTGAGAGTAATTATTTCTTTCACATAGCCCAGTTAGAGTTCTAAGATAGGGGAGGTTCTCCTCATTTCAAAAGCCCTTTTATTCCCAGCCCACAGAAATGAGAGGCTGAAACTGTTGGCTCTACCCTTGGAACCCTGCTTTGCCTGTGCATCAGAGACCTACAAATCCCAACACAGGATGTTCCCTTCTTTGTCCGTGTCCCATTGTCCCATGTCCCTGCTGGGGACAGTCTGGGGGTCATCTTCTCAACATGCTGCCATTCCTCATGGGGCATAACACCCCATCACAGGTTTCAGGCCAGATCAAATATGGAGCAGGGGAGTATGGAGGCAGAGGCATGGATGTGATGTACCCCCTGTTCCTTCTGCCTGAGATGCTAGGAGGAGAGCTGGTGGCACAAACTTCTTAAATCACCTGGCACGAGTGTCCAGGGCTGCTCTGAAGAACTTCTATTTTCACAGCTCTTGACACAGAGACACATTGGAAGCTCGACTGGAGATGAAGGATGTGGCTAAGATAGATAACTTTTGGAGGTAATTCCAGCTGAGTCCAGCTATGGACCTGCCCTAAAAAGTGTCACCAGCCCAGTTTATCAAGGGTCAGGGAGCTAAAAATCACGGACAGAAATTGTGTATGGCCTCTTCCCTCCCTGCACAATAAACACCTTTCTCTGCTCCCAGCAGAGTGTACCCATAACTGAAGATCAAGACATTGTCTTGCAGATATTTTGAAACTAATAAGAAATCATGACTTTGTCAAGCAAAATACTTGCAAGGAGGTTTTGTTTTGGAGGGAATCAAAGGACAGATGAAAGAGGCTTTTATTTATAAACCACTTTTATTCTTTAACTCACCGGGGGCTGTCATAATACAAAAGACAACCCTTTCTTTGACCTTTCTGTGCAGCTTTATAGAAAAATAAGCATGAGACAAGTTTAGAAAAGCATTATTTGAATTCTAGAAATAAAAACGTCACTGTACTCAGCACCATAAAGCAACAAACACAATTAGCATCATGTGCAAAATGTAAAAATAACTTGATAATTAGTTTATGTTTAAACAATTAAGAGGTTCACTATATTATAATCCACTCACAGAAAGGGTACAAAATATGTAAAAAATTTTATCTCTTTTGCTCAAGCTACATTTTAATGCAAGCTAGTTTCTTTTTCCGTGTCAAGTATCCAAGCTTTTTCCAACTCTTACAAAATACCCATATTTCTAATTTTACTGGTAGAATATGACACCGTCTCACTCACAAGACATGCTTTTTTTATTGTTGCTCTAAACCATATGTTTTGCATTTTCATTAATACACACAGTAGCATCACCAGTATAATTAAAATATAATCTAAAAAATATTTGCAGTCTGTTAAGATTTCTTTGACTATGCACAGTTGCTAAATCCTACTCTGAACTGAAAGCACGTTTCTTCTAGTGTATGTCTGATATGCAGATAAATTAATCTCTTTCTAGGCACCAGTAGCTACATTCACAGAGTCTGACACTTTAATTGTCTGAGTCCAAAATTTTAATCCTTCAGCCTCCTGTTCGGCTGCTGCCTAACTGGAGAAGAAACCAAACTTCCTCAGCTCTTTTATTTCTCCCAGTAAAATCTCCAGGGTGCTTACATGTTTGCCACACAGCGGGTTTATGTGCAATCGGTCAGTCCTGCCAGGTAGCTCACAAGGTGTCCCACTCTTGCCCTGCCTGACCCACATCCTCCCTGCCTCGGTCAGTGTCTTTGAAACTTGCCTACTAAACAGGCTCTTGCACAAAATAAGCAGGCTCATGCGGAACAGAAGATGCAGCCGAGAATGGGAGAGAGAAACCTGGGCCCGTATTCCTACTTCACGTAGGCGGAGTAGGATTTCAGCTGAGTTCCCCAGAGGAAGAGCATTAAGCCACCAGGAGAGCCAGCAGCAGGAGTGGGACTTCAGCCAAGGCTTTCTTCGTGTGTGTTGGCTGAAATGGACCAGCCAGGTCTGGGCTCCAACCACAGCTGCGGGCTCTGAATCCAAACAGAAGGGGTTGGGTACCGATGGCTTTTGATGCATTGGTGTCGGGCTCTGTTCCTCACCTTCCTATTTCCTGCTTAGCTTAGGAGACCCCTGACCTCTGGGGCTGCCCCCGATGCATTTCTTTATGTGGGGGTCAGACTTCTAATTGAAGGCTGAGAAGTCTGCAGACAGTATGTGGCTTGGGAATAAACACCAGTCTGCAGAAGTCAGGCTCCTTTAGTAGGTATAGTACTATAACTTGCTTGGCCTATTGTAATAATTTCTCTCTATTTCGTTAACTTCTCCCCCTCTGCCTGAAATCCCCAGTCATGATTATGAACTAGGCTAAATTCTGTTTAAAATCATAAGCCTGTACCCAAGCAGTCAAATCTCTGCTCCCAACGGTTTGAAGTTAAGAAGTTCAGGCCTGGAGGAACAGTTGATAAGATCAGGCATTTGTGCTTCAGTCTTGTAAACAGCTTTTATGTAAATAACGTCTTGAGTTCAATGGGGTGTCTTGCCTTCATAAAGTAAGACAGGCAAGTCTTATTTTGCATGCCTCTTGTAACTCAGAGAACTGAGGTGAGCTGCTCCATTTTAGCATCTCTGGATATCTTTGCCACTTTGGAGATGGGGACTGGAAATGCTGAACTGCCCCATGGCAGACAACTCTCTTTCTGTATTTCTTCCAGACAGCTGCCAAAACATGTTCATGAAAACTTGTCCTCCTGAGATTTCTAGTCCAATTTGCAAATCTGTACATTCTGACAAAGTCTGAATAAATTTGTACTTTGCCTGCTTCTCTGAGTGGGACAAAACCTTCTGAGATCCACATAGTGTGTCTCCAGGCTGTAAGCCAGGGTCAATACCACACTCGGTTCATCTCATTAAACTGAACTGAAATTGCATTTAAGGTATGTCTTGAGATGTGTTTGTTAGCAATGACAAAAGACTGAAAGTTTTCTGCTGATGAGTCCATTTATTGAAGATCTGAATTAGTGAGGGGTTACATGACAGGCATGGCTCGCTTGGTATTTCTGGTCTTAACTCTGACCAGAAGAGGTGTATGAAGAAACAGGGTTAAATTAAAGAAGGAAAGAATAAACTTAGTCACCGTAGGATACTGGAATCACCTTCTTTCAGAGACATATGTTTCTTCTTAAGCTTGAACTCTTCTTAATACCAGTGCTTCAGATCTGAAGACGATTTGTGCTGATATCAACAGGAAATTTTGTTATCATGCCAATAAATGCATCATGACTGAAATTTAACCTGACGTCTGCTCAACCGTGGGTGATTTTGTGTTAGGTTGCTTATACTCAGAATTAAAGTCTTTCTGCTTCATAATAAAGTTCAGACAAAATTTCCATTGAAATCAATACCATTTACCTGAACAAGAACTGTAGGACTGGGACACAGATCTAAGATACAATTTCATATAACTAGAACAGAGGAATATAGTCAATGTCAAATAAGACTAAAAATTATGTCAGTGTTCTGGGTTGATTTCCATCTTACATTTCATAACAGATAAAGTGAACTAATTCTACCATCCCTCTAGCATTCTGAGTCTCACTCAGCCGCCAGAGAAAAAAATGCTATCTACCATTATTCACAAGGACAGGCGTTGCCCTGGAAAACTCAGGTTGCCCATGGGACTGAATGAGAATTAATTCTTGCAAATCTGATCAAACATGTTATTTTTCCATTACTAACATGTTGGTGCTTTTGTTCTATTTTGAACACAGCTTTCATGCCTTCTTACCATAAACAATTTTGTTCATTTTATGTTGGAAAAGAAGAAGCTGTAGATTTTTTACAGTGAATGGCTCAGGTATGAGTTAAGCAGCTGCAATGTGTAATAAGGGCAAAATCTTCCACTCACTTCCAATTCTAATGACAAAGAACAATCCTGCAAAAGCGATGATAGCACAAAATCTGTGATTTTTTTTCTCAGCTGTATCTGCTGGCTTGATAGAAATCATCACCTCTTCCCACAGGCGTTCCCTGACAATAATATATAACAGGCCCTGGACAGGTCTCACCGTGCTTTGCAAGAGAGGGTGGAGTGGATGTCCACCAAGTCAGTGAGGGGAAAATGCAGGTCTCCTGAGTGCAGGGTCCTTCCATGCTGTGGCTGTCTGCAGCCTACTGCAGTACTGCTCTAAACCAGATGATATTTCAGGTGGTGGTCTCCTTACTGACTTTGATCAGAAGCAGACCCTTCTCAGTGGAATCCAGAGAAAGGGCAAGAGCAACAGGCACTAACTGAAATGCAGAAAATTTCATTTCAGCGCAAGAAAAAAAAAAACTTTTTTAACTGTGGGAGTGGTCAAACACTGGAACAGTTTGTCCAAACAGGTTGTGGAATCTCAGTCCTTAGAGACAGTCAAAACCCAACTGGACATGGCGATGAGCAACCCACTCTAACTGACCCTCCTTTGAGCAGGGGGGTTGGATGAGAGTATCTCCAGAGGTCCTTGCCAACCTCAATGATTCTGTGGTTCATAGTCTGTCCCAAGCACTTACCTAACTGAACAAATTCTTCTTATTGAGAGTTGTGCATCTGAAGCAGTTTGTTTTCAGTTCTGCTGCCAAGGAAACTGCACATTTGGGAGAGGGACATTTCATACAACCACTAGGTCCACATCCAACCTCAGGATAATTAGAACGCAGCGCTGACTCTTTAGCAATTAGGAGTATTTTAATCTGTTGACTTTGCTTAGATGAAAATAAACATGAATGTATTCTTTCAGTCTAGTTATATACTCCGAGATGTATACACAGAATTTAGCCTGTGGTTAATCTTGCAAATCTCCCACGTCTGTTGCAACATGCACTGTCCCCTCAACTGGCCTACCTCCTGGTTTCCTGGCATAACTAACTAGGTTTCTCAATTGTTTTCAAACAAATTTTCTTCCTGTTTAGATACAAAGGACTACATCCACCAAACAGCTGGAGGTGGCATTAATTTTTGATGGTGGACCCAAATAGTTCTCGCCACCTTGGGAAGGATCCAAATAGAAATCAGCACACTGCTGGGAACCCTACTTGAATTTCCTGTGTTACAAGGCGAGGGAGAGGGAGGAAGAAGAAGAACTGGCCCTCACCATGTAGTCCAGGGTCCCTGGCTTGCTATGACCATATGCATCCCCCCACCATGCTGCCCTTGCTACAGAGACACTGGCAGTTGCAGATGGGTTAGATCATTTCCAGTTAAATCCTCAGTTTTAATTACCAGCAAAGATGGTAAGTCAGAGCTTCTGCATTCATGAGAGAACTTGACTGAGCTTGAAAAAGAACTAATCTGAACCGTTGTTTTTAAAATAGAACCTGAATTGAAAACTACTTCAGCGCAAACCCCAGCATGACTTTTGTATTGGTACCATTTCACAGAGTACCTATCTTCGCTTGAAAACCTCAGACTACTGCTGCAGGGTGCAAAGCAGAGCTGAGTGGAGAGGCTCCCAGCCCTGAGGACCAGGCGAGGTCAGCAGCCAGGGCAGAAAGACTGCAAGAGCCAGGAGAAACCAGGCTGCTGAGCCTTAGTCCAGTGTCATGTTAATGCATTGCAGCACCTGAGGGAGCATCCTGGCCTGGCACTGAGACGTATAAATGTGCCAGTGTGCATGGAGCTCTCCTGGGGATGTCTGACAGGCTCTGCACCGAACCAGGTAAACCTGTCCTCAGAGGGGTGCTTCGGTACTAGTCACCCTTTAGTGTCAAATATGCTTATTTTTTGTCTTTTGCAACCGTGATGAACTTCCCACCCTGAAATCCTGTTCACTGCCTTCTGCCTCACTAAAGAATCATCTGCTATCAGCAGACTTTTCCCTTTTTATTTGCTTTCATATAAAGCAGACAGATTGAGTGTATCAAGTTTCCTACCACCAGGAATGTTTTATGGATCGTTCATTCACTGAGTCATGTAGCTCTTTTGAACTATTTCCCATTTTTCAACATCAATTTTAAGTGGGAACACCAGCTTTGGACATATTACTGCATTTGTTCCTGTCAAGTTACAACAATTACTGGGCTAGCCTGAGTGGCTTAGAGATAAAATATCTGCTTTTTCCCTATGTTCATGTTCAGCCTAATCAAACTAATGATTCTGGCTGAAAGAATAAGACTCTTACTGCTACTTAATTCACTTATTTTTATTTACCAAAGGATTTGTCCAACATCTAGACACCTGTATAAATAAGACGTGAGAAAAAGATAAATATTCTGGCTTCATTTGTTCTGTCTCAAAAAAGCTTATTCTTCATTGAGAAAAAAAGGTAAATGAGTGTTTTAGTTTGCTCTGCAAATCCGGAAATCTTAATTGGAGAAGCAAGGTCAGGGACATGGGATCTTCCGTGGCGACTTCCCCTTTTAGTGCTGCTTGAATAATTCTCTTTTCAAGTGGAAGGAATTGCTGCTCTCGGAGCTTGCATTCATCCCAAACACCATAGCATCACTAAGGTGATCCATTACGATCAGCAGATGGGCCTGACCTGTTGGGTGGCAGAGAGTCACCTGAATTTCCCATGTCACTGGAGGAAGACCAATTAATGTAGTTTTTTGAGTCAAAGACCTGGAGGGAGACTTATGCTGAAACATTTGACTTCAGTTTTCTGTTGCTATAGTGTCTCACGGCACTTCAGTCTCACACAAACATACCACTCCTGCGGGCAGGGTCAGCTCTGTTGCTTAGTGTCTAAGAAAGCCAATATTCTACCATGTAGGTGGTTTCTATTCACTTCTTGGGGAAAAAAAAATTAATACATAAAAAACTTTCCTCTGTTGTTTTGGGTTTTTTTCCTGGAAGTGCAGCAAGTCTGTTTTCCCCTATTTCCCATTGTTAGAGCTTTTAAAAGAAGTGTGGGGTAGAGGACTTTTGAATAGGGAGCAAGTTTTTGTGTGTATGTTACCTATATACAAAGTCTGCAGCCAGCAAGAGAGATGTCTACCTCCATTCATCAGGTACCTCTTGCAGAAGTCAGCTGCAGCATGGGGAAACGAGTTTCCTCTCTTTGCAGGGCTGTACACCTGCTTCTACT
This sequence comes from Phaethon aethereus, assembly GCF_964289735.1. NCBI lineage: Eukaryota > Metazoa > Chordata > Aves > Phaethontiformes > Phaethontidae > Phaethon > Phaethon aethereus. The sequence continues at coordinate 29,651,043 of NC_138577.1, forward strand.
CAGTTGTGTTAGTTATATTTCTCCTCCTGCCTATCTTTCCTACAACATCCCCCTCCTTGTAGCTATTTTGCTACTTCTGAGAGGTTAAAGTAGCAAAATCTATATGATCACTTAGTCTATCACCCTGTCAGTCTAAATTGCTGCCTTCAGAGTATCTTCTGATGTTTTGTCTGTCTGGGGTCTCTCTCACAACTGGAGGCTAGAGATGATCATGAGGCCCCAGAGAGCAATCTTCTTCCTTTCATCTACTTCAGAAAATTAATCTGTTCTCCACCAAAAGATGAATATGTATAAACACATGTATATATACATATATATGCATATATCTATCTATATATAATGGTGTTTCAGGTTTCTTGCATTTATTTGCAAAAAGAAAGAGCCAAAGGCAGAGTAGTTCTTACAGATTTAATTAATAAAACGTATGCCTGACAGAAGTTCACAAAAACATCTGTTATTTCATTTTGAGAAATGCCAAGTCTGCAGTATGAATGGCATCCTGGCCTGCTTCCAGCCTGGATAATTACATTCTTCTTACCTGTGAATGTTCCTTCCATTTCCATTGGGTGCAGCATTTCTTTCACCCACCTTTGCCAAATTATTCTGTGCTACTACTGTGTACCCTTAAATGGCTGACATGTTTCAATCCAGACATGGCTTCCTATCTGCTCGCAAGGAGTACCTGAAGCTTTGACAGCTCAAGGGAGGATTCAGCCTGCTGGAATCCCTGCAGGTATAAAGGATGTCGGTATCAAATCTTCGCTTTGGGGCTCCGAGGCTGAAAAATTTAGAAGATGTGATGACCTGGCCAGCTGCAGCCAGCTGTTCCTCTGAGCTGCAAGTTTCATTTTCAGAGCTATTTAGAAACAATGGCCATGCTAATACGCAGTAAGAAGTATTGACATAAGGACAGTGCCAGGCATGCCCAGATGCACTGCCTCCGGAGCAGGGCTGGATGGGGCCTCTCTGACTTTGCAGATAGGCAGAAGCACTCCATGGACCAGCACTGGGCCATGGGCAGGCTTCTCTACTGCAGGGTTTTTCATCAAGGGTCTTCCAGAAGAAGTGAGGTGAAGCTGAGACAATTGCGAGAAGGGTTTTTCCAGGTTCATGCCACACAGAAGTTGACATGTGAGCATGAGTGGGTTTTGAGGCAGTTGTTGAAAAGATTGAGACTTGAAAAACAAATGAGCAAATAAAAGCATAAAAGGTCTCAAATCTTCCTCATACCTCTCTACTGGTCAGGTTCCCACCTTCTGGTGGGCTGGTTCTGGAGCCTCTAGGCACTGAGTACTCTGCATTATGCATCCAAAATGGCATGAATGCTCTCTCCTGGCAATGGTTTTGAGATACAAACTGTTGGAAACAAAGAAAAAACTTTTGCAAGAAAGGCTGAATATTCCTCAACCTTAACTTTTGACAATGACTTTAATTTCTGTACAGTAAATGGTATCAAAAATGGATTTGGTAGCATTTCTCTCATTTTGGCTGAAAGTTTCTATTTTATGGGAATTCCTGGGGGAAAATACTCACTGTTAGCTTAAAAAGTGAATGTGGGAAGGAACATTTCCCACAAAAAATATTTACAAAATCACCCAAAGGACTCTTTTCAAAAGGAGTCTTAACTCAGAATTCCCAAGGCTCAAATGCCCCAGCTCAGCCTAGAGATGCAAGGATTTCTGATCTGATGGCTCCAAAGAAGAAACACAGAAGTTTTAGGAGTCCTATTGACCCCAGCTTTCAATAGCTCCCATAGGAAGGTTATTTCAGAGCTGCAGACCCTGGAAGCCCTGCAGTGTCCTTTGCCTGCTTCACAGAGGCTCCGGCTCACCAGCACCTTTGGAGCAGTGGTCGCATGGCGGGTGGTAGCACGGAGCTCCAAGCCGCCCAGTTAATAATGCAGGTGCTGCTGCAGGCAGGCTGGTTTGACTGTCAGAGCCACTGTCTCTCCAGCCAGCTTGGGTATCACTGCATTTTACAGGACCATAAATGCTGGAGCTGCTCTGCAGCACCCATCCTGCACAGATACAAGCTTCATGAGGTGAAACCTGAAGTATGCTTGGGGTTTGCTGGAAGTCTACTGGAGCTGTCTTTTCTCACAAAAGCCTACTTTGTCAAAAATTCTGACCAGTTTTCTTTGACTTTCCCTTTTCACAGGGCTGAGTGACAGTACGCACTGCCAGACCGAGGTCAATCATCTCCTTTTAAAGCCCTAGGTAACTCCACTGAAGCCTCTGGGCTTGCTTCTCCCCCACCAGCAGAGGCATTGGAACAGAGGTGGGCTCTTTCAAACCCTTTTCAGTCATATTAAGCCCAGGAAGCAGAAAAGAGGACAACTGCATTCCTATGGCTTACAAATGTACATGAATTGGAAATATCAGTGTTTGAAGTGAGACTGCTAATCACAAAAGGTATTTTCCCTATTAAGCAGGAATATTTTTGAAAAGTGACTCTGTTTATTCTAAAATTGTATTCCTTCTGAAAGAAAAAACAATTGATCTTGTTATTTCTCAGAATGTGTCATATTTCTATTCCATTGTTATTCTCTATAGCACAAAAAATTAAAAAAGAAAAAAAAAGGTAACCTAATGGTCTGTCCTTCTTTAATTTATTATTAGAATAGAGTAAAATGTGGTGGGAATTCTCTATGTAGACTCCTTTCAGATTCCCAGCTTCAAATCCAGAAACATGAATAATGACAAAGTGGCTCCTAATCAGTCACTAAACAAGGTTTATTAATAGACAAACTGTGGGAAAGGTAAACTTTAGAAAAGCTAAGTACCTGAGAAAGGAGGGCAGCTAGCAAACAGAAAAAAATCCAATTTCACAATGAAGTGACAAGTTAGTCAAATTACATGAAATTGATTTTTTTCTGACATACATAATAAAGGCCTGAAAGTGTGTTTAGGTTTGGGTTTAACTTTTTTTTACGTCAATGTTTTTATTAGATAGTTTTCTACCTGAGTTGTCAAGTGGGTGACCTCAATATTAACAAAGATGCTCTTTCTTCAGAGCTTTGTGAGTTACTGGATGTTTCCTGTGTATACACATATATCTATGCATAGTGCTTTCCAGAAATGAAGGTTATCGTGTCTGAAGCACTTGAGTGACTTGGGTTGTCTTTACAAAGGCACAGTCACGAAGTCTTCTGCCTCTACTCCGCATCGGTCTGAGAAGATCCACATAGCTGTGTTTGTGTTGTGTCAGCAGAGCTTTGTCACAGCTGGTGCCCAGACAGGCTGCTGATCCCTGTTTCGGAATCTCTGCTCAGCACTGCAGTGGGCAGCATAAACAGGTTCTGAATTCCCAAGACCTGTCAAAAATTAGATTTAGAATCATAGCCAGCTAAATCTAAAAGACATTTTTCCCTTTAAATATCTCTCCAGACCTTTTCTTGAATCCTGTCTTTATAGCGTGCCTCCACTGACTTTTCACCTCTATAGTGTTTACACAGGAAAAGAAAGTGTGTGTTTCTAATGCAAAAGTTTTGCAGACAAACTCCTTTCTGGCTTTCTTCATTCATCATAAATGAGAAAGGTGATAAAAATTGCTATCTGCCCTGTCAAGCTGTGTTCTGGGCAAGCTGAGTGCTTTGGACACAGAGAAAGGGCAGGTGTAATGAGACAGAAGCACTTCTTTTCTTTTTGCTTTTGGTATTGTTTACAAACACACACTTCCTTCTCAAAATCTTTTGTAATTTGAGCAAGGAAGGAGAGTCAATGTGAATGTACTTGAAATAAAAGCTTCTCACTGAACACCTGAAGTAAGTGCAAAGGTACACAAAGTTTGTTTATCTTGCAACAGAGAGGGAACATTTGGAAATAACCCTTCAAGACGACAAATATAGTTTGGTTTATAATTTGCCTCCCTCCCTATGTGCAAATGTGGACATTATAATGGCTGTTTTGTTTTTCTATTATCAATGACAACACAGCCAGTTGCACACTACCCTTTCCAGAACCAGCCTGTCTGTTACGAAGGTGGCTGTTTTCTCCTTCTTCGCTGCACACTGGTGTATTGCAGTGAGTTCCGAAATGTGCCTGCTCACCCAGCTGCTGCTGCACTCCAAAAATCCCTGAGCCTGGGTATATGGAGGACCAGTGCTGCAGAAGTAGAAACTATCACATGCAACAGTTAAGGACAAGTATGAGGTAAGGTTAAATGGCTGGAATAGTTTCAATCGAGCCATACAGCTAAGAGCAGGTCCCGGATAATCTTATGTGCGGCTGTAGATGCCCACTCAGGGACGCAATAATTTAACCCTTCAAAATGCAGGCTGTATAAATGAATACCTGCTAAAAAGAGAAAATCTGTTGGGGAATACTCATTGTGTGAACAATAGTCATATTTTCTCACTGCCTAGTAAACAAGGAGAAATAACTGCGGATGACTGCTTGTCTTCGCTGTCCCGTTAAAGGAGGCATTAGCCTGGTTGTCCCCTCCTGTCAGCTCCCAGCGCTGCTTCCCGGGTGCTTCCCCTCCCAGTAAGCCACTTTTCCATGGGTTCCCACTGGTGCCAGTCCAGTGCAGATGGGGGATGCCTGTGTGAATGCTATCAGCTCTCCCAGAAACCTTTCCCTTGCTGCTCGGACCCTCCCTGGCCTCGAGTTTTCCCCAGCATCTTGGAAATGAGAACACTGCCTGGGCCACCTAGTGCAACTCCTGCCCCACTGGAGGGGAGAGGGTGACCTGCACACAGGTTTTTGCCCACACATTCACTTATAGGGCCTGAATTACTACCCCATCATGTGAGTTATAACATCAAAGCTCCTCCGGTCCCTGGCTCGTGCCTTTCCTGTTTAGGCTATGTAGTAACTTCGATGTTTTGCCGGGAATAAGTTATTACTACCCTTGCAGTTTCTAATCAAGCACATCATAGATTATACAATGAATGCTGAGGCTAAGGTAGTGTTTTCTCTTGATCATTCACACTTCCCAGTATTTAAAGGTAATGCACATCATTTTCGGGAACAGATTTTCCGTATTCCTCCCAGTCTGTTAAACAGACATTTGCTGAAGGTAGTTCAACCAGTAGAAGAGCAAAGATTCTTGCCACCCTTTTTAGGTGAGGCTTTAGTACAAGGGGTGCACTAGATAAATACCTTCTTTGCGGGGTGAAAATTATTATTAGATAGTGCTCTGGAGAAACACTGGTTGGGCGAGTCACCATTTGCAGTATTTGGTGTTACATCATGGCTGGGTCAGTGACCTTTTCAACTTGGCTGAGAATCCACTGAGAAACAGCTGTGGTGTTTTTTTCTCTTGAAATGCAAAAAGCAAATTCCTTGCCTTAATGTCTAGCATTGTTAGCATCACTGCAGTAAACTTCTGGGGGATTTTGTAGAACACTTGGTGTTGTTTTTTTAACAGTGAAATGCTGATTTGTTTGTCATTTATAGGGGTTACCCCAGGGTGAGCCAACACAGTTTAGTCTTGAGTTACTTTGGTCCCTGAGCCTATAAAAATGTTGCAGACCTTTAAAACCACAATGGGAAACAGATTACACAGAGACATATTTTACTCCCAGATGCTAAAGAGGTTTGGGCAGAGGCAACTGATCACACAGTATTTGGATACTGCAATTTTTCTGTTCTCATGCTGATAAAACATTTGCTAAAGTCAATCACTCATCTACCAGGGAAATACCTACTATTTTCCAAGTAAAAATGTTACAATACTTGCCAGAGTCTGAGCGCTCAACGTGTAAAATGGAAGAAATACGAAATAGCAGTAAAGTCTCCAGGGTGGGACTGGAAGCACCCAGAGATTTAAAGGAATTAAGGAATGATGTGACTGAACTTCTAGCAATGTTTGCAGTGGGTAGATTATCATAATGTTCAGTAATAAGCAACTGCTGAAGCCTAAAAGCTTTTCAGAATTTACTCCAATGACAGAAATACGTTACGGCATGTAACTTGAAAAATCCTAACCAAGAGTTCACTGAAATCAGTGGTTTTCCTGGAGACCTGAATGGGAATGTATATTTTATTTGTCACATGGAATAAAAAGACCAGGTCTGTGTTACTCCTTACCACACCAATGCGAAGACTTGCTCTTTACGTGCCCCTGTTGCCACCTGGCTGGTCCTATTTGGGAATACCTACCTAGAGAATACCTGAACTCTTGAGAGACAGAGGCAAAGGCTAGTGTGAACAGTCAGAGATCCTGGAGAGGAGCTCAGGGTAGTGGAGCAGTGCCAAGAGCTGGAGCTTGCTTTGGGACTGCCTCCCCTCACCTTCTAGACTGAGTGAGCTGCAGGATGGGCTGCTTACACTGGGAGGGACAAAGCCGTTTTTTCACTTCTCATTTAGGCAAATCAAAATCAAGGAAATATAGAAAAACTCCAGTTGCATGTCTCAGAAGAGAGCGAGCCCAGCTCGACCCATAAAATGCAAGTGATAGGCATCTTTCCTTCCTCTCTCACCACTCTGCCCCTTGATTATCACCACGTATGACTTTGTCTCTTGTTTCTGCATCTCTGCCACTGGTCTTTAAGTTTCTGTGTGCCCACAATTCCTCTTCACAATAGAAAACATTAGTCTCTCTGTGTTTAATACTGCCACATTCACAGTACTCCTGTGGACTTTGTAGCTCTGAGAGAGACAACCTTCCTGGCAATCCTGTGTGAGGTCGTTTCCAGACCCTGCAGTCTCTCTCCTGCTGGGGGACAAAGATCTTCCCCCCTGTTTTGAGGAACAGGGTGGGAAAATCCTCATCCTCATGAGAAAACCAGCACCAGAGTCTAAAACTCCAAGGGCTGAAGCAAGATAGGGTTTGTCAAGGTATGACAATTGCTTAATTTGTGCTGACTGTTGTTTGCCTTTCACTCTACCTTCAGGAAAAAGGCTGTCGCACTAGGTTACTGTGTCTGTGGTACTGCATGGAGTGCTTCTGCTAATTCAGGCGATTTCAAAGAAATTGTGAAATAGAGACAAAATTTCTACTTTTCAAGAAAGAAGAGAGCCTCACTAGGAATAGTCTTAGCAAAAAGCCACCCAATAAGGAGGTAAGATTTGGAAATTACATGGGCATAGATAAGATAGTCCCAAGTGAGACAAGCCTGTGAGGAACTTCTGCTGGAGTAAAGAAAGCTAGGTGGCTTGATGGTAGATTAAATTCCTTGCAGACAAAGGCAAATTAATGCAAGTTGGAAGGAAAAATCAGAATTACATATTTCTTGGCTCTAAATTAATCACAACCATACAGAAAAATAAGTGTCACAGCAGACATTTTAACCGAACCATATGTTCTGTGTGCAGCAAAAGTGTTGGCAAACTGATAGAATGTAGCAGGAAAAGGATAGAAAACAACATTGAAAATAATATAATGTAATTATATAGACCAGTTATATGTCCTCTCTGTTCCTTCCTGGTCACCCAGTTTGAAAGTAATACTGCAGAAAAACTAAGGGTCCAGGGAAGTACCTGACAAAAATGGTTAGAGAAATAGAAATGTTGTGGGTAGTTTTTATGTAAGGAAAGTGTGGAAAGTGTAGAGCTGCTTAAATTAGAAAGGAAAAAGAAGTGACAGCATGACATAAATGTACAAAATAATTAATGCTGTAAGGAAGATTGCCTTTCCCACAAAACAAAAGCATGGGGACATGAAACTGAATAACAGGACATTTACAACCAATAAAACAACCCCATTTATATCATGTATAATGGGTGACTTAGACATCTACATGAGCAATGGGAATGGGAAGATTTTGTCAGACAAGAAAAGAAATAAAAAAGGGCTTAAATCTGTAGAAAAGGCATACACGAAATGACAGTGTTAAGGAGGAATTTACCCCTACAGGCAGGTTATACTCCTACTATGCTTCATGAACAGTTTTTCTGAGAAGAATTTAGGCACACTTTGAAGCAGAGTACCACAATGAATAGGCCACTTCTGTTCCCACACTGCAGGCAGCTGTGTTCCCACTGCATGCTGTGGTGGGGAATAGCAAGACCTGCGCCGTACATAAGCAACAAAGCTAAGGCACTGGAAGAAGCTGAGGTACCAAGGTGCCATATCTGGGATTCCCATGCCAGAAACACCTGTGGATGTGCATGGCGACTCCAGTACTGCCTAGAGGCATTGGCCTTAGTGTGCCTGTCCCACTTGGGGCAATAGCTGATAGGCTATCCACACAGCACAGGCAGTAGTTTCAGTCTCCAAGATGGCTCTATGGTAGCCTGTGATCCAACCAAGCATCCAAAAACCTAGAGAAAAACATCATTTCTGAATGGAAAAGGGAGACACATCTGGAAAAGCTGGATGCATGGTAGCCTTATCTAGACTTGGCTGTATAGGGAGTTGTGTGGCCTGAAGTACTCTACTGAGAGCAGACAGCTGTGGAGATGCATCCTCAGAGTTTTCTAAGTGAGAAAGGACAAAATTTCTAGCAGATGTAGCGCAGCAATTGTTCAAGATCACTTTGCCATGTCTGATGTCCTTATATAAACTACACACACTTGTTTATATTAAAACCTAGAAGAATTTCTTGATTACGTGCTGGTGGAGTAATTTTATTCAATAACTGGAGATGATGCCTATCTTTTGTCTTGCTCCAGACAGGAAGTTGAACAGTTGCTTGTCAATCTTATCATCTCCTTTTGTGAACTACAGTTATATCTTAACTGGAACTCTTTGAAAAATTTTTTCCCACAACAAAATGATATTTTGGGAAATGTTTCCACAAAATTTCTGTCTGGAACATTTATAAAATGCCAAATTACATGCTTTCTACCTGGATTCTCCAGAGTATTACGATGGTCTACAGGAGACCATATCTAAGTCCTTGATTTGTCTGAGATGTAGAATTTCATTGTAATTCCAACCCAAACCAAGGGGCATCTCCTGTGTCCCCAGTAGCCCACAATGCTGCCCAATGCCTATGCACACAGTCAGCAGTTTCGTTTTCATTTCAGTATGGAAATCATATTTCAAAAATCACAAATTTTGCCAAACAAAGAGAACAATAGTTCTATGGGTACTCTGGACTATCTGTCACAATTTACCGTACAGCTCAATAGCTATATTGAACTTCTTCCTGTCTGGTCTACTCAGTTTGCCACCTGGCAGAAACCTTTTCCCAAAAGTCAGTCTTTTACAAGAAAAACTCATGAGTCAGTTGCTCAGCCTCTTGGACAGGCAAGCCCAGAGATGCCTGCATGTGGTAGTGGTGATGCAGCTACTGAATTTGCAGGTGTTCATCAAATAGTTGAGGTTGGAAGGGACCATTGGAGATCATCTAGCCCAATCCCCATGCTAAAGCAGGGCCACTGAGAGCAGGTTGCCCAGGACCATATCAAGAATTTTTAGCAAGTCCTGTTGTGATGGGACAAGGCGTAATGGTTTTAAACTAAAAGAGGGTAGATTTAGACTAGATATAAGGAAGAAATTTATTTGTAACAGGTTGCCCAGAGAGGTGGTAGATGCCCCATCCTGGAAACTTTCAAGGTCAGGTTGGAAAGGGCTCTTAGCAACCTGGTCTAGTTGAAGATGCCACTGCTGTTTGCAGTGGGGGTTGGATTAGATGACATTTAAAGGTCCCTTCCAACCCCACTATTCTATGATTCTGTGATTCTAAGTCAAGTTTTGAACACCTCCAAGGTTGAAAACTCACATTCTCTCAGGGAAGCCTGTTCCAGTGTTTGACTACCTTAGAGTAATCTTTTTGCTTCTGTTAAAATAGAATTTCCTGACTCTCGTCTTGTCACTGGGCACCACTGAGAAGAGTCTGGCTCCATCTTCTTTACTCCCCTCATCAGATGTTTATTGCTATCAATAAGCACCTCCTGAGACTTTTCTTCTTGCAGCTGAACATTCCTAGGTCTCCCAGACTCCCTTTGAATATCAGATGCTCCAGTCCCTTAACCATCTTAGTGGCCCTTTTCTGGACTTACTTCAGTGGCTCCATGTGTCTCTTACCCTGGGGAGCCCAGCACCCAACACATTACTCCAGATATGTCTCACCAGTGTTGAGCAGAAGTTTCCCTTAACCTGGTGGCAATCCTTTTCCTAATGCAGCCCAGGATGCTGTTGGTCATCTTCACTGCAAGGGTGCCTTGGTCGCTAGTGGGCAACTTATTGTCCACCAGAATCGCGAGGGCCTTTTCTGCACAGCTGCTTTCCAGATGGTCAGCCCACAGCGTGTACTGGTGCGTGGGGTTATTCTTCGTCAGGTGCAGGACTTTGCACTTGCCCTGATTGAACCTGCATGAGCTTCCTGTCAGACCATTTTTCCAGCCTCTCAAGGTCCCTCTGGATGGCAGCACAAGCCTCCGGTGTATCAGCCATTCCTTCCAGTTTTCTTGTATCTGTACTGGTGTCCGTAGTGCTTCTCAAAAAACCAGGGGGTCAGGTAGGCCAAGACCAGCCTCACTACCCCACTGTCTAAGCCTTAACCCTCTTAAACTACAGGTGAAATCTTGGTCATTACTGAAATCAGAGGTGATTTTACCATTGCCTCCTACTAGGCCAGGCTTTTAGGTTTTCTTTTTAAAATGATGCTTGCTTTTTGCTTTTGTCACATGTATCTTAAACTCTTTTTCCTTAACAGTTGGAGAGATTTTCTCAGGGCTCCCTGAAAAAAGGACACTGCATCAAATCCCCTTCATCATTGGGCATCCTTGGCTGTAGTACTGTTGAACTCAATAGTTTCTTCCAGGGCTTTGCCTACACATTATAATTTTGATGGAGGATCTGAGGAATCATTGTCATTCCCATTTAGGTTACCTATACATTTTTAGGGTGCTTAATTGGAAACATCTCCTGTCTCCTAACAACAAAAGATTTCCTGGATTGAAAAAAAGAGGTTTCTTCATCATTAACAAAGCAGACAATTGCTGCAATAGTGCCTGCTTTCACATATGCTTTAATGAATTTGTTTAGATTGTGGTTGATGAATAAGTTTCCTACAAAGCAGAAAGAGCGCCAAATTAAATCTTTGCTTTGTGAAATGATTCTCCAAAATGTCTAGCACTCTCCAGGCTCCTTTAGCTGTCAGATAATCTGGGCAAAAGCTTTGTCTGAAATCATGAAGAGAGAGATGGAGTTCCTACCTCTGTCACTCTCTCCCTCTCTCTGTCTACACACACGAAGAACAAAGTTTAATAGATAGCATATGCTGTTAGCCGAGCCTTTGTTCCTTCCCCAGCAGAGTCAATGCACTGCCAAGTCTCACTGAATTTCAGTGTGTCTCCCCATTTTTGGCTTGAGTTTCCTGCAATCTGAAGCAGTCTCACATAAAACTCTGAAGATTCACAGTACATTTAAATGGAAAATTTGAACCATCACTCAGAGAGTGCATTTTTCAGATCTGACTCCTTTCAGTGACCAAAACTTGGCAGGTTTGCCTACAGTCTGATAAGAATGGATGAGAGACGACTGATCCTCCTCCCTGTCTCCATACAAAACCCTAAGCAATTGGAAAGTGACAAGTCTCATGAAATTAATGAGTAAACTGTAGAATCTTCTGCTTTTGTTTTTTGTTGTTGTTGTTTCTGTTTTGTTTTTCTAAAACAATATTTCAGTATTGAAGACATTAGACATGCTGTCAAGTTAGGATATTAAAAAGGTGTCTAGTCTGTGGTCTTAGAAAGATCTTAGGTATGTGGAAAGATATGGTGCCTTTCCCTCAAAGGTTGGGTAATTCTTTAACCTGCCTCCTCCAGGGGAATTTGCCAGGTGAAAAATTGTCTGATTCTTCTATATTTGGCCTGTTACAATTTGTTATTCTGTCTCTTGCTTTTTGAAAAGTCCCTTCCTTTGATTCTCTCTGATTAATTGTTGATGAATTACACAGGCTTTTAGTTTTATGCCTCTTATTGAAGGTCAGATTGATCAAGTCATAGTGTACTGATAAAACTTCATGAAATACTGTCAAAATGTGAAGGCTGGAGATTGTAACCTGGGATAGGCTGGTCCTGAAAATCCCACAGTCTTCTTTCTATCTCTTCAGGGTAGTGGAGGAACGTTTGTAACAACATGGTTTGCTGATGAGGTTTTTTTTAGTATCAGATGTTTACTACCTGGTGGAGAACAATGCCACATGGTGCATGCTGTTTGTAAAGTCTATTTGAGACGGGCTGAGAAAGATTTTGCCTTGAATCTGATTAATAGAATATATTTGAAAAGCCTCCAATAAACCTTTATCATGGTGAATTGTAGCTGGCACATCAAATGGGTGTGCACTTACACACAGATACGTCTAATGGCTTGGGAAATGCCCTGCTAGACTAGCAGGATTTTGCAATTTAATGAATTAAATACCTAAATTATTTTGAAATAATGTTAAGTAAACACAGTTGACAGAAGCTGAGAAAAGAAGAAAGATTCAAGGTTGGGCTTGGCATTCCATCCCTAAGACATCATGTGTCTCTGTGAAGAATAAAAAAAATGCAGAGGTCTGAGTAAGGGAAGTCGAGTTTCTTTATGTTTTGTGTCCTGGACTCCCACTCTCACCACACTTGCTTTTATAAAACCAAAATTACAGGCCGGTTCAGTGAAAGTTAACAACTGCACCAGTTGCTAAAGACTGTATTCTGAGATTCTTCAGCAATGAACCTGCTCATGTATCCCCATGAACCCCTGTGTTGCAGATACCAACTAATTTTCAGCAGGCACAAGTATTTTGGGAGGCCCATGACAGATTATCTGAGTTTGATACTCTGTATTAATTAGGACGGTTCATTGCAGGGGGGTTGGACTAGATGACCTTTAAAGGTCCCTTCCAACCCAAACTCTTCTATGATTCTGTGATAACCTCCTGAGCTGAGGTCCTCTCCAATCTCTCAGAAGTTCTTGGGGCACACAAGCCATTTCTTGCTCTCCTTTCTGGGTGGCCCTAGGTTACAGTCTCCTCTCCTCTTTTCCCCTCCGTTTGAACTCGGATTGCACCGCCTGCTTTGATTTCGTATTAGTGATAGGTCTGTGTACATCATCAGCACAGTGCAGTGGAAACTACTGCTACAGCTAATGAATCTGTACCATGGATCACAGGGCAGCCTTGCCTAAGGTGTTAGTTCCATACCTAGAAAAATAAAAAAGTGATCCAAAGATAATGTTGGGCTTCTTCCTCCCTACCAAAACAAAATCAGACTTGTGGCAGCATTGCTGGTAGCCTTGGTAAGTCAAGTTTCTTTCTCTCTGTACACCAGATTGCCATGTGCACAAGATCCCCTTGGGTTTGACCCTCCCTGGACACCTGCTTTTGGGAGCAATTCTATGTTTTGAGTTTTTCCTGCAGAGCAAGAACCAGAGCTTTGGTCTTCGGTGGATAGAGTCAAGCCCAGCTTTGTTATTGTGGCATAAGAATGATTCATTGCCTTTGTGCCACAGTGAGCACGTGTGGGGAAACCTAATAAATATCCCTATTCAGCCCAGATAATGGGGAGAATTAAATTTGTTGGCACTTGGATCAAGGCTCATTAGCCCTCCATCTAACACTTGACAACCAGAGATAATATCAGAAAGGGGGTTTTCTTATGCCATTTTCTGCATGTGTTGCAGTGATTGTTCATGTGTAATGAGATCATATCTTAGCAAAGAATGAGAAATAGCATTTTTGCCGGTTGTCAAGACCTATCTGAACATAAAGTTTATGTAAACACGTTTTTTTGCCATGAGCTCATATTAAATCTCAGCAAGTTTACCCATCTCTAATTTAGTTATATGGTCATTACATGGAAAATCCACTTCAGATAAAGCAAAGCATTTTCATCCTCTAGTTACACAAGTATCAAGTCACAGCAATTACGTGCAAATGTCAGATACACACTACACCACTGCAGGGTTAACTTGTACATGTTCTACACAAATAATGAGTTTATTCTGCACAGCAATGTAGTGAATGTGACATTGCATCAACAGGATGAAGGAGGCGGACAAGCCTAGTGAATGAGCTGAGCCTCTAAAAGTCTTTGACAGAGTGCACATAGTCTGATAAATATCCCAAATGACTTCTTCCCTGGATGGCCTTCACAGGCAGCAAAAGAAACAGCACAACACAGTATCTGGTGTAAACCTGCTGCAGTGTGTCTGACCCTCCTTACCCCACTGAGCTTCAATCCTTTTCTGTGGATTCCCAACACACCTCCTGTGAGAAGATGGAGTAAATGAGCCACACCTGCTACAGCATTTTAGCCATCTAGCCTTTCCTTTCCATCCCTGCAGCCAAACCACTTGCACACACCTCATCACTTTCCTCTTCAGCTACTGCGGTCTTCCTCACAGGACTGGTTTCTCCCTTTGCTGGGATGTCACGACATTGCTGCTAAAGCCATCTTTCTTATTCTGGCTGTAGCATCTGCCTCTCTGAATGTTGGCTCGTTTCCTCAGTGTTCTCTAAAGAGGTCTCATGTACCTAGTCTTGCACATCTTCTGTCATGCAGCTCCTCTTGTTAAATCTACCCTAGTTTCTTTGCCCTGTTATTTCCACTCAGTCATGCTGGCTAGCTCCCTTGTTCCACAAAAACCTCCATTCCCTCTTTCCCTATCCTCACCAAAGCTGCTCCTACAGCCACCTCCTTCTGGCACTTTCGGCATTCAATGGAGTGAAGAAAAACAGTTAAAAGACCCATCTATATGCCTTGCTACTGCTATTCTTGTTATTGCCACCTTTGTGCTTTCTCTTCCCCATGTAGTCTGTCTGCCTGTGACCTTCACTTGCTGCACATATACCAGACATATTCATTCATCTGAGGAGACAGACGATATACCCCAGTCTGCTGCGTTCACTGGCCAAAGACTCCCACAGGAGAATTCCTGTCATACAGCAATATTCCTCTATGGTACAGGGCTCCAGCATTAGACATTATGGTGTGACATGACCAGATATATGCAGGAGGCTCTTTTAAACTATTATATTAGAGCCATGTTAGCTGAAAACCCAAAGGAAATGGTAAAGCAGGCAAATTTAAAGCAAAACAAATTTTGTAATAACAGTGGATCAGAAAATATCTTCCTTCATATCCACAGAAATCAATCTTGACTTTTTTTCTGAAGCAATTTTAAAAAACAAATACAGTCAAATAAGTATTGCCATCTGGATCCACCATGTGAGTATGTTGGACTCCAGTAAAGATAGGTCTTTGACAGGAGAATTTGACAGTGCAAATGCCAACTGACCATTAGCAAAATCAGTACGATTTTATTCTTATTTGTTATTTATTGTTATTTGTCTCTGCAGCCCTGTGTAGAAAAAAGCACAAGCTGTGCCAGACAAAAAATGAGGGAATAGCGAGCTGCAGTCTGCAGCCACAGGGAAAGCCAGTGTTGTCACTATGCTGACCATAATCAAGGCCATCAGTCAGTTCTCCAATGTGTTCTTACTGGCTACAGCCACATCCATATTTGCCAGATCAACCAAAATCTGCCTTTTGTTTCCTTTTTCCCCTCTCAGTAGCTTGAAGAAAATGAAACAAAAAACCAGCCAAAATCTAATAATTTGTAAGATGCATTCTTATTCACTCCATATAATGAGATCACTCTGAGAGAGCTGTTCCAGTCTCCTGGCTGAAGATCCCAAGGAAGAGGTGGGCTCAGGCCCTTCATCATTCAGTTCATACATTTGTTGCTGTACAATGCACCTATTTCACCAATTTTCCCTCTCTGTATGCCATGGAAAAAGTTCATACGGCAAAGCCTTTACACGGTACCCACATCACGCCTTACCAGTGACCTCCTAGGGGCAGGGAAATGAGCTTATTCCTGTTTGTACATGCAGGCACCCGTATTCACAGAATCACAGAATCACAGAATCACTAGGTTGGAATGGACCTTCAAGATCATCAAATCCAACCATTAATCCAGCACCACCATGTCCCCTAAACCATGTCCTGAAACACCACATCCACACGTTTTTTGAACACTTCCAGAGATGGCGACTCCACCACCTCCCTGAGCAGCCTGTTCCAATGCCTGACCACCCTCTCAGTGAAGAAATTTTTCCTAATATCCAATCTAAACCTCCCCTGGCGCAACTTCAGGCCATTTCCTCTTGTCCTATCACTAGTTACTTGGGAGAAGAGACCAACACCCTCGTCGCCACAACCCCCTTTCAGGTAGTTGTAGAGAGCGATAAGGTCTCCTCTCAGCCTCCTCTTCTCCAGACTAAACAACCCCAGTTCCCTCAGCCGCTCCTCATAAGACTTGTGCTCCAGACCCCTCACCAGCTTTGTTGCCCTTCTCTGGACACGCTCCAGCACCTCAACATCCTTCTTGTAGTGAGGGGCCCAAAACTGAACACAGGATTCAAGGTGCGGCCTCACCAGTGCCGAGTACAGGGGCACAATCACTTCCCTACTCCTGCTGGCCACACTATTCCTGATACAGGCCAGGACGCTTTTGGCCTTCTTGGCCACCTGGGCACACTGCCGGCTCATGTGAACAGCCGGCTGTCAACCAGCACCCCCAGGTCCCTTTCTGCCAGGCTGCTCGCCAGCCACTCCTCCCCAAACCTGTAGCGTTGTATTCAGTATGTGACCTCTCTCATCATCTTTACGGTTAGTGTGCCTAACCCACAGGCCTGTCTAGCACTTGATACAGAAAAACAACTTAAGAAAATGAAAGAGGAAGGAAAGGAAGAGAGAAAAATTAAGGAAGAGAACCCTCAAGCAAGAAGCACATGAAGTCCTGTGTTTTAGTCATGACACCCCTTCCGTGAAGACCATCATCACACATAGACTGAAATTCAGTGGACATGCTGTACAAAGGGTGTTGCAAGCTGGAAGGTGGACAGTCTGCCTCCCTAAACAGAGGAACAAACCCCCACAGGGAGGGCAACAAGGCAACAGCCTTTCCACAGTCATTCTCCCCTTTCCAACATCAGTCTTACATGAACTCAACAAGCCTCCTAGATCCTGTCTTAAAAAGAAGGTCACAAAGCCCAGGTCTGTTGTCTGCAGGACCACCATCAGCATCCTGACAGAGTCAGGCTTCTTGGAAGGGTGTGAGCATAAATCTCAGCCATTACTCTATCCACACACTATCAAGGGTTTCTCTGGATTTAAGGCCTCCTATTCACTGCCCCAAAATATTTGCAGGAACATAAAAATCATATTGCCATAAAATTCTTCATCTGTAAAGGCATATTTAAATAGATTTCAGCCTTTAGTTACAAACATTGAAACTAATTTTCCATCTCAGACCCTCATGTTTCTCAAACCAGCCCTGCTACTTTATGTTGTCTCTTCCCAACCCATCATTTTTGGTATCTGACCATCTTCTGGGTGGCCTTAGATAAGCCACTCCTTGTTTGTGTTAATTTGCTTCTCCGTCTCTAAGTTAGACTAATAATATTTAACAAGCTTCACTATGGTTCCTTTTCACAGAGCACTGCAGGAGATATAAAGAACTACGGAAAAATTAAATGCCACTGCCTTTACACAAGCTATATTTTTCAAATTCTGTCAGTAGAGCTGATTTTCGAGGGACTTTCAGAATGAAACCTAAACCTTTACAAATGCCTTCAGATTATTTCTATTTTTATGCAGCACATATATTTTTCCCCATTAGCAGTAAGTTCTAAAACAGAGCTATCCACTTGTTGGTGGTTGGCAGGAGCTCAGCATTCCAATGTAAAGTGATCTTTTTCTGTCTGCCAATAATGCAATATTAACAAATTTGTCTTGATATTTATCTGTTGTTATGTCTGTTGTTAGACTGTATGAAGAAAACAAAACTTGGAACACTGTAGCAACCATTGTTATAAGATATCTGATATGGCACTGAAGACTTCAGGAATTACCAGTTTTGAGGCAATGAAGAATCATATCATGTAAGAAGTTCCCTTGCATGTTTTCCATTACTGTCCAGTTCAAGATGCAGTTCACCTTCTTTCATGGTCCCAAGAGCTCAGATTTCATTTCTGCTGATTGGAAACTTAGCTTTGTCATGTTATTTCTGGTAAGTTTAACGTAAAATGCAAGACAAGCTGAACCAGCTGGGAGGAAACCCATATTACATCCAATATTCAAATTTTCACAGTAAGAATATTTGGGGTTTGTCTTCTAGTGTTCACAGTATCAAGTCTCCACATATCGGTGCTGGACAAAAAGCATGAAGAATGGCACAGTTTGTCAAACCTCATGATTAGCACTGGGAAGGACCCCAGACAGAGGTGTGAATGGCCAGTAAGGTCTTAGGATAAAATGAAGCTCATTAGAATCAACCTTCAATTTGCACAGTCAAAACACAGGCAATTTGTCTGAGTAAAAGCTCCTGCAACACTTTTCTCAATTTTAAGTTAGATAACAAGCTATACTTGTTCTAAAAATGCAAACTATCCATTATCATCCTGGTAATTAAGAGCCAAGATCTTATCCAAGATAAGTAAAAATGAGGCTTAGATGAAAACAGTGTCTTTACAGAAAATTCCTGAACTAGGATTTCAAAATTCTATATTCTTCTCAGCTACACAACTCCTCTTTGCAAGAGTAACTACAGGTCTCTTCCTTGCCGTCTTACTTTACTGCCAGGTAGTTGTTTGGGGTAGGATCCTGCATGGTTTCCAAAACCAATCAGAGTGTGAATAAAAGCACACAAAAAGAAAGGGTGACAGAGCATCAATTTATTAGTTGCAACTTGATCAGATCAGTGGGCTGGAACTGAAAAGAAATGGTGATTTTTATCCAGATTGATGACTATTTTTGTTATATCGGCAGAGGCTTAGTAACAGTTGTAACAGATGTGGCCTCCCTAACACTGCACATAGGAGTCCCCTTGCCTAAGAGAGAATAGTAATTATCCACTGTTTTTCAAAACCTCCAGCCTGCAATTGAGTTGTCACCGTCTCCCAGACACTGCTCCAGGCACCGCAGATGGTACCAGCTGACACACTTGGGGCATATCATTATAAGCATGTGTAAACCACATGATTTTGACTACTTTCCTGATACCTAATGCATGACAGCATGTCAAAGGGAGACGCCTTTCAGGAGGAAATATGGGCTCCATGGAGCTACAATATGATTGAGGAGAATGTTCAAGTGAGGACACATCTGAAAGAAATTGCTAGCTTGAGTTACAGCAGGGAACGATCAGCTTCTGTAACAAAATGCTTGTTTCCAGCCTGAAGTATCCAAATTGTTTTTATATGAGGCCCAAGTCAATGCTATCGGAGGCCTTTTCTATGTATTTTTAATGCTTCATCTATTGGATTTGCCGAAGAACATTGCTTAAGCTGAGAGTGAATGCATTAACAAATACCTCTAGCAGTCTATTACGAATTATTTGCATGCCAGGGGAATAACAGGTTTGTGCAGATAATAAAAAGAAAACAATTTTAAATGTTCACTTGAACTTTACAACATTTTGTTTTCAGATAATTCGGTTTGAGGCAATTGGTTTTCTAAGTCTGACAATAACATAAATCACAGCTTGAAGTTCACTGCAAGTAAAATTAAGTCAGCCTAGTGAGAAATAGGAAATACAGTAAGTATGAGAGCATACAATCTTTTAAAAAAACACCTTCAAAGTAATTTATGGTCATTAGAAATTAACATTTGGTGCTGAATCTCTGACAGCAGCCATGCAAGTCTATAGAAGCTGAACACAAAAATTATTCCATAAATGTGTATTTCACCTTCCTTTCTGTTCACAAACTATTTGTAAGCCATATCAAATTCAGCCATTTTTTGGAAATTGTTCCCACTATTTTTGGCAATTTGTTTTTTCTATGCAAACTTTATGAACAATTCACTGCAAAATAGAAAAAAAGATATCAAGGATGTGAAAAATATACTGTGTTTCTTACTTGTGCTGTGAGCTGTTTGGAGAAGTGATTGCTTGACAAAGGCATATAAGCAGTTTCTGTGAAAACTGGGTCCAGATCCTGACATTACTGCGATTGAAATAATGGGCAAATAAACTAATTACATGCATTTTGCAGTTTCTGTGAACTGAAGGATTCAAGTGGAAGCAACGAGCAAAGGTAAATGTTACATCTGTACATAAACTTAATTGATATGCAATGTCTTGCAAACCTTTAAGTGTACAAGATTAGAATTAATGCTTGTAAATACTTCAACTCATGAGGTTTCAGAGCTTAAAAGATAAAAGGAAAGTGAACTTGGAAAGATGAGGATCTTGGCCAAGTTAGCCATCAGTTCTGTGTCCCACTGATTGGATTTCTGGGTTTGTCCTGTGTTTTCATTCCCGTTTAGGCCAGAGTCGGTGTGGCTAATACATTCCTCTGATATCCTCCATGCCACCTACATAAGCAAATGCATGACCTACTAGAATTTCATGAAAATTCAAGAAGCCTTGTAAGAAGTGCTATAAAAGACACTAGGCTACATTTTAGGTTGGCTTACATTCTGGCTAATCGTATGGAGATTAAAGGGATTTCCTGTATGTAAAATCTATTTTGGGTTAGTTTATCATATAAATTGGTTAGAAAAAGGATGGAAGTAGTAAATTAGTATAACTGGCATAAGAATGAATCAGACACTGTATAACTAAGAAAAATGAAGGGCCTTTGATTACATTTGACACTTTTTTTTTTGACACGCCAGCTTCAAGCTTCAGCTTCCGCTCTCCAGGTGGAGTGTAAGAGATCTCTGAGTCCAAGAACCCACTCAGGATCAGGGTGCAGGTCTCCTGTCAGTCAGGAGGCCATGTCTTGGGCCATTGGGGACAGGAGGTGGTGAACCCATCACCTTTTCTGGTGCAATTGTTCTGTTCTGTATAAAGAGCTATTTATTACCGAAAAAAATTTACTTATTTCTGTTGCATGCCCTAGTGAGCTTTTTTCACCACAGATATTCAAAGAACAGTTCAACAAAATGGCTTTTCCACTCTCACCATATTCTCATGAATTTGACATCAATGTGTAACATATGGCACAATTTACATTGAATCATAGAATCATAAATCTTTGGGTTGGAAGGGGCCTTTAAAGGTTGTATAGTGCAACCCCCCTGCAATGAGCAGGGACAGCTTCAACTACATTAGGTTGCTCAGAGCCCCGTCCAACCTGACCTTGAAGGTTTCCAGGATTGGGGTATCTGCCACCTCTATGGGCAACCTGTGCCAGTGTTTCACCACCCTCATTGTGAAAAATTTCTCCCTTATGTCTAGTCTAAATCTACACTCTTTCAGTTTAAAACCATTACCCTTTTTCCTGTTGCAACAGGCCCTTGACCTGCTGGTCACGCTGCTTTGGATGCAGCGCAGGATACAGTTGGTCTTCTGGGTTGTGAGCACACATTGCTAGCTCTTGTCCAGCTTTTCATCCACCAGAACGCCCAAATCCTTCTCACCAGGGCTGCTCTTGATCCCTTCATCCCCCAGTCTGTACTGATACTGGGGATTGCCCCAACCCATGTACAGGACCCTGCACTTGGCCTTGTTGAATCTCTTGAGGTTCACATGGGCCCATTCCTCGAGCTTGTCCAGGTCCCTCTGGATGGCATCTTGTCCCTCAGGCGTGTCAACCACATCGCTCAGCTTGGTGTCATCTGCAAAAATGCTGAGGGTGCACTCGATCCCACTATGTCATTAATGAAGTTATTAAAGAGTAGTGGTCCCAATATGGACCCCTGAGGGGCACCACTCATTACTAATCTCCATCTGGACATTGAGTCACTGACCATTACCCTCTGGATGTGACCATCCAACCAATTCCTCATCCACCGAACAGTCTACCCATCAAATCCATCTCTCTCCAATTTAGTGAGAAGGATGCTGTGGGGGACTGTGTCAAAGACCTTACAGAAGTTCAGAGAGATGACATCTGTAGCTCTTCCCTTGTCCACCAGTGTGGTCAGTCCATCCTATTAAGGCCACTGGGTTGGTCAGGCAGGATTTGCCCTTGATGAAGCCGTGCTGGCTGTCTGAATCACCTTCCTGTTCTCCATGTGCCTTAGCACAGCTTCTAGGGGGATCTGTTCCCTGATCTTCACAGGCACAGAGGTGAGGCTGGCAAGTCAGTAGTTCCCAGGGTCCTCCATGCTACATTTTTAAAAAATGGGTGTAATGTTTCCCTTTTCCAGTCTGCAGGCACTTCACCTGATTGCCAGGACTTTTCAAATATCCTGGAGGGTGTCTTGGCAACTGCATCAGCCATTTCCCTCAGGACTCTGGGATGCACCTCATCAGGTCCCAAAGACTTACGTATGTTCAGGTTCCACAGGTGGTCTCAAACCTTATCTTATTCCAAAGTGAATTACTCAACCTGATAGCAGGGGTTTGGCTCAGCCAGACTCTTAATATGATAGCTCACCATGAGACCCTAAATGATCACAAGTTCCAAAATCTCAGCTTCAGTCTCCAGCCGATCTCTTTTAAAAAGACAAAGAATAAAAAACATTTTCTTACTGTTCATGTGTGAAAAAAAATCTAGCACTCTAATCCATGTGTGTGCCTATATACATCACTGTTAAATGACCTGGCTTCTAAGCAAATGATTTATCCATGCCTGTACATCTAGATAATCCTATCTTTCTATAGGCCTGTGAGGATACATTTGTATATAACCCTCTCCTGCACTATACACCTCTTCCTTCACACTCAGGCAAGACAAAGACTTCTTCTTGGAAGCAGTAATTAAGAAACGAGCTCTGCTTTCCTGCAGTGAACAACAGCATACATCACAATCTTCACAGAGTTTTGGTGGGATAACATGCTGGGGGTGTAGGAACTCCCAAGCCAGAGGCTCAGCTCCTCAGAGGTCTTCCCACCAAGAGGCATGACTAAACCACATTCACAGAATTAGAAGAGCCAGAAGGGGGGAGAGAGAGAGCACAGGAAAAAAAAAAATCTGTTGGAAATGAGCCTGACATCTTCACTCAAAATAGAAAACACTTCCCAGAAAGTGCATTGTCAGCAATCAACACTGTCAAGTAAGAGCAGGCTTTTGCTCAGAAGGAAAAGGGAAACTTTTCTGAGCTGACTAGAAGTCAGTTTAGATATTCTGTTATCTATCTTGGTTGAGGTAGCTGGGTGACAAAGAGGTCAGGGTGTGAAGACACTCAGGCTAGTGAGTGTCTTCAGACAGATTTATGCACCTACTACAGTGTTGAAGTTCAGGACAGCAGTGAGTAATTCAGCCTTCGTTCACTCCAAAACTGCCAAACCCTGATTTCTTATACAGTAACTGAGAAAAGCAAGATCTCATTATCTTGTTCACCGTGCAGAGAGGAAAAAGTTGCCTGGGCAAGAACAATGTTTCGTCTTTTAGCAAGCTGCTTGGTCACTCTAATCCATGTTCTTATTTTAAAGAAGAATAAATTTTCTGTCTCATGACTGAATGTTTTTTTAGGACCTGCTGAGTTTTTGCAGAGCATGTGACACATGTTGAAGAGGGAATCTAAACACATGAGATATTTCTGGGTAAAAGTCCTTCACCGCCAATTTTTTTATTTCATCGGTCGATTTCAAGTGGCCTGTGCTGACATAATAAGCCCACCTTGTGTCCTGCATTTCATGACACACTTATTGAAAATCAATCTTTTCATGTTTGGATTATGTCATTTTGGTTTAACCTAAGACATACTTTGCTCCTAGTGAAGTATGGGATGCATTCTTACCTGCAGAGAAGTTATGAATTTAGCCATTGCTTAGCAAAGGAGGAATGGTCTGTGTTTCAATATACAGCATTCACTCACATGGAAATAGTTGCTGTTATAACTTATTTCCCCTCTGTTTTGCAGCCAGAGGGAGGAAAAAAAAAAACCCGACAGGTGAGAGAGGGGAGCAAGGGCTGGGGACATGCTTACAGAAGCCGTAGATTGGCTTGCAGTAGGAGCAGGGAGCACTTTTTGCACTCATCCTACTTCCCTGCTGGCCAGCATCACTTAGCAGAAAGCTGGGGCATGAAGCCTGAGAAGGACTGGGGAAAGCACAGCTCCCACCTCATGCCCTCTCCCAGGCCATGGGAGCTCTTGGCCTCTTGAGAAAGAAGGTTTCTCTGCTCAGGGGGCTCTAGCTTCTATCTTGGGGAGCAGAAATAAATTTGACAGGGAAATGGTCAGTGGTGCCTAGTGGGACATTGTTAATAAAGTGGCTACTTTAAGGAGCAC
Source organism: Phaethon aethereus (assembly GCF_964289735.1). Taxonomy (NCBI): domain Eukaryota; kingdom Metazoa; phylum Chordata; class Aves; order Phaethontiformes; family Phaethontidae; genus Phaethon; species Phaethon aethereus. Next base: position 29,675,054 of record NC_138577.1, read on the forward strand.
CCCCAGGATTTCCCAGCTCTATTAACGCACAGTGAATGGATTAGTTAATTCAGAACAACCTGAGGGGACAGAACAGGCTGTAACTTTGCAGTATACAAGACTAGAGTATCTTGAAGGCTCAGTGCAGGCATATAGCTAGATTGTGGGTACAGACACGTACCCCCTACATGTCCTAGGGGTAAAAAAAGACTGCATGAACAGAGCATCAAAATGACCCCCATTAACTGTGGTCTTTTATGCCACAGTGAAAGACAGATAATTGCAGGTTCCTTTACCTTTCCATGGAAGAGAAACACGCCTCCCTCACGTTTGAGGAGTAAGAGCTGGTACACAAGCCATTACAGTGGGTCAGCAGATGTACTGTAAGTTCACCTTCTAATTCGCTCTGCAATGACTCATTCATGTGCCCACACCTTGTGTTTTTCCCAAAAGCCTTTCAGCTTGCATGAGCTCCTCTGTTTCAATTCCTGATAGTGCTAAAGACTGTTTCCCACATTAAAGGCTCAGCTGCTGTAGAGCTTCACTGCTGTAGCCCTTAGCAGTGTCAGCTTGGAGACAGCTCCAACAGCAAGACCAGCAGATGCCATTCTGAGACCTTGGTGGGAACGGTCAGTAGACAGGTTTAGTAATTAACAATTTTCTCATCTTTCACTTTTGATAAAGTATTTCCTTTTCCTCTTTTACAACTTTCTCCTATTGATTTCTTCCTGCTTTTCTTGAGGAAGAAAATTAAGAATCCTTATTCTTCATGTCCTGATGGAAAACCTTGGAGAAACCATCTACTGAACTTACTCTTGCAGACCAGACAAGACTCCTTCTTGGCATACTGCCATGAGTGTTGAGACTACCATGTTCTGATTAGATAGTATGTAATTGCTTAGATGGCACTCAAGATTCAATTGCTGTTATATAAAAATGTAAATCATATTAACATCAGAATACAAACCCATATATTTTTGAAGAGTTTTCAGGCACTGTTAACTGAAACAGAGACCTTATCACACTTTTATTATCTATTCCTAAGTCTAACTACTACCTGTAGCTGAAGGTTTGCTCAGGTACAAAACCAATATTTTATTTTCTAAAAGAGATTCAATAAGCAAAAAGTAATGGAAAATGGAAATCACAGGTGATCTGCCCTTTCCACCTGGATCCAATTACATCTAATCAATTGTTTTGTGTGGAAATTGATGAGTTATGTGCATTTGGTATGAGATTACTAATGTCCTTTAGATAGACTCAAGTTCTGACACTGGGGACAGAGATCTGTTGAAGTAAGATCTGACATTTTGCCCTAAAAGTGTAAAGGAGTTTTTGAGATTACAAAAGCTTTTACTTGAAATGTTCTCAGCTTCCTCAGAACATATGGGTCTCACTAAGAACAGAGCCAAAGCAGGTTGCTGGTGTAACTCATGTTTTTTAATACAGAGCCAGGTAACTTTTAATTTTCCTTTCAGTCACTGAGTTTTCTGTCAACCAGCATGGTTTATGCAGTTGCTGGTATGGCTGTAGAAGTTGGAGTGACTAAGAGCAACTAAGTGAGCCTTACCCATTTGCTAATTTACAGACAGTATCTTTTTGAACACATGAACTCCATCAGGAGTCAAAGAGAAGCCCAAGAAATGCTTGCAGTGAAAGGGCTTTCAGTGCTGAATTCACAAGTTCCTGCTCAGACTCCGTCCTTACCAGCTGCGATTTGGGGAGCCAGGAGAAGAGCTTGTCCCCAGGAGCACAGGAGGGAAGAGCTTGTGCTGGCTGCCCATTGCCTTTGCCACTACAATCACAGTGAAAGACAAGAGGTAAGACAAACTTTGCTTCACTAAATATATAGCTCTAATAAAACCTCTACCCAGGGCACTGAACACAACAGTATACAGTGCTGAGTGAAACTTAAAAGGTTTTCTTGCACAGCTCGACTGCTTTTCTGATGTGAAGCCAACTTGTAAGTATCTCTGGAGCATACAGAATAGGTTGGAAATTGCATGCCCATAATCCCACCTCTATATGGCTTCTATCTTCTGTTGCAAATGGAAACATCACAGTAATATCCTTGTGATGGTGTGTCTGGGTTTCCAATTTCAGCCACAGCCAGTTTTATGAAAAAGATAACTAAGATCAGTTTATTTTTTAACACACATCCCCCCCCGCCCGCCACTCCCTACTTCCAAAGAATTTGCTTCAAGCTTTTTGAAAATCATCATTGCTTTTCTGTTTGAGCCAGTCATTTCACTCCTACGGAATAGGATACTTTAGCATAGGCCAGACCCCATTCTTGCTGGAGTTCATGCTTTGTCCACCATGACTGCCAACGACTGGGTCTCCATGCTGTCTTCACACAAGCCAGAGTACTCTCTTCCTGCCTTTTGAAGGCTTTTTAGGCAGCCTGAAATGTAGCCTCACTACATCTCAGCTTTCTGATACATTATTCTAGCGAGCATTCTTTCAATACTCTAGTAAAGGGCTTCAAATTCCTCAGGGCTGTTCATCCCCTCGGTGGTTGCACATCCTCTTTCTGCCACCGGACCCCGGCTCCCACTTGAACCTGCTGGTCGCTGCTCCCTGCAGCAGCTGGAAGTTACTGGCCCCTTGTGCCCATCCAGCACTCTGACAGCGTTCGGTCGTCCCTCAACACTTCAGCCCACGCAAGCTGGATTAGCGCAAGCCTGCTACTTGCACCATGCGCATCGGTGTGACCGGAGGCAAAGCTGATGCCCACAGCCTGGGCGGCTGCTGTGAGAAGGGGACAAGGGGGAACCCAAGGTCTGCTGCCTGCGAGCATGGCCTCCTGCTCCTCCTGTTCTGCCCAGGGAGGGGTGCCTGGATTAGAGTCTTGGCCCCCTGTTCAAACGCTTGGCATGCGTGGGCTTGCATAGTGAAGGGGAGGGTTTAAATAACAAACAAATTAACCCTTCTGCAGCTTCTTTATAATAATATTCTTTCACATGGAAACTAAAGAGAAGTGCAGACTGCAGTCAAATAGCAGCGAAGCCTGCCCTTTTATGAGTGCCAGTCCCTCTTTGTGCAGTCCTCAGATTTCCTTGTCTCACATCCTCTCTGTGACTTTTCACTGCCCAGCCTCACCGCTACTATTTTTCATACCCTATGGAGCAATTATAAGCTTTAATAATTACTGCTACTTTTCCCTAAGGCAAACCGAAACAAGGATCGCAGCTCACCAGCAATCTGCGTGAAAGAATTCTGTATACTGTGCAAAATATGTTAGAGAGCTCGGAGCTACAGTTGGTAGAGAAATTTCGTTTTTGTCAGAGAACACATTCATCCTCATGAAATGAATATGCAAGAAAATTTATGTACATGGCCGCTCCAAATATTTGCAAATACAGACACATGCATATTCATAACCCTAGAAATATTCCTAATGCACCTGTCATCAAAGCAGTCCTGGGTAAATAAGTTACACAAACGTTCCACTGGGGCTGACCATGATATCTCAACCCTCTTCATAATTGAGTGCACACAGATTTAGGGCTGTGATCCCCAGGCAGTTCAGTTTCCATATAGTAACTGCGTACGCCAGCAATATCACTTAACATATACAAATTGAATGTTGATCATGTGCATGCACAATAGGTAGACCCTGCTAGCCTGTGTACAGAGGCAGTATGGACAAGAAGTAAAAGCGAAAACATGTCCATACACAGACTTTGAGTGATACTGAAAGGACTGTTTATGCTCTAAAGTTTCAGAGTCACACTCATTCTCACTAAGGATTTCTTTCCCAGTTGCTTTCAAAGTAGAGTTACTCTTCTCCTGTTTCAGCCCTTAAATCTTAAATGTTCATAGAATCATAGAATGGTTCAATCAGCTTCACCACGGGCTCAACTTAAATGCCTCTATGCAAACACACATAGCATGGGGAATAAATAAGAGGAGTTAGAGATGTGTGCACACCTGCAGGGCTATGATATTATTGGCATCAAGGAGACATGGTGGGATGGCTGCTATGACTGGCGCATTGGAATGGAAGGATACAGGCTCTTTAGGAAGGACAGGCAGGGGAGATGAGGAGGGGGCATTGCACTCTATGTCAGTGACCAGCTGGAGTGCATGGAGCTCCACTTAGGGATGAGGAGCTGACCCAGAGCTTGTGGGTCAGGATTAAAGCGGGCAGCAGGAACAGGTGACATTATAGTGGGGCTCTGTTACAGGCCACCCAACAGGAAGACCAAGTGGATGAGACACTCTGTAGACAGATAGCAGCAGCCTCACATTCACAAGTCCTGGTCCCCATGGGGGACTTCAACCACTCTGATATCTGCTGGAGAACACACCAGGGCATAAGCAATCCAAGAGGTTCCTGAAATGTGTTGAGGATAACTGCCTTCTTCAAGTGGTAGAGGAACCAATGAGGAGAGATACAATGCTGGACCTTGTTCTCACCAACAAATAGGGCCTAGTGGGGAATGTGAAGCCCAAGGGCGGCCTTGGCTGCAGTGACCATGAAACTCAAGGCTCAAGATCCTTAGAGTGGTGAGGAGGGTGCAGAGCAATCTCACTGGACTTCAGGAGAGCAGACTTTGGCCTCTTCAGGGATCTGGTTGGTAGAGTACCAGGGGATAAAACCCTGGAAGAAGAGGGGCCCAAGAAGGCTGGTTAATATTCAAGGATCATCTCCTCCAAGCTCAGGAGTGATGTATCCAAACAAGGAGGAAGTCAGGCAAAAACACCAGGATGAACAAGGAGCTCCTGGACAAACTCAAACACAAAAAGGAAGCTTACAAAAAATGGAAGCAAGGACAGGTAGCTTGGGAGGAATACAGAAAAACTGTCTGAGCAACACCACCAAGCTGTGTGGTGTGGTCGACATGTTGGAAGGAAGGGATGCCATCCAGAGGGACCTTGATAGGCTTGAGAGGGGGGCCTGTGTGAACCTTATGAGGTTCAAAAAGGCCAAATGCAGGGTCCTGCACCTGGGTTGGGATAATCCCAAGCACAAATACAGGCTGGGAGGAGAGTGGATTGAGAGCAGCCCTGCCAAGAAGGACTTGGGGCTGTTGGTTGACAAGAAGCTGGACATGAACCAACAATGTGCACCTGCAGCCCCAAAAGCCAAACCATATCCTCGGCTGCATTAAAAGAAGCGTGACCAGCAGGTCAAGGGAGGTGATTCTGCCCCTCTATTCCACTCTGGTGAGACCCCACCTGGAGTCCTACATCCAGCTCTGGAGCCCTCAGCACAGGAAAGACATGGACCTGTTGGACCAGGTCCAGAGGAGGGCTACCAAAATGATCAGAGAGATGGAACACCTCTTCTATGAGGACAGGCTTAGAGAGTTGGGGTTGTTCAGCCTGGAGAAAAGAAGGCTCCAGAGAGACCTTATAGCAGCCTTCCAGTACCTGGAAAGGGTCTACAAGAAATCTGGAGAGCAACTTTTTACAAGGGCATGTAGCAATAGGACAAGGGGTAATGGCTTTAAACTAAATGAGGGTAAATTTAGATTAGATGTAAGGAAGAAATGCTTCACTACGAGGGTGGTGAAACACTGGAACAGGTTGCCCAGAGAAGCTGTGGATGCCCCATACCTGGAAGTGTTCAAGGCCAGGTTGTATGGGGCTTTGAGCAACCTGGTCTAGTGAACGGTGTCCCTGCACATGGCAGGGGGGTTGGAACTAGGTGATCTTTAAGGTCACTTACAAGCCATACCATACTATGATTCTATGATTGAATCTTGGCATACAAATCTAGTCCCATGGAGCTAAGTCTTAGTTATAACAACAAAATTTTTAATTCTATGATTGTTCCATTGGGGCATCAGAGTAAATTGGGTTTCTACTCATTTATATCCTGAGGATCTGGGACACTTATTTCATGCTGTATTTTTACTGTATTTAGCGTAATATTTCTCTGAAATATGCAGTTAATTACACAACTTCCTGTTTTAAATTCCATAGTAACTATTCTCTTGCCAGAAGTGGATTGCTTTTAATAGGATTGTGTCCCTTTTTGGCAATATGTGGATATGTATACTCCATTCCCATCCTTATTATTCATGTTCTGTATCAAGAGAATACAAGCTCACAGGGTGAAATTCAGCCTGTGATAAAGTCAGTGGCAGGCCTCCCAGGCATTCAGGAAGGCTACATTCCCATTAGGGTTTTTGCATTCCCACCACACCCTTCTGCTTGTCAGGCTAATGAAGCATCTCCACTAACTCACTGGAGGGGAAAGCCTGGTCTGTCTATAACCCTTAAACACAGTCACATCATTTTTCCTCAAAGCAAGTAGGTCTGGCTATGTCCTTTGAATCTCTCTTTCTCTCCCGCACTTTTAGCCTCTGGCTGCAGGCATGCAGCATCCATCAGGAGACGCCTCCCTCCAGGACAGCTGTAGAGCAACCAGCAACCCCCTACACACCACTGCCTAAAAACACAGCAGGTGAACAGAGCACCTCCTGAGGAATATGTGAAGGACACAAATCTGACAGCACAAACTTCATCATCACCTTTTTTTTTGTTCCCATCTGCTCTTATGCTGATTAGTTCCCTTTTGACACGGGTGTAGTGCCTGTGGGTGTAACCTGGCAGCCTTGCAGATTCAAAATATGCCTTAAATAATTTTACTCCGGGGTTAATATTCTTTATTTTCCTTATTGCTTTAATGCGTTTTTCTTGTGACTATCACAAGCTTTTGTGGCAAGCATAGTCAGTACAATGCATAAGACTGAATGCAGACTTATTTCTTCACGAAACTTAGCAAATATAAATATAGAAAGACAAGCACATATATGCATATGTATATATACACAGATATGTTTTCATATAATACAAGATAGTGTATTCTATTTATCATACAAAACCTAATATAATAAGATTGTAATATTTAAGTGTAGTTGGTATACCTGCACAAATATATTCTGTGCTGAAACTTTTGTGTTCACACTCTGAACTTTGCTCACGAAAATATTGTTTGAAGAATTCCCTACCAGGGTAAAACATTTGCTACAGAACTTTTTCACAAGCAGATTTTTGTATCTTTATGATACTAAACGTGCAAATTCATGATACCTTTCCTGTGAAGGCTTTTTGCAGCAAAAAGGAAAAAAAAAAAAGGAGGGGGGGCATTTCTACATATTTTCAATTAAAACTTTTTATGCTCTATATTTGATAAGCCATACCTGAGATGGGTTCTTCTACAGGGCATATGCAGCTCCTCCTTTATAACTAATACTACTAATCAAACAGCAAGGTATCTTCTGCATGCCAGAGTTAGTAACTGAGCTAGCAAAACCCATTATTGGAGGGAATACACTGTGAAGCCTTAAGAGATAAAACAAAAATCAAGTCAGGAAGGAAATGTTCAGTAGCAGTCAATACAGCGATTAGAGGCAAAGAGTTTCAGATGTGTCTCAGAAGGACAAAGACCTCACATCAGTACACCAGAAGATGTGGCAGCCCCATCCTAAAATGTAGTTGTTTCAGAGATGACCCCAGGAAATGTGGCCCTGCCTTGAGGCATTAATTTGCCAAGTTTTGGGGCAACAAGCTACTGTAAGCATTTCTCATGGACCACCATGGCTCTTCTTCACAAACCCTGAGCTGAAAACATTCAGAATTGAAGAGAAATCCCCACTGTGGACTGGCTGCTCACCACTCACACTACACAGCGTGGGAACTGCTGCTCTAAGGTACCTGAACCCCCAACTGCCACAGCGTTTGACTCACCTGCTACCCGAGTACTGTGAAAAGGAAAATGAAGCCTCATAACTCCTGCTCTCCCTGGACATCCACAGTTATCTTGCCAGCTCTGGGCCATGGGGAATTATGTGGGAGTATTAGCGAAAACCCTAACAAACCCACAGCATCGATCTCTCCTAGTCCAAGCGCAACAGAACTAGCATTGGCTTCGGAGGGGAGAAAAGCCACCGCCCTGCCGTGCATTTGTGTGGGAAAGGAGGTGGCAAGGGCTGGTCATTACTAGGCAAAGCTTGACGTGTTTACACTGAAGCCTTCAACATACTGCTCATTCCAGTACAAGCGGATCAAAGCAAAGAGCATTATTATATATTTGTGTAGCCCCAACAGTGTGTTAGGCACTTAATTTGCCATCTGATGCTATTCTTTTTGCTGTGATATTTCAGGCAGGGATTCCCATTCATCACATTGATCCCACTCTGGGGCTGGAGCACAAGGTCAGCTATCATTGGCTCTCTCATGCTCAAAGGCTGCAGTGCTCTGGTAATTAAGACTGTTAGATGGGAGGGCCTCTTTTCCTGCTATTTGACATAGAGTAGGTGCAGATGAAAGATTTATAGTTTTAATTCAAATACAGGACTTGTCTTTGACAACTTAATTGTGTTTGCAGAGAAGTTCTGGACCCTTTCTCTTGCCAAGTCATTACAGAAAGGCCTCACATCTTGGATCTACCAGGAAGCTGTTTGGATTAAAGAAATAACCAAAAGGACTCTGCATTAGTGCTGATAGAAGCAATAAACATTTGCTTGTCCTTCTTCTGTTTGTAGTAAATATGTTGCTTAAGATAGTACATTTTCGTACTTTAGGACCCAAGTAGGTTTATGTTTCCTAACTTTTTTCTGGTGTCTATATTCATCTCTGTAAACAGAATTTTCCTTTTTTATAGCACCCTTGTTAAAATCAGTTAATGAGGTTGGGAAAATGAAAGGCTAGACTGAACAGGATACTAAACCCAGGCACTTGTTCCTTTAATAAAAATGTGATTATGAATAATAAAAATACAGTTTAATTCCATGAGCAAAATTGCTTTTATACTTGTTTTGTTACATAAAGTCATTGCAAAACTTTGCAATTATCACAAAGATTTTCCTTGTACCCACCTAGTAGGTGCTAAATGTCAGGATTGCAAAGAAAATTACCTAAAAGTCAGGAGTCACCCAAGGCACCCAGCCAGTACACATAGATTTCTCTTGGATAGGTATGTAGTGTTTGAGCTCATGCTGATTGCCTTGATCATCAGCATCGGCTTTTGCCAGCAGCTGCTGTCAGAGGCAGGCTGTTACACTCTGCATGGACAGAGGGAGGAAGACGATTTGCTTTTTGTCAGCAGATTATGGAGTAATTCCCAGTACTAGTGGGAAATTCCTGGTACAGGAGCACCTGGCTCCTGTGCCTGGCTCTGGAGGACGTGACATGGTCAAATGGGTGGAGGCAACACAACCTTCCACGTTGTTTGGTTCATTTGTTCGGGCATGGGGTTGGCAGAAGTGCCACAAGCTTGGGATGTGAGACCTTGGTCCAGCTCTGTTAGGTATAACCCTGCAGCCCTTCATACAAGTCGGCTCTTTTACAGCAAAGAAATTCAGCTTGTCCAAAATTAAAAAAAAAAAGAAATATATTCCAACCTTCCTTATGCTGGGCGATACACGGGAACAAAGCTAGGATACTCCATTTATGTGGCTCTCATTACGGAGCATCTGAGGGTTTTACAACCATTGCTGCAATCGTCCTCATAAAAGGAGCTGAAGCACAGAAACTTGAAGACTGGCATTTAAAAAGGCATTTCAGCTCCTAAAGTGGCTAATAGTTTCCTAGTGAGATTATCCGGAAGTCCCTATCCAGGCATTTTTCTCAGCATAGATGACTATCTTCAAGCTCATAAAAGCCTTCAGACCATTGCTATCTGGCCCAAAGTCTCATGAGAAGCAGAACGAGGAATTTAACCCCAGTCTCATGAGCTCACGATATCCAGCATTCTCCCCACACACACAACACTCCGCCGGTGAGGTACGGCCCAGGGCAGAAGGTGTGCTCCCTTGCAGCTCCTCTCCAAAAGGGAGAGCAGAGGCGGTGGGGGGATGCACATACTGTTGGGAGGAAGTGTGAGTGCTGCCAGTGGGGCCGTCTCTGCTGGCGGATCAAGGGAGGAGAGGCCATGCCACCTCCCCAGGACCTCCAGCTCCTGCTGCACCTGGAGGATGCTGCTTCCCCTCTGAGCCCAGCAGCCCAGCAGCTGTGGACAACAGGCCCCTTATAAAACAGCAGGAAGAAAGAACAGGCGCTGGGTGCAGGCATCTGAAAAAATTAAAAGCAATTGGATTTCCACCGGAGGGGAGAGGAGAGAACTGTTGGTTGGGGTTTTTTTTTAGCCTGGTTTCCTGAGCACGGGGGCTGTGCAAGTTGGCACGTGCCATGGGTTATTGCCTGAGACCCCCCAACCCATGGCCATCTTGGAGCCTTCCCAGTGTCTGCTCCCCTCCTGCCCTGGGGGAGCCCTCATCCCAGCCAGCGGTGAGCCATCAAGTTTGGGTTTTGGTCTGAGGATAGGAAAGGGAAACGGCCTTTGACATTTCCTAAGCAGCGTCAAATGAGGGTTACGACCTCTTAGGCAGAGGCTGACAAAGGCAAGCCAACTGAAGAGAGCAGCGCACGGGTACAGGTCCTCGGCCTCTTCACCCAGAGGCCATAAAGCAGCAGTGGGCAGCTTTGCTGGGGTTAGCGGAGGCCACAAGGGCAGAAGAGGTGTTTCTGATACCGAGAGTGGGACTGTCTGCCCCAGCAGATGTTTACAACCCCAGCAGACTCTTGTTTACTAGTTCTGCAAATAACTCCCCTTTGTAGCTTGTGCTGCGAATAAACCTCATCACTTTTACCAGATGGTGGTACCAACTTCTTCACATGTGTTGTAATCTAGATTCAGGCCACATATAAATGGGAGAAGAGGGGTCTTTCAGCCAAGAAGTGTTTTTCCCTCATGTTCAAGCAGGTACCCACCCAGCTGCCATGACAGTGCCATAGGACGCAAGTTGAGGAGAAGATTCATTCACCTTTTGAAAAAAAAAACCCAGCTTTTTATTTACAAATCTTTTTTATTTACAAGCTCAGTATGATATGGAGCCAAGGCCACCCAGCAGTGTTTACATTGGACAAAAACACCAGACCTATGTTTGTTTGGGCTTTTTTTACCTGAGAATGCCTTTTTAGTTTATACACCCATGGATCTTACTCACCTCCCAGCTGGGTCCAAAATCCGACTTCCCTCTGCATTTGCTTACTGTTCCTAACAACCTGGCAGCACACCCTAATTGTACACACATGGTTATTAGGATATGGCTTTATAAAGGAGGGAGTTTTACAGCTCTCGGTTTCAGTGTGTCTCATAGTGCAATTTAATGGCAGAGCAGAGCCAGTTGTGTCACCACGTGCCAATGGTCCTGCTTCAGAGAGCACTGCGGAAGCAAGCAGGAGCCATCTAAGAAAAGATTTGGCCCAGGTGTTTATAAAGGACTCAAGTTCCTTTAATGAGGCAACATTGACAGAAAAAGAAGTGTATTACCGGTGCAAAGGAGAGAAATGTCTGTAGGAGATGAAGGTTTTGATGGTTTTGAAGGTTTTCTGATTAGGCTGATTTGTGCTTGGTACAGTAAAAAGGAAGGCTGGAAAGGCAACTTTTCACCACCTCTGAAAACCTGAACAATTTTTCTCTAAATACCTGAAAGTAAATTTAAGACCTTAGCATTAGCCATTGAGCTTTGTAAATGCTGGCCTGTAATAATGACAGATTTTCCCAGCAGCATCTTAAATCCATTGCTTCTTGTTATAACCTCATTCAGAGAGAAGCATGATAGATGTTCCTTTAGCACATCCCTTTGTGTTTCTGTAGTCAGTTGTCATCTATCTGTTATTCTCCACATCATTTATTGTATGTGTTACCCTCTCCTGAGCTCTAGAGGAGGCCCCAGATGATTCTAGCACCGCAGATGTGTGATTTTGGCAAGACCGCTCAGTTGCTGTTCCTCAGAAATAATCCTGCCTCGGCACAGGGATGAAATGCTGCAGCAGATCCTTTCTAATTAGCTGTGAATGCTGAAGGGAGAAGCTCTTCCTCAGTGTTGCCATTGCACTGCCAGACCCTGCTCTCTGGAAAGTGGTGAGAAAGCATCCATTGACCAATATTATACTGAATCACATGCAAATAATCCAGAGAGACTTTTGGAAGGTGAATACAATTTCAGATTATTATAATGCATCTTGATTGCTCATTAGCAGGGTAAACTAGCCTGCACTGAGCTCTGAGCTGCCGTGACAAGACTATTATCAGCTTTGAACCAGTTAATTTAAAGCTACCTCAGAATCTCTGCACTGTCCCTCTCTTCCTGTCTGGGTTTTGATCAAATACATGCTTGAAAATGCCACAGCATATTAACAAACCTTCAAAGCTGTTTAGCTGGGTTCTTTAAGAACCAGAGTACCTGGAGCCCTGAGATGGTTGCAAACAGCATGGCCTAAATGTGTGAAAATTTCTGACAATAATGTGTGCAGAGTGTCACAGCCTGTCCATCCTTGTGTATCTTTCCAGATTTCCTACATGCTTTAAATCATGCCAGCCATTTGCAGCTTGGAAGTATAGAAAAGAATGTGTCAGAAGACAAAATGAAAGGATATAATAATGCTGCAGACAAGAATATATATCTACTGGACTATTTCTTAAGCAGGTTTGACTTTCATTTGCATGGATAGCCTATTTCTTTATTGGAGATATGGCAATTCTCATATTATGGAACACTATCATTTAAAATACAATTTTGATTAATATCACTCAAAAAATAAACATTGAGATAGTTCAGTTCCTTCCAAAGAGGAAATTCAAATCCACTGGGGAAGTCACAGACAACATGTGTAAACTCTTTTGTGGATGGAAAATGATGAAACATCCCAGAGCATCATTCCTCCTCACTACTTCCTGAAATCTATTCCTCAAATCCCCCAAACTAACAACCCAGTGGATTTATGATTTACCGAGAGGTCCGTGGGTTTCTTAGACCATTCACCCAGCTTTGTGAGGAAGTCAGGGATTACAGGGAACAACACAAACAGGTCAGCCAAGGTTCATATCTTGACTTAACTGTAAGTTGATGGTGACATTTTCCAGATATTTATGGGGAGTTCATCTTGGGAGATGCTCATTTTATAGACAGAAGGTGGAATTTCCTGAAGCAGGTACTTCCAGTGCCATTGCATCCTTGCAGAGTAGAAAACACTTCCATTTCACCAGCTTTTTCAAATATACTTGAAACATGAAGGTTGGACACCATGCTTTGTAGGTGAGAGAGGAGAAAGCTGAGACGTGCCTTTTGTCCCTATCCATGTTGCATCCCCAGCCACCATCACACATGCGTCTTGTACTAGACAGGTTCCCAAAATGATGCAAGAAGGAGGTAACTCCTTCTTCTCCACACCAGGAAACTGGGGGGGTCCTTGCTAGCAAGGGAAGGCCAGCACCTCTGTAGAGTCAACCCTGAGACAGGGGAGCACAGAGCCTCAACACATGCATTAAGGAAGGTCTGGCACAATTCCTCATAAAGCTCTGGAAAGCATTGATAACTGCCTTCTGCTGTGAAACAGTGTCACTGTAAATTTTAAGGTTGGTAGCTGCAGCACAGGCAAGAGACTGCCTAAAAGCAGATAGTATACTTCCAACTCTAAATCTCTTACTGCTCTTTAAAATGCCAGGTGGTCAGTTTATGCAACTGTCTAATTGTCCTAATTTTATCACCTCTAATAAAAAGCCAGAGGTGTGCATGTTGCTTTACAGATAATTTTAAAAGGGCAGGTCTGGTCCATAGATGGTTTCCAGTCTGGATTGGACACAACACAGCAAGGGATGAGAATGACCCAATTTTGAGTGAAGGCTGAAGAAAGTGAGGACTGGAAGAGTGAGAGAGCACTCAAGACCGTCCTTGCATACACTGGTTGTCTCCATTCTCAAGAGACATTTTGGCTGCAAGTTTAAATGGACATGATTTTAAGCAGGTCAGTGTTCTGTGGACATGAACTAGTTCAGCACTAGTTGGAAAATGATGGTCACAGTTGTTGCAGATGCTTGATTTCAATGCATTCAGATATAGTATTTGTTGAAAGGAACAGCTTTCCCTTGAAGAAAGTGTTATTGCTGCTCCCTACAGCTGTTCGTGTTTCCAAAAATGATAACTGCTCTTGCCAGCCATCATTTTGCTGTCATTCCCTTTTATAAAGCTTAGAAAAATTGCATAGGCAGATTTTCAGATTATCATTTCTCCATTTCCCTCTAGTCTGCACTTACAGAGGATCTAGTTCTCCTATCTGTTGGGCAACAATAAGTTCTTTGAGGAAGTTCCACAGATTTTTGGTACACGTGAGAGCACAGTGGGGTGCAGACTCAGTTGACACTGTAGGTTATACTCTGCAATATATAACAAGATATGGCTGTTCAGATTTCTGTGATTCCTATTGCAATATTTATAGCTATATCTCTGTAATTTAAATGTAAAATCTGTTGGGTGACTGATGTTGAAAGGATGCCATTCTTGTAGATTTGTATAGAACAAGGAAGATTTTATACCTGATGTGAGCAGAGTGTTTTCCATTTGCACCCACTGTCTTCCGCAGGAGTATCTTGCAGTTAGCAATACTCAGAGCAGTAGCAAAGCACAGAGATTACCATTCAGCACAGTAAGAGCCAGTATACAGAGAAGGAAATGCTGCTGTATGATGCTAATATGTTAGCTATTCTAAGATGGACATACCTGCAGCAGGACTTATTCTTTCTCTCTTTAGGACAACTTTTAATTTTTTTTTCCTTTTCACATGTATTTGGTCATCTGGTGCCCACAAAACTTTAGAACTTTGATAAAAGGAGACAAATGTTTTTCTTTTTAATATAATTCTCTGGAGAGAGAAGCAAAGAGTTTGAATTATTCTGACCATAGCCCACAGTTGCATCGCTGTCACTTCAACTGATTATGAAATTCCATTATTTTGCCTCAACAAAAATATAGTTTGCCAGGCATAGTTCTCTGTGTGTAAAAGAGAGAGCACAAACACCATTACTTGTAAACAAGATTTGTACATCTACATCCCATACAGAGATTTGGAAAATGTATTCCCATTGGCCTCTGCCCAGGGAGTTCAGTTGTATTGCTGATTTTAAAATTGATTTACAGGCAAAAGCATAAATTTAAAAGTGTGCATGTTAGCACTGGGGTGTCCAAACCCTGAGTCAGGGCAACAGTATTTCAGAAAAGAAAAAAAAAATTAATAAAAGGGTTTGTACAGGAATGCCATTGGCTTAAGTTACAGTATCTGTTTAATTGAATCCGTTCTACCAAAACCTTTTAAAATCTGGAAGTCACTATCACAAGTTCTTTACTGCAGTCAGGATGGTACAACCCTAACAGGTTTTGGACCCCTTTCCTAACACTCCTTTTCTCTTCCTTTCTCCTTTTGCGTTAGAAAAGTAGAAACAACATCTCTGAGTATTCTCTACTGTGTTATCTACACTGAGAAAGAGGGATGGCTCCCTCCTCCTTTTCCACCCACATGCATTTGCTATCTGGATATTTGTTTTCTGTTTTCTCTCATGAAAAAGTAGCACACTGGATGAAAGCACCACCTGAACAGGATCTGGCCAGCAGGCCACCAGCCAGAATACATTGTAGTGTCAGTAAGTACCAGTGTAAAAGTCTGTGACCCATTTAGATACTGAGCACTTTGCAAAGGTTGTGGCTGTAAAACATGAACGGTGTGTCTGCATTTCGCATACCGGGATGCAATGCTTTAGCTTCCTTTACAGTACTTACATCCTGGCTTCTTTCTTGCACAGACTCAGCATCATGTTATGCTATCAACCAGCTCTAAATAATTCGCAGAAACAAACTGCAATGATTTTAGTGCACAGTGCTTCTAGGAGAACACAGGATAATCTCGTTCCCCAATCCTTCTGTCTGTGAGCGCTTATATCCTAAGACGTAGGGTCTATTGATAGAGTGTAAGGTGGTAATCTACGAGGGAGTTAATTACTGCAGTGCTGGAGCTCTGAGAAGGGTGGATGTGCTCAAGGAGTCTGTTTATCAGAGGCAGATCCTGCCTGTCAAGCACAAGGACTGTGCACTGTGGGGTTCCTGTACCAGTGACAGTGGGTGGGAATCCCTTGGATACAATTAATTCATCCCGATGTCTCCAGATACAGAGATCTGCACCTGAGCTGGGATCCATCAGGGAATCTGACTGAGGGGATGTTGTCTTTAGAGTCAGTCTAAATTTGGAAAGTAAAATTAATGGAGTCTCAAATTCTTGTCATCTTGCCTTAAACTAGGTGTCTAAACTGAATCAGGACAATTTTAACTTCTCTAAATTCAAGAATATGATTAGCTAGGAGTATACAGAGTTTTAGAATCAACCGAGCCAGAAGGAAGACTTTTCCAGCCTTAATAATGGTGGAGAAGCGACAAGAGAAATCATTTAATAATAGAGACTCTGTGTGGGCTATCAGCCCTCTCCATCCAAAACAAATGGTGGTGAGGCTTAATTACCTTCTCACTTAAAGTTTGCCAGAGTTCAGATAAGTGGTTTTGAGATAAATACATTTCCAAAGAAGCTTTGCTGGTCCGCACAAGGGGCATTTGCCAAAAGGATTATTGGACATGTACATATTCACCTGCCTGGTGGCAAAGAAACTTCGTGCACATAAATGCCCCCTTTCTGGTTGGACTTTTGCAAGTGTCAGGTAGTTCCAACAGTTTTTTCCAAGTTCTTTTTGATGACTGCCACTACCTCTCATTATGAAATCAAGTTTCAAGAGGAGATGCAAATGGTGAAGGATTTTTAAAATGGATTTATTTAATATGCTTTGCATTTTCATCATGGCAGGAAATACTTCTTTCTTCACGAGCGTCTGGCTCGGTGGCCTTCAGCTCTCTGGGGTGAACATAGCAGGAATCTTTTATTTCTTTCAGACTGTCAGAGTTCCTCCCATCTGGCAATCAGGAAAGCGTAGATCGAAAGGGTGTTTCCAACAAACACCAGCTTCAGTAACAGCTTTTTTTTAAGTTTTAACCAATTTTGGGTCTGCATCATAAAGCAAAAGCAATGGTACAATATGTGAAGAGCTGTGCTATGTAAACAGATTGCTGTTGATGTGTGTTCCACAGCTGGACTTATGGCTCCATTAACTTGTTCTGATGCGGTAAAATTTTAACATCCAGGCTTCATGTGCCAGCTGATAAATGATGGGGGACAAATTAAAAACAGTTTCATTAGCAAGAAATAACACTGTATAAAGAGTCTGTCAATTAGGTGCTAGCACAGAACATTGTCATTATAAAAGTGCCTTTTGGCTATAAACGATTGTCCGGCAACTCTGCTAGAAACCAGAGTCTAGATGATTGCTAGTAGGAGGCTGATTTCAAAGTTCATTAGGCTAAAACTTGGCAGACTGATTCTCAGGCCAGATGTGCATTTTTTATATTCAAAAAAATTGTATCAATCCATTCAAGCACCTTTGATCTAGAGTTTGGCAAACAGCTCACAATTCTCAAAGTCTCATATGGATGTTTTTATCCCAAACGTTAGGTTAACAATGGTTTCCTTAAAAAAAAAAAAAAAAAAAAAGCCTTGTAAGCAGCTAGCACTTCAAGATAGCTGTATTGGCCTCCTACATTTTTCCCCTTCCTGCTCCTCAAATATTGCTTGCAGATAACAAAAATGCAGGAACATGCCTAGTAGCCTTGTTGCCATGCTTCAGTGCCAAATTGAAACCATGCCACTCTATAACAAACCTTGACCTGCAATGTAATTGCTCCATTTTTCATGGTTTTCTACTCTGTCCTGGCCATTTCAAATTGCACTGACCTGCCACCCACTATTCCAGACAAGTTACCAGCCAGGAGTCCAGCTTTTAAATGAAACAGGGTTTTAACTCTGAAATGGCATGAGGAATTTAACTGTTTCAAGATGTACCATGTATTGCTAACCAAAGCCTGGAGTGCTACCTAATATATGACATCCCCATGGAAATGTCAGCAAATGCTACTGCAGTGCAGAAATAGCAGAAGCTGCCTACAGTAAAGGGAATGAGGGGGAAGATTATAGCTGTAGCGGTGAGCTCCATTGCTGGAAGTTTTCAAAATCGGTCTGCAACTACAGCTAAACTTTTACTGAATCATGTCACGGATTTCCAGAGGGTTTTGTAGACTGAACAATATAGTCGTCAATACAATGAAAAAAGGCACTGGATCATTAAAATGTATTTTTAATGGACAACTAGTCTTTTAAAGCAGTAGTGAGTAAGCCTCAGTAGAGACAATTTCATGCTGACATCTAAAACCACAGATTTTCTACAGTCCTCCTGATACTTTTGGAGGTCCCTCTTTGTGCTTAGACCTGGATTAAAGTAAAGGTGCTGTAAATGCTCTTCACAGGACCCCAGCTCCTTCAGATGCACAGGGGTCTAATTTTCACTTTGATTAGTGTTTAGGATATAATATCCGTTCCTAGCCCAAGCTGATACAAAGCACACCTTGAAAATATAATTGTCCACCTTTCTCTGCAGGCAGCCTGGAACAAGAATTTGTGCCATACAAACCATCTGGGCGTCTTAAGTACTGTAATATTTAACTCCATTGGTGTATCGGTAACAGAGGGAGCCTGTGGCAGAGGAAAACACTAGTTGGCCCAAAACACCCTCTAAATACAGACACAGCACATGCTTAGCCAGGCTTAGTGCAGACCAGACATGCGGTCTGGGCTTAAGAGAGTCAGTCATCAGTGTCACTCTGGCCTGCCGAAGGAGGGCTGCTGCCCTGCCTGGGGGAGAGGGCAGTGCAGTTGCAGGATGCTAAGAAGCCTTCTTAATCCAGACCGTCTGGGCTGGAAGGATGAGCCCATATTGCCCCATCAGACAGAGCTCTCGGGACCTCCTCGGAGCTGGCGATGCTTTTAGCTGGCATTGCTGGCACCAGGACAGTGTGAAGGGGGACACTGGATCTCTGAGCAGCTCCCCCAGCTTCTTGTGCTACCCTAAGGCAGAAAAGCATCATTTGAGGGGAGAGGCACCTGTTCCTCCTAGCTGAAGTCTGCTTGGCCCACCAGGGACTCTTTCGGCTACAAAGAGGGGCCGAGTTTTTGCATGTTGTCAAGCTCTTCAGCATTGTTTCTTGATGAACTGTATTAATAAGGCAGGTGTTTTACCCAGACCAGTTGGTGTTTTGTCCCTGGAGACGTGTAATCCAGGGGTGTGGGAGAAGGATGGTCATGTAGTAAATCTTTTATTATTTAAATAGGAAACATTTTTTATGGGGGATATGAGCAGTTTTTAAAAGCTGCAGAGCTAGACACTCCAGGGATAAGCTGTAAACTAAGGTTAAGCCTTGTGAAGGCTTCTACCTTGGCTCTTTTATTGGGATTGCTATTGTGACTGAGGCCTTGATGTTTTATAACCCTGGCCATATGGTTATGTGGTCTTGGAGAATAGGGTTTGGCGAAAGGCAGGGGAAAGAGAGGAGGCAAGGGAGGTTGTTGTTACTGCTGCAGTGGAAAGAGTATGTTCAACTTTCCCATTCTGGTGTGTCCTAACTTAGAGCATATGGACACCAATTCCACAGTCTTTATGGGGAAATCACATGGGCATTGTTAAATCATTTAAACTAAACTTTGAAAGAGAAAAATAATAAGGTGGTTAAGGGCAACCTGAAGCTACTTGATAGTGTGATGCTGAGGGGATGGAATTGCCTTTCATTACTGAGCTAGGATGAACTCTAGCTACTAAGAGCAGATAAGAGGTAGGTAGTAGATTTTTCTCATTTTTTTCAATAGTGCAGCTGCTTATGTTCTTTCCATTATAAGAGAGACAGATGCACAGAGCAAGACATTCAGTGCCTTCTGCAGAGAGCTCTATTAGTTCTGAGCTGAAATTGAACCATGTTAATTTTAAAGCACTGCAATATAGCCATTTTATTTCCTCCAGCTGTGGATCTTGACTTTCAGCTAGAAAGAGAGGGCAGAAAGACAGGGCGAAAGAAGGACTGGAAAAAATAAAACTGCAGGATGCCTGTCAATACCTGCTCTTGAGTTAGGAGACTCTGAACAGGACTAGAATTGAAAGAAATTATTAAAGTATTGTACTGCCTCCCCCTGGAAATGAGAACAATCCTTGTTCTTCTCTAAATATTTATGATGCACAATTCAAGAATCCCTTTTCCACCTGAAATTCTTCTTAGGATGTTAAAAATATGAGGAGTGCCTGGAGTAGCCTAACAGAGTACATGCAGTAAGGCCTGCTATTCCAATTCTTTTCATCAGAGGAATCAGTGGGAAAACTTTTCAAAGACACAAAAGGGAATTGGGTACTTACTTCCTATCCAGTGCCTAAATCTCCTCTGTGCCACTGGAGACCTCTTCTTAGACTAATAACCAATGAACTCTGAAGAACCCATTTCCAGATGTGAAACTGGATTTATGATACTAGAAATTCTCAACAGTGGCAAAGTAGTGAATTTATAGTTCACGTTTGGATGCTTTCAAAAAGGCTCACTTGCTAGTATTTTTTTTGAGGTTTTCCTATTAATCGATATAAAAGTTAAGATGAGGAAAAAATCAAGGACTGACTGGCAGGTGCCCGCAGGTTTGCAGGCATTTGTTTTGGTGACATTTATGAAATGTTAGAGAAGTTGAGTGTTCCCAAAGTGTTCATCCACACTTTGCAGGAAGTCTAAGTCATTTCATCCTACAGAGAAAACGAAAAGAGTCTGTTTCTTTAAATTTTTAATGAGATGTGGCACATGCTGCACCAGGGATTTAAAAGCTAAATACGCTTTGTGACCTGCTTTATATCTCTGTTCTTTGACATCTACAGTAAATAAGTACACTTTAATGCATTATACTTAAATGATATTGTTATTCCTCCTGTTATTTTTTGAGGCAGTGTATCTCAGTCACTGCATACTGGCAGTGTGCAGTTTAGGTAGCTCTAGGGATGCTTCAAAGTTTGGAAGTGAGTAAGCATCAGTGGTGAAATTGCCAAATTGCTTTGTGAGCGGTAGTGGTCTGGCTTTGCCGGAGTAGATACCTTCCAGCTGTACGCTGACTGCAAAGTAACAAGAAATGGCAAGCATTACTGGATAAGAATAACTCCTGGAAGTGACAGATGGGTGGCCTCCCCAAAAGGGATAAGAAGGGAGAATTGCTTCACCTTCTTGGTCCCAGAGCTATGGCATTTCTCTGAAACCTGCAAATTTCTTCCAGGCTGTCTATAATACTACAATGCCAAACCACTAGCAATTCATTACATTCCTACCAGCAAAACCTGGCTCTGGCAACTTAGTACTTTAGTAGCCAATATTAGCTTATTATCCTAAGTAAAACTATTTGTAACAGGTGTGTGCCAGACACATTTCCGATCTAATTAAGAAGTTAAAAAACCAAATAAGGCAAAAGGTGGATTTCGGCTGCCATCCAAAAAAGCATATACATGGATATGTACTTTCAAATGTGAAAAATCTCACTGCTTTCAAAGCACAAACATATGTCCTTCGTATTAGTATTTAGATGACCACTTGACTTACAGTTGTTTTTTATCTCGAGTGTTGTAAAAATGCTTGATCATCTGCCCTAAAATCTTGTATCTTGGAGAGTTCCTGAGTAGACATAAGTAAGCTCCATAACTTCTGCCGTGTGAAGGCTGACGGTGTGCGTGCCTGCATCCGTGCCTCTGGAAGCAGGGTTAGAGAGGGCCACAGGCAGAGCACAGCCTTGCTGGGACATGGCCAGCATGGAGCCTGCCTGCTCAGTGCAACCTGTGGGCAGAGGAGGAAGTGTGAAGCTTCATGAGCTTTACATGAAGGATCATTCCTCACCTTGGAGCTGCTTCATGGCTCCTACTGAGGGTAGCAGTTCCGGGCCAGGCTTACAAAACTAAAAGCTCAGAGTTAAACCCCATATGGGTAGGCACCAAAACAAGTATCCAAAGGACTGTGCAGACCTAAGTGTCACTGCTTCCTCTGGAGACTTACCATGGAGAAGTGTGCAGGCTTATGAAATGGAAAGTGATCATCACTAACCTCCAACATGCTGCTGGAGAGCTTCAGGATCCAGTGCCAGCAACTGAGTTAACCTTCAGAGCAGTACTCGTCTAAGAAAAGAGGTAATATGTAGAGTTGGATTCCTTGTTCATTCTTTTCACTGTGGTACTTTGTACTGAAAATGTTTTTCAAGGAAATTTCAGTTTGTATCTCCTAGGTCTTCTTAAATAGTTTTAGTGATGTCCAGATCTCCGTATCGTAAAGTTCCTGGGGTAGGAATATATCCTCTAATTAGTAAACTTTACCTGTAGCGCAACACTGACCACTCTGGCAGTACTGCAGGCAAGTAGGACTAAAAAGTGCATGGAAAGTGATTAAACAATTTGATCTGAATTCAGAGACAAGCAGAACCTCTCAGCTGCTAGGAAAGAAATACTGGTTCCCACAACTCAGTGTCCCATATCCTTTAGTTAGTCAAAATCCAACTTGCTGCCTTATCAAAAGCTTCTGGTCCTGCTGCCATCACAGAAGTGTTTGTACCCGACATAAATACTTTTCAAACAATGGTTTGTTGTTTCATGTTATACCAAAATATGTGTCCTCTGAGGAAGGCCTCTGCAGTGCAACTGCAGACTGCTGACTGCCATTCCAGTCACCATGCTATGGTTGTTTAAACTGTCTTTAATCTGAACTGTGAGAGTCCTGGAGTACTTGGACTAACAAAAGTTTATTGTCATAATAGCCACTAATTATTTTAAAATAAGCCTCTCTTCACCCAAATAACAGTTAATAATTCCTTATATTCTTCACAGATATTTTATTTCAATCCTTGCTCCTCATGAATCTGGAGCAGCTCCTCTTGTCTCAAGCAAACATATAAGGAAAAACATAAACCTTGATCTTCTAGACATATGGAGAATATCAGATTCACTCCAGTGCACTTATTTTTAATCTTTGTCACTGCCTATATTACAATTTTCAGTTTACAATTTTAAACAATTTTCAAGCAGAAATGCCCCTTAACTTTGGTTAGTAGTTTCACTTTAAAATCAATGACATAATATATCCCTTGGGAAAGAAACCATTTCTGAGAATAAATGAAGGCACAGATTTCTGAATCTTGGAAATAGAACTAAGATCTGCTAAAATGCAAACCAGCTGTTTAAGAAGCTCCTCAGAGGCTTCTAAAAGACAGAAAAGATTTGGCAATTGATCTTCAAGCAAAAGTGTTTAGATTAAAAAATAAGTAACGTTAACAAGACTTTGATGCCTTATTATCTAAAATTAGGCACTTCTTAGCTCACTAATTTCCTCTGGTTTTCATTTCGTGCAATTAACCTGCAGGAAACATACCCAGTGCGTTAGCTAAACACCAACTGGACGACAAGGAATGGATTGAGGTGACACAAATCACAAAAAATACAATTTCTTAAGAGGCCTTGTAAAGGGCAAGAAGTAGCTTTTGTTCTATTCATCCAAATGCATTTGTGCCAGAGCTTTCTGGGTTATGCTAGCAACTGGAAGCTGCCCTTCCAAATCAGTGAGCTTCTGGGTTTTAATCACTTCAAGTAAATGAGCTATTCTAGTTACCAACAGGGAAACAGTTGCCAATCATAGTAGAGAAGAAAGCAGACCCACTGCAGGGCATGAAATTAAATTTTCCAGGTAGTAGCCAGTAATTGATACCACAATGTGACCTTTGCCTAAAGCAGCCAATTTAGAGCGGTATGGAACAGCAACAGGGGCAGGACAGAGTCTGTGACCACCAGCAGACTTGCTCAGCAAAGAAATGACTCTGGCAGTACTCTCCACCTCCTGGCAGGTAGCTCTGTGACTGTAATCTGCATGAAGTGAGACTCACCTGATGCAGACAGCATCCCAAGAATATTTTTATACAGATCTATTTTTAATTTTTTTTATAACATGGCAAAATAAAAGCACAGCAAATTTGCATAAATGTTATTATCTAAATAACAGATATAACATTTATATGTTACAATATATATAA
Organism: Phaethon aethereus; assembly: GCF_964289735.1. Taxonomy (NCBI): domain Eukaryota; kingdom Metazoa; phylum Chordata; class Aves; order Phaethontiformes; family Phaethontidae; genus Phaethon; species Phaethon aethereus. Next base: position 29,698,829 of record NC_138577.1, read on the forward strand.
TATACATTATATATTTATATTATATAAATAATAGACAAGGAACTGATAATTTTTCTTGATACAGCATATTGTATGTGCCATCAGGTAATGCCAATTTCTTTTCCCAAGCTTATAGCTCAAAAATTAATGAGGAACCTACCTGAGTAATCCTCATTGTACTCCCTTCAGAAATCAAGCATAGCTTCTTCCAGGAGGACTCAGTACAACTCTTAAATTGTCAAAGCCTCTGGACTCTCATTGACTCAATAGCAAGTGAAGGTGTTGATTCCCATGTGAGATTCACACTCAGCCTTGAGCTGTACCCACAAACCAAGCCACCTGCGTAAGGCACACAGCTGGCCCAGCCACCCCATGCAAGAGTAACAGGTATTGATGGAAGGGTATTTATCTCAGCTGCAGGCTCAGGCAGCCTCCGGAGGTTCCCATCTCACGTTCACTATTGCTCAAAGAGAGAATTGAGAGTCACCAAACTCCCCAAATAGGCACCTCAGTTAAATGACCAAAGCAAAGGAGGATCATTCTTGGTCTACCTTATGAAGCCAACAAAAGCTTTTTCCAAGAACTTCAGATGAAGATCTAAACTGTCATCTGCTGCCAATGAAATCAAGAGGAGCTTTGTCACCAACACCACACCGACCAGATCGGGCTACAAAATTGAAAGCCCAAATAAGGGAGTCTTTGTAAAGTGACTATCTTTCACACCTTACAAAATGCAGCAGCTGCTTAAAAATGAGTCCTCATGCCCACGGAACAGAGGGCCTTCTATGGATTTTCTCCAGCACATTTTTCTTCATAAAATTAATAGGACTATATATGTGTTTAAAACCAGAAAGGATTCACCAAACTGGTGCCTGGAACAAGCCCAGTATCACTCGGGCTTCCTCACAAAGCACCGTTTATAGTACTGAATATCAAATCTGCTGCTGACATTTTTACGGCTCTGCTGTAGGAACAGTAATGCATTCTCTCAGGCCACTGGAGTTTGAAGTTGTGCACTGAACAGAAGACTAATAGACCCAAGAAACACTGAAAATGCTATCAGCTGTGAGAAATTAGATATATATCATTTAGAAATGCTTCTCCAACCCCAGTTGTTTCCCAGATTATTTCTTCTTACAAATATGCATCCATAATCAGACATGAAATTCTAGCTATTTGATTAGAAATGCCTCCTGAGTTTGGACTTATTAGAATATAAAACCAAGCACAGAAGCAGGAAGAGATTAAAAAAAAAAATCCCCACACAATTAGATTTAGCTCTCTCAGCCATGTCATTTTATGATTGCAGAAAACTGGAAAGTCACAGCTCCCTATTCAATTTAGATTGCAATCAGATTCTAATTCAGATTTCAATTAATATTCTAATTTTAGGGGAAAAATGACACAATATAAAGAGAAAAATGAGCTGTAGGGACTCTCCATACAGAATTAAATGAAGGTCAAAGTTCAGAAATGCAGGGATGAATAGAAACCCCATGCTGTTCATTATGACCACTGCATACTAGGGAAGGGCAGCTAAGCAGGAGATGTCCTTTTGCCTTTTGCTTGGATCACTGCAAAAATAACTTCCTAACTCTCTCTCACCTTGCCTTCCTGCAAATGAGACCTATAGCTGTCATAATCTTCTTCGACATGCCAGTCATGCTGACAAAGGAAAGACGACACTTGTCTGTCCTGCTGTCGTAGCTTGACCTCACTCTCTGCCTGCTGTCACTGAATTATATTACACTAGCAGTGAGGGCTCAAGTGTCTCTGAACCACAGAAAAAAGAAAAAAATATTTTTCTGCTCCAGGAAAAGGATTAAATGACTTCCTGGCACAGGATATGTGTGACATGTTCCCTTCCACCCCTGCACCCACCCACACGCACACACAGAGACCTTGTTTTCTTCCTGACACTGAGCAAATCCTCTTCTGCCACATCCCCTCCTCCTGGAGGGATGCGCCTTCCCCTGCTGCGGCAGCCCCCAGCACCTCCCCTGCACCCCCTCTCCTTGCAGCCTCTCATTCAGGTGCCTTCTGCACCTACTCTGTTGGCCCAAAACCCTGCAAGGTACCTCAGTTAAATAGCTAAACCCATGGACAAATGGCTACTGACAGCCATCAGCATGTATAATCAAGTAGGCATCTGCTTCTGTTTGGCTTTCAGGTTGGCTGTGGTCCTCTGCTCATTCAGGGACTTCCAGCAGACTATGAAAGCCAACCCATACTGGTAATGGAAGATCAGAGCACTGAGGGACTACGTACAAAGAAATAAACATTTTCCCTGTTTTTAAGAGCAACTTGACAATAGGATATGCCATAGCTAGAATGGGAATTTTGTGTGAAGAAGCTGCTTGAAATTATAACATGGAAAACACCCCAGATACTATACAAAACTGAGATATAAAGCATAGGATAGCTTTTAACCAAGCTTAGTCTTGTTCATGTGTGGTCCTGAAGAAAAAAAAAAAATTGGACATAATTCTCTGCTATTTGCCCTTGAGTATTGATGTTCCTTGTAGAGGAGGATAAAGTACCCCCATGTGGAGGCAATATCAAGATGCTGCCCATCAAGGCACCAAAAGCCAGTGCTTCCCAGCAGGGAGGCAGAGGCCAGGCACTGGGAGACCAGGGCCAGGCTGTGACCAGAAGCACGGGCAGATGCCTGCATCAGAAGCAGAGATGCCGGAGCTCTTGCTTCAACACCTGCTCAGGTGAGGAGGCCATTAGCCCAGCAATGACCCAAGCTGATAAAGCCTTCCAAAAATTAGGGCTTACTGTCTGAACTCTAGAGCTAGTGACCACCGGCCCTGCACAGCCAAGCCCGCGCCGCACCACACTGCTCTGTGCTTCCCAGTGCTCTCCCAACCCGCTCAGGCTTCTCCAGCACCACTCCTGCCATCCTCCCTTTCACAGTGTAGTTGTACCCTGCGCATGACACATTGAAAACCACATTCACATTCTTTTCTTTCCATTTCAGTGACACTTATTCTTGAATAAAAATGGAGCTACAAGCACTTTGCCCCCTTGCAGAAGAATGGTTACGGGGCCCAATGACTGGGAGTGCGCTTTGTGCCTTCACCTCCTCTTACCAGTGCTCCTCTCGCTGCTCCCTTGCTCGCCGTTTTTTTTGTCAAGCCATGAAATTTCAGTGTTAATCCCTATGAGAGGTAAGAACAGACAGCCTGTCTCCTGAATTTACTCATCATCAGCTAGATAACTGCCTCATGAAAAGAAATTCAGCAAGCGTATTATTTCTGTCCTAATGAAGTCCTCTTTTGGATGAGTTAAAGGCAGTACAGCCCCGGCCAGCCTTTGGTCGCCCTGACCTTTTCAAGGTGCCTTGTCGTGAAGATTGGCAGCTAGCCCAGGGCAAAAGAGCTCCGCACAGAGTCAGGCTGAGACCTTGGCGAACCAGGACAATGAGAAGTTCAATAGCCAATAAATAAGACAGCCATCAAAATTAACATTAAGGGTGTCTCATAGGGAACATAATTAATTTTATGATAACACCTATGAACTAATAGTCATTAAGAGATGACATTGCCCTCAAAGCTTTTGGTAAAAGCAATTATCTAGCTGCATGGAGGTTGTTGTTCTGGCTACATCAAACGTTGAGGGAAATAAAGTGTAAAAACACCAGAGTTTCTTTATAAGCAACAATGTAGGCTGTGTAGGTCACAGTTCAATGCCTGTATTTGTGTAGCCATGTGAAGCTTGGTGTTAATTTTTTGAGACCTTCCTCCCTAATCACTTATCTGCAGCACTCAGCAGCTCTCGTTTGGTTCGCTGTTACAAGCTCTATTCTGAGGTAGAAGTTAAATTTTTTTAAAATTGTTGAATAAGGAAGGCTATATTTTAAAAGTATAAGAAATAGGGTTCATTTATCTAGTAATTCTCACTGAAATTAATATCCTATATGAAATGCCATTAATGTCTGTATGTCTGTTATTATTATTTCTTCATATGCATAAATATGCATTAAAAATGTACTTTTGTACCCATACAGCATTTTGTGACAACAAACTACTCTTTTAACCTCAAAGAATGTTCTGATCCACACCAGCCAGAAAAAGTTTAATTTGGACAAAGTCCAGATACGGTTCTGAACTTCACAGCTGTCACAGTTTTCTTCAGCAAGCAAATCCAAAATACCAGGTTTTAAATGCTCTTTCCACACAGTTTCCCCCCACAACAATATGCCTGGATCAGGGTCAGAAATTCCTGAGTTTATGGCTTCAGTTTAATCTTTTTCTATGTCTCTCATTTAGATACAGACCGAAATGGAAAGAAGCGTACAAGGCTTTCTGCTTCTCAAGATGGCAGGGTTCTCACAAATTCAACAATTTCCCTGACATTTTTATTCTAGGATGAAATCCGACAACACAGATTTTGAAGTTTTGACAGGATTAGGCCCTAGTCTCAATTCAGATCTGAGTTCTCAGCTATACCAACCTCGTCTCATTCAACCAAAGTCTCATTCAAATGCTTCCTAATGCTGAAGAGGAACAGAAATGTTTTCCAGACCTACTTTAGGACATTACTCCATTCTATCTCACAGACTTTTACTATGATTTTTATTAATGTTCTAATTTCTTTTTCCAACTCTCTATTTCAGCCATTTCAGAATACCTTCTGAACCTGCTTTGCTGTGAAACCTTAGGAAGGTTTTCTTCTCTCATCATAATGATGGCACAATGGATTTTTTTTTATCTTATTGCTGATTGGAAGTGGCAGATTTTTTTAACGATGTTTTTGTGTTGTGCTGGCCTTCTTAATAGTCTTTTTACCTGATGGGGAACAAAAAGTAGCACAAGGTATGATATTTCAGTTGAGGTGTCCTGATCGGAAAGGACTCAGTTCTGACCTGCAACACATAAAAAAATAAATGGAAACATCAGAAGAAGTGAAAAAGCATTTTGCACTGTTAGAAAATGTTATACCAAAAAATAAGCCTATATCTGGATTTATTAGGATTATAATTCATTGCTTGTGTGTAACTTTTCACAAGAGCATCTGGAAATAGAAAGGGGCTGTATATAGACAGTGCATAGCCTTGAATTCCTAGAATACTGCAAGAAACAAATCTGCAGGGCACCATCTGTACCATTTCTATTGTCATTTTGCTGAGAATCTTGAAAGCAGCCTTTTTTATAAAGAACGACTGTGCTGTTTTAATTACAAGTTTAGAAAAAAAGCCAAAGAGAATTTCTGGCAGCACCCACACTGACAGGAAATTCAATCGTCTTCAAGCACATAAGCCAACGAAGCTGCTGAAACTGAACCCATTTGGAGCAGGACTTTGTTTTGATGTGTGCGAGATGAGCCTGAGGCTGGAGGTGACTGTGTCAAACAGAATGAAAGAGAAGGAGCAGGAGGAGGAGGGTGAGGATGAATAGAGCACCAAAACATGGTTTTTCTGTGAGTGTTTGGTGGGTATTTCCATGCCCAGCCTGCTGCCTCCCTGCTCCTCCTGCATCCGTGCAGAAGCCATTTGCCCCTTGGGCATGATGCCAGCCCTAAGCAGAGTAGCTGGGACTTGCGTGGCAGGAAATCAGCATTTCCTGATGCCCTTTGGGGTAGACCATGCCCACAGGGCTGGCATAAGTTCTCCTCCTTTCCAATCTGTGCCAGCTACTTACAGAGACTGACACTGTAATTTTACTCCCTTTCTGTCTTTCCTCTGCTTGACACATGGTGCACCATCCCCTCAAATTGTTAATCATCAGCACAAATTCCCTCTGGCTTTCTTTGAGTTGTTTGCAAAAAGATCCTGATTTTTTTGATCTAGCTGTGTATTTATTCTTCCTGATCTCATTTGCATTCATGCACATACACACAGGCACATCAATTTTACAACCACTATTAGCATCAGCTTAAGGTGAACTCTGGCAGCCAGACAAAACACAGCCCATTTTGATCTGCCAGGCTTCAATGAGTAGAATCTATTGAACTGAGAGCAGTGACAGCAAGATAACATAACAAATTGGGAACAAAGCCTTTAAGATTATCGGCAACCAACACACTTGGAAAATGACAACGTACAGAAATCCAATTTGCCCTCCTGAGTGGAAGGGGAAACAAAAATCGAAAACAACCAACAACACCAGCTAACTTCCCCATCAGTCAGCTCTTCAGTCCTTTACTTGTATTCAATAATTTGACTCATATATGCAACGTTTCATTTTCTATAGCCATTGTGTTCCTGCTATTGCATTTACCTGCTCTGCTCTCAGTTCTGTGTGGGTTGCTCTTCACAGGTCAAACAAATGGCTGTGAGTTTTTGTTTCTAAAAGAAGAAATGTCTTTTCACTCCAAAAAGATTTCTATCTTGGCTACTGCTGATCATTTTCTTTCCTCACTAATAAAGCAACTACGTAGTTCTTTTTTTCCTGAAAGAGAATGACATCTGAAAGACTATTTGAGCTGAATTAATAATCTTAGCTAGTGGTTCACCGCAAAGTGAGGAAGGCTTTGCACAAACAGGCTCCCCACACACTACTTCCTGCGCAAGAACTGGCAGCAGTGTCCTTCACTGAGTTCCCATAAGCTCTCTGGAAGGGACACAGTTGTGATGACCTGTGGGCAATTCCTGCTGCTACACAACCAGCAAAGTTGGCAGGGGGCAAGAAGGACTGTACCCTGAAATGTAGCTCAGCTGGCACATGCTGCCCCTCTACTCATAGGAAATTTGGAGGAACATTCAATGACACAGTTCTTGTTTTGGATCTTGTAGCCAGAAGCGTTGATGGTGCCATTCTTTTTAGGAAACAGCTGAGCTTCTAGTAATGAAGGAGGTCTGCTGAATATAGCATTTTAAAATATTACTAGTATAACTACACAAAATGAGGCATTGATCCCTCTGCATTTTTCATGTATGGATATTGTGGAAATGCTGTCACTGCAGTCTGAATATTGGTGTCCAGAAAATCATGATTGCAAATCACTGCACAACCGGATCCTAGAAGACCAAGAAAAATGAATAGCTTATGTTTGTGTTCTCTGAATGCACAAATAGTTCCTTGTATTGTAGGGCACAAATACTGCTCTTTACTGGGCCAAAACCAACGAGGTTGCATTTCTGTACCTAAGAAGTATAACCCTTGACCTTTTTCTCTTCTTAGAGCCCAATGCTATTCTGGCTGCCTTCTGCTACTTGCACTTGCGGGTTCTTTTCTTCAGCCTTGAGAGAGCTGAGTTGGCCCTGTAGGGACAGTGATAAATGTGGAATTCAGGTAAGAACAGGCTTCTTTACCTCAGTTGCCCTTTTCCACCCTAAATTGCCTCCACCCTGTCTCAGCCTTCCCTGGAGGAGCAATCAGCCCTCAGCATTGCCACTGACTGGCAGTCCTTGCTATTGCCAGCTCTCATGCCTTCTTTCCCACCTTCTGCTAAAGGCTTTCTTTCCCAAGCTCTTCAAAAGCATAATATTACATGCTTTGCAATTTGGTTTGTATATGTCTTTAATTAAATCTTCCTATTCTGCCGAACTAATCTCACACTTTCTGCACCCTGCAGATTAGTTTGCTGTTCATTTCCACAGTGCTCTGATGAGGCAGGCTCTTCTTCAGGTCTGTGATACTGCTTTCATGGCTAATTTACTTCCCACTGTTAGAATAGGAATTTTATGAATCTACTTGAATTGCAAATCCTCTCCATCATGTTCTTAAGGATTTTCAAACTTCCAAGAAATGAAACTGTTCCTCTTTCTCAATAAATTTCATAAATGTTGCAATTTGCTATAGTGTATTTTACAGTGCGCTTACACAGGAGTATCTGTGGTAGTATGTATTAATAGGACACCCATGATTCTATAATGTTGCAGTATGACCAAAGAATAAGTCTGGGGAAAATGAGGATGGGAGTACGTTCACCTACGTCTTGGATTACTCCTCACAGTTTATAAAACACTTGGTGTCCAGACCGTAACGTCGGTGGGAGCAGAGGGTCAGCTCTGCAGCCAGTGAAAGCAGATGGAACTCAAGCAGTTCCAGTCCTTTTATCTGTGTGCAGTAGCTGGGACTCGCTCACCAGTCAGAAACATTTGGCTTCCTCGGAAAGAGAAAAATCCTGCTCTCAAAGTGTTGCTCCGTGTTGTGTTTTCCAATACAAACAAACAAAAAGGGGGCTGCAAGGTTCAGCCTGAATCCCCGACCTGGCATCGAGCGTGGTTCCACGGTATCGCTGGCCCAGCAGGCTGTGAGACTAAGTGTTACTTAGGGACCAGAATGAGCGGCCAGAGGCAGGAAAAGGTGGGGATCTCTTAAACCAGCTGTAGTGTAGTAAGGAGCTACACCCTGGGTCAGCCCAGGGGAAGCAGTTACACAGAGCAAGTCCTCTGCTATAATAAGCGCTGGTGATTTAGCTCAACTACATCCGGGGACCAGCAGTTGTGATTGCTCTGTAGCACGAGGCAGAGAAGTAGCTCAGATTTGGCCATCCCTTCCAAAAACTGTAACAAAAGTACCTTTTTCCTCACATTTTGCCCATGTGTTTGGGAGTCAATAGGCAACCTCCCCCTGAAAGCTGAGGCTTTTCAGCAAATTGGTGTTTGGATACCGGTCTGAGAAAACAGCCTTTATGGAGCTACAGGCCCCCTTTCTGTTCCTAGACACAGGTGCTCCCCCTCAGAGGTTCCTATTTACAGGCTGAAGTGCTGCTGAAACCATAAAAATTCAAGGGTTCGGTCGCTTTGTTTTCCTGGGGTGAGAACGAGGTGGCAGCTTTTGCAGCCCCATTCTGGCCAATTTTTTCCTGTCAGGGTGCAAACGCCAGCTGAGGTCTGGCACCTTGTTTTATTGTGTGAAGACTGGATAGAGAGATTTCTCAATTAGCTTTAAATTAACTGCCTCTTGTCATTATGAGATCCCTGAGGATGGGTGTGAGGGTGCTCTCAAAAAGGTCGTTAGAGAGCCTGCCTGTGTGTCTACTCTCTGGGCACTCACCAGAGCATGCCTGCCGTTTCTTATCTCCAGGTTTAAAGCTTTAATTAGGAACCTCCTGCATGTCTGGTCTTCACAAGCACCATATGGCACGCAACAGAAAATATGCTCCGTTTTCATTACTGGCAAATCCTAGGAAAGTCATTTGTATTCGTTAGAGGCAGGGACTGGAAGGGCAGAGGATGGGGGTAAAAACTTCCAGAGCATTTCAGAGTGGAAAGAATCCAATGGGAAAATGAAACCTGCATCCAAGCTTTGGTTTGCACTTACAACGTTTATGAACATGAAGTTTTAGGCAAACATTTTCATTGTCAGGACTTCTGCATATGGACTGTACTGCAGCATGCTGGAGCATGACCACATTTACCACTTCCCAAGCCAGAACTGGAAAATATGAGACTTCTTCTTATTTATGGCTTTGCTTTTCAGTGCGCATTGTCACCAAGATTCAACATTTTGTTTCCTCAAATTTCACAGCCACACAAAGGATTTTGTTACAAGCTAGAGCATGTCTGGTTAAATGCAAATCCTAACTGACTGCTGCAATTTTGCAATATCCTGCTTTGAGAAATGTCTGTAACTTTTTCATATTAATACACTCATCTTCCCTTTCTATCACTCTTCTTAGCAGATTGCTAAGCTGTAGATCATAATTCTAAATACTCAACTGTAGCTGCTGAGACACAGCTCTGATTAAGAAATCTGTGAATGAAGAACAGGCACCGCAGTGTCCAAAATCTTGAAAGGCTATCCGAACATGGTTGCCTGTAGTATCTGTCAGTCTAAGAGAGAACAACATTTTCCAAGGCATGTTTTGGAAACATTACAGATGGGGAAACCCACAAACTATTATTTATATTTGTAATGCCTCTTCCTCTGATAGTCTGCTATTGAGATGAACTGCAATTGCTCCAGCCTTGCATGTCACAAAAAATACACCACAATAGGACAAAAATGTATCCCAACCAGAGCTGGCTGCTGGGAGGCCAGATTTATCCATGGCAAGCTCAGAGACAGCAAGCAGCACAATGAAAGAAACCACTCAACAGATCTTTCTTCAGTGCTGCAAATTACACAAGAATAAAATCTGGAGTTTTAACAACTCATTTCTCCTTCAACGAAAGAAGCATGAGTCCAACTAGCAAGGTAAGGAAAATACAAATAGGAGAAGTGACATTTAATGTGTCTGTACCAACTGTAATTTTGAGAGATACATAAAGGGACAGAGCCTTAGGCAAATGAGTAGCACTTGTAAGGAACAGTGGCCAAATACAGACCCAGTTGGATTAGGTTTCTTACTGCAGGAAGTAGTTTAATAGGTGTCTCTTCTTGAGGTTTATATTGGACCGTTATCTCTGCATGGGGCTGGTGAAAACAGCTTTTGGATATGTCAGCTTTCACAAAAAAGTAGCACAAAAGTTCTATTTACATGTAGTCATTTTGCGTGGTACCTGCAGTGCAAATAGAAGTCTTCAGGCTAAACAGTAACTGAGCACCAGTTTCTCTCAACCTGCCTTCTGTCCTTGTGTTTATGCCTGCTTTTTTCTAAAATCAGCTGTAATATTGCTGTAGTGCCATATTTTATGCTGGAACTGGCTGTATTTTCATGATGAAATTATTGTATATAGTAAAGGACTGCAGGATTATTAGCCTAATATATGCTAAAATATTATTAATGTTCAATTTGGTTTGAATTTTGGATGCAAATTCCAGTCAGTGCTTATTCCATGGGAACCGTTGGTCTTAACCCTCAGGGTTTAAATCCCCAGGTGATAAGAAATGCTATATAACCTTTAGCACTGAGGAAACCAAAACACACTGGGCCATTATTCTTTGCGGTTGCACGCAGAGAGGAAGGAGCGACCCTTTTCTCATCCTTCATTTGGTTTCCCGGTATCCCCAGGGGAGGTGTGGGGGGCCACCGCAAGCACACATAAGAATGGCAGCCAAGCCTTAGGTCTCCAAAATTCACCTTCAGCAGCTGCTCACCAAAGCATTTGGAGGGAGGCTTTTCAGAAACTCCCACTGAGAGCAATTGGGAGCTGGTGGGTGCCTGCTCGCTCCGTTGAAAACCCGTCCTTAATTGCAGGCGGTGAATGCTCTGGCAGATCTGCCCCCTTCTCCTCCCCTGTAAACTCTCGTGCTTTTGAACTCTCTGGACACAATTACAGGTCAAAGTCTTTGTGACCAGTCCTGACATTATGGTTTCAATGGTATTTTGCCTGGGGGCATTAACATGTCCTTCTCCCGAGTTGAGCTGAGAGGACCTTTATTAGCTTGTAACTGTTGTTTTGTTAATCTAGTGAATAGCTTTTTAGGAAACAACAGAGAAAATGCTTATTATTAATGAGGAAAGCTTCATCCATTATAAAATACCATGCCTCCAAAGAGATCAGAAAATGATGAAATGGAGAAGGAAATGTTACTTTGCACATACCTATCAGTCTTAATAACTTACCATATCATTAATTTTATCGGATCCTTAGAGAAGGTAAAGGCCAGCATCTCATAGACCCATGGTAAACAGCAGGGACAACAAAATGGTTATCGAAACCAAGTTTTTTGTCACAAAATAACATTCACTGCTGTGTTTGGCTAGAATACTGCTCTGCACAGATAAATTGCTCTGAGTGAAAAGTGGTCAGAGAACTGGATTTTATGTCACCGATACTCTGAGAAGGTGTCTTAATTACTTTTTAAAAGACCTAAAATGTACTAATGTAATCTGAAAAAAAAATTTTTCTTGGAGTGTGAGCCATTTTCATAACTCAAGCAGCACTTGCAGTGCTACTAGCTATTCTAATAGGAAAAAATAAAAGTAAAATTGCCCCTTACCTCCTACCCCAGTATATAATTTTGCACAATAATATCTGATTTATCACACTCTAACATAATGACTCAGATGCATTTCTTTCATACACTATTCTTTTCACCCTCAAGAGAAAGAGGAAGCAATGTACTTGCTGTGCAGGGACCTCTTTCAGTTACAGCCACAGAACAATTAACATTACCTCATTAGCTTTTGTGGTTCCTTGAAAGCAGAAAAATCCAGATTTTTCCTCTCTCCATCTGCCATTATTATTCAGCACAGACGGTTGGGTGAGAAGTAAGTTGCTTTAATTTGAAAAAAATCTTCAGGGCAGAAATCCATGACTGCTAAAATGAATGTCCAGACTAGTCGGCTGCTCCCAAACTGGCTAACTAGGAAGCCAAAATTAATTTGTACGCTAGTAATAAGACAGGGGACTGTTTAATTCTCTCTTTTTTCTTTTTCTTTCTTTTTTTTTCTTTTTTAACAGTGGCACAAGTGGAACACTTGTGTAAAACCCTAGGAGAGAGAAGGCACAGCTTGTAGCACAGATGGCTGGCAGGATGCATCGCACTCCTCCTACCCCTGAATCCTGAGCTACAGACCTTTGGTAGGTGGAAACAAGGGCATGCAGAGTATGCAATAGCCCCAGCTGAAAAGCTGAGATTATGACCCTGTCTATATTTAGGTCATGTATTACAGTGAATCAGGGACCTCTGAGTTTTCTGAACAGCATAGTCTGCCAACACCAGGGCTGAAAGGGGAGGTGTAGCATGTATATATGTCGGCTGAAGGAATGGCCAGGCATCAGCCAGTGCCTGCTGACCATCACAGGAGATGTACGGTATGGCTGTGCTGCACAGAGAGGTGGAACTGTAGCACCTTGGGCCTTCCAGTGCCAGTGCTGATGTACCCTGATGGCAGAAATTACATGTAGCAGACACCGACTCAGTCTTAGGAAGCCCTTCAAGGTATGCTTCTGTATGGGACTTTTGGTTTTATGGCCCTTCAACACATTAAACATCTATGAGGTCACTGTAAATTAAACAATGGAGCATTACTATATATTTTGCCCTCTGTCTCCGTATTTCTTGAATTACACTGAATTCACTCCAAGAAAGGTATAGCAGCACTGTGAGTTAGGAGAACACTCAGCACATACATTCTTAGATAAATTTATTATCAACACTCTCCATGGTCTCAGTGTTAAGTCTTTATGTCATTGACTAGATGTTTTTTCTGGAACATAAAGGAAAATGCTAACACTGTTCCACAAATGAGACACTTCATCACCAGTAAAGTTAATGCCTTTCAAATCTTGGTATGCCACTGGGCACAGCTATTTAAAGTAACCGTTGAATACTCTGGATCCTTCCCTCCAAGCAGGGGGGAATACAGCAAACATCCCAGCAGAATGAATGTCCCCAGTAGAGTAGGGGCCAATACCTAACTCTAAGTGCCAGTTTCTGATGAGGAGTGGTCTCTTTGGGATGCACAGCTTCCCTCCAGCTTACTGTGCTATACTCCTACAAAATCTACCTGAGGAGAAATTCACACCCACCCTGCTCCTCCAGGTGGTCTTTAACCATGATTAATCTTATTTAGGACCTGGTTCAGTAAAGCATATAAGCAACTACTTAATTTAAAGCAGACATGTATGGCCATTGTTTTTAAAGATTTGGAGTAAAAGTCAGCCAAGCAGGTTTAGTGAACATATTCATTTGAAGGGGTAACACAATAGTTATTCCAGAAAAAGTCTGGACAAAGTAAAATGAAAAAGCAAAAAGGTAAAAGTATATCTATTTTTACCTTTTAGAAAGGAATTATATTATTATATTTCTGGAATTAATTTGCAGAATTTTTGAGTAAAGAAAGGCAGCTATTCTCATTGCAGAAGATTAGACTCCCATCTAGCTGAACGTTACTATGGTGACAACTGCTAAAGGAAATATTGTAAGAGATAGCTAGATAATTTTTTAAAAGTGAATAAAAATTAACCTTGCTGGGAGCAGGCATAACTACAGTGACTTAAATAGATTACTCCTGTTTTCAAGGCTGTAAGATTGACCTAGTGAGTGAAAACAGTCAGACTCTGAGTGTCCTCTTGCCGCTCATCCTCCATTACTTGCTGGCTGGCTGAAAGGGTAGGATGTAAAGGAGTGATGTAAAAAATTATCATATAATACATACTAACAAAAAAAAAAGAAGTATGAAAAGCTTTCTCACCCCTACAGTCTGTTAAGCTCTTAAGGATTGCTATAGCCATATTGAGATCCTTCCATGACATTGCTCTTCACACCATACCTTGGGAAATTGCAGCTGAAGTGACTCAAGTGCTCCTTCTGGGTTTTTCCAGACTGCAGCCTTCTGGGTATAGACAGCACCTTTTAACCACCTATCCAGTCACAAGTCTTAAAATTTCTAATAAGTGTAGCAGGAGACTAAGTATCAGTTTCACCAAAGTAGCACAGCTCATGGTTATAGTATTTATTTTGTTTACCCAATTAAAAGTTTGAACGTGAGTAAAAAAGCAGCAACAGCAGCATTGCACTGCATATGACAGAAGATATGCAATTAGTATGTCTCTCTGGAAGCTAAGAGGATATCGGCAATTGCTATCAAAACCAGAATTCACATGGAGATCATTACAATTCAAACAGCTATTTGACCTGACTTTTTAAAAGACCAGAATAAAGTAGCCTGATTGGATTCCCCAGGGAATCTGGTGTTCAGCTGGGAGAGGCTTTAGCTTTGTTAACTGTCTAAGCACTGGCAAGTGTTTAAACTGGAATAATAAGGTTTGAATTCCCAGGGTCAGCAGGCCAATGCAGAAAGTGTATTTTAAAAGAAAAGCATGCTTTATAAAGCTATTAATAAAACTCAGACCCTAAGGTGACATCTGTTCCATTTATTTCAAGAAAAACATTGCAGAGTATCAGCAAATTGCCTTATTTCTTTGTTTGAGTTCATTTGAAAATGTATCTAATTGTAAAAGAGTCCCCAGAGGACTGCCATCAGGTAGAGCAGTCACATGTAATTCTCCTGGGCTCGACTTTGTATAAGAAACCATAACACACATTTCACTGAAACCGAAAACCAAACCTGCTGTATGAGGGTGACAGCCATACGTTCTCACTTTCAGGTAGGTTGGTATTACCAGGCAAAGCAAGCTCTTGTGCAGTCCTAATTTATAAAAAGAACCACCAAGTCTTTTCTATTATTATTTTCCTTTTCTTTCTGTTTTAGTTATGTTAATCCACTAAGTGAGCAGAGCAGTATCACTGGCGATACTCTTTTAGGAGGACATCTCAGTCTGGCAAGAACCATAATTACATGGACATTAAATTTCTTAATTAGCTATGCCTTTTCCTCCTGTGCTTGAAACATTAATCTCTGGCTTGTTTCAATATGAGTTACCCCATACCTTTTTATACAGCAACCTTTGGTCTGATCGTATAGACCCACTGTAAGTCAAAAGCAGCTTTAGGTTACCACGGAGCATGCCTTGTCTTCTTACATGTGCTGTAAATGCCACATGGCTTGTATAAATCAAATAAACTACCGGACATTGTCAGGATTTAGGTTTGTGCTGCTGCTCTCTTTATTCCAGGCTTACAAAGAATATTTCAGCCTCAGGGACTCAGCAGGCAGTTAAAATAAACAGCATTAACAAATCATTACGTATTTGTAATGGAAAGTAAAAGGAAAAATAAATATACATTTTTCATTTTAGAAAACTTTTGTTTAAATTTCCCAACACAGTTTGATACAGCGTGATCCCTTACACCACTCGTGCAGATTTAGCTGCACTGCAGAGACTGTGCAAGTAAGTTAACAACATGCATTTATAACCTGACCTCTATACCAGCCCTCGTGGAAGGCATTAACATGAGAACCCTGCATGTGCGATCTGAGGGTCTGTGCAAGGGAAGATCAGGGAATGTTTTCAGAAGTATCCCATATGTTGCCTGCAGGATCTGTTTTTAAAATAGACATCGGTACCTCTCTCCTGTTAAACTCCATGTAACAAATCACCAGCATATCTTTTCACGTTTACCTAATTCTTTTGGTGACAGTATAAGAACTAAGTACAAGACAGTTCACTTGAACTGGTGTTAATGCAAGTGTTTACCCTGTACTCACACTGTGCAGCTTGAAAGTGTTACCATGTCCAGCCAAAACTTCTGTACAATAATTGATACTACTAACTCTGCAGCAGCAGTGCATCATATGGAACAAACTATGCCTGAAAACACAAATCTAAAATCTTCATTTTGAGTTACTCTGTGAATTTAAAATATTTAAAATTTTTAAATTCTGAGAATTCAAAAAATAAAGGGTTGTTTTTCAAAGCAACCTTGAGCAGTAAATTCCTACTCTAGCAAAAGTGCTGTACAGTGCGTCAAGATAATCCTTTTCCTTGTTTACCCTTTGAAGATAACTTCTACTAATCTTTGAAACGTGTGCAACTTAGGGATTATGATGGTTGCGATGTCTGTGAGACTCCTTGGAGGCTGCAATATTTATCTGCTAGTTGTAACAGTCCTGCAGAAAACTGAATTCAAATACCTAAAGAGTAGGAAGAATTTTGATTGCATTTTTTGGAGGTGAGATGAACTAAATCCAAAGTAGATAAGGAACATGGGCTTTCCACAGTTAACTCACTTTGTATTAATAGTTATTTCTCTTGTAATCAATGGCTAATCCTGCCAGTGACATTCATAACTCATTATCAATAGTTAATTCTTTGGAAAATTGCATGTAGAGGGTCAGCTTTGTTCAGCTATTTTTAAAATCTCTCCCTCTGCGTTTAGTTGATCAAAGTTGCCTCTTGGTTAAGCTCTGTGTAAGAAAGTACAGAATAGCCTCCTCTCATAAAATACAAAACTACTCAGTGCTTCTCCTCCTTGGGGAAACAAACAGCTTATGCCTTCAGAGCAACACCAAGACCAAGGCAAGAGAGATGAACTTGCTTCTGTGTAGTTCCAATACTAACCTCACAGAATCCTCCTCATCTTCCAGAGGCAGGAGAATGGGATGATCTTCAGATGTAGCAGAGCAGAAGCAGAAGGCTCCTACCCTTCCCTTTTGTCATCTCAACCAGAGCCACGAGGAGGTAAAGCGAAGGGCGTTGGCTTGACGTGAAGAGCTATGATTTTCAATCGTTATCTTCAAAGCAGGCAGCATCTCGTCACCTGCTGTTTGTTTTACCTGCCAATTAAGGTAAGACACCTTCACTTTGATGTTTAAGGTTGGCCAGCATCATAGCTTCTTCACGGCGTTGCTCACAGTATGAGGAAATATTTAACTCAAAGCTCTTCAGTGTTTATTAATAGAACAAAGGACAACACACCCATGTCTCACTTCTCCGTGTACCTAAAGCATTACCATGGCATTGCTGACCTGTTAATTGGCTTTTAAACAGTATCGGTCATCTGACTTTGGGGATAGGGAAATGTCACTGCAACTTAGGAGCCATTGCTTCTCACGACCCTATCCCCCGAGCCTAGATGGAAATATTGTCACTTCCAGCACCACAAGAAAATGACCTTTCTGAACTTTTCCAAATACTGACGCAAAATGGAAGAGCCACTAGTAGTTTATCCTTGTGTGTTTTCCAGATGGTACTGCAGCTGCAAGGTTGCAACTGACTTCACAGCACAAACCAGACCACATCCTATGTGATCTGCTGTTATCCCATGTGAGCTGCTGGTTGCTTAGCAGTTTCCCAGGCTGGTCACTTAGACAGCCATATAAGAATTTAGGATGGCAATTTAAAGTGAAAATTTCCAGGTAGATTAGTTATACTACTTAATGGTTGGAGCCTCATTTATACTGGTTTCACCGGAATAGCTGTATACAAATATGGAAACCTTTAATGAAAAACTGGTGTTGTCCCTTAAAGACATGTCCCTACATAGAAATAGGAGCTTACACAGGATCTGTAGCAGAGACATGAGCTCTCACAGGCTCCCACCGGCTTCAGCAATGACATTACTAATGCAGAATTAAATGTCCTTCTGAACTAACTTTTATACGATGCTTTTTCCACTAACCAGGCTATGCCAGGCTATGGCATGGATTTTTGTGTTTAGAGGATACCAAGGGCCAGGAGTGCTCAGGCTTTGGGCATACCAAAGCTTCAGCTGAGGCTAACCCTACAGATGTAAGTCTTCTGCACACATATGCAAAAGTTAATCAATCCTGACCCTACAGAATTAGCTGATTGTTGGAAAATGACAAACACAAGGTAAATCTTTAGGTCCCAGCCTCACCGTGATTGTAACCTTTAGGAAAACAATTATCTACCCTTTCCTGTGTCCCATCTGGGAGAGAGAAATGCCATGTTGCTTTCTGGAATGAGGCCTCAATGAATGTTGTAACCTCTCTAGGAAAGTTTATGCTGGGATATTTACAACCTTGGCATCACTGCAATAACTTTTCTTTTGAAATCTTCAAATTAAAGAAATTGATATTTCATGCCCTTCAGCTGTAAACAGCAGATTTAGAAAATGAGTTGCAGTAGAATAGAATAGCCTGATAGAATGAAATTTACAGATTTGCTACTTCTGCCATATCCTATTAAAATTATCATAATTTGATGTGTTTGACTTGCAATGGTCTTTAAAGAATCAAAACAAGGAGAAGGCACCCCGCTGGGCTCTGCAGTGCTCTCAGGTACAGTGCAAGGGTCTTTGCTGCTCCAAGTGTTCTATAATCTAAGTAATGTTTCAAGAAATAGTATAAATTGTGTTGTTCAAAATAATGGTGGGGAATCGATATTTACTGTATTCTTCCGCAGACAGTGCCTGCAAAGAAAGATTACATTTGATCTGTACTTTCTCCATTGATATTCCCTCACCCTGTTTTTCTACAGTTGCCACTCTCAGATGCTGAACCCTTAAAGGAAGCAGCACAGTTTTCCATGAACCTCAACTCACCTTCTGCATTGTATGACATATTAAGCTCTACCATGAAAAATACTGTTCAAATCTGTCCTGTGTAAAAAATAATGGTAGTACTCAAGTATTTCATATGTGGACATAGCATCTCAGTTTCCAAAGTGCTGCACAAATGTGAGCATGAATGAATCTTTATAATACTTACCAGATAAGTGCAGCAGGTAAATATTGTCACTTATTCAATTATGGAAGTGGAGACAAAGATTTTTACATGTTGTAGCATTAACACAAATGGTCTCCAGCTGGTCCACAGAACCACAGCTCTTGCAGTTTAATGATAAAAATGTCTTGTGACCTTGGTGAAATCCTGATTCCTCATTCAGAAATCTTGGGAAGCACTGACCTGTATAAAATCACACAATACTATGATTTAACACTGTCCTGAAATTTGTGCTGTCTTGTATTGAAGACACTTGACTGTCCTGTTTGGGAGAATGATCTGATTTTAGCCAGAAAAAGTTCAAAGAAAAGACAACCTGTGTCAAATTTCTGTAGTCGGTGCCACAAAGCGATAGCATGGTTCGGTTTTATTGTCTCTGCCCTGTCCCTGATGTGTGAGGACCTCTCCTGGGATCCCTGCAGGACAGGAAGCAGATCTCCCTCACAACGTTTGCTGTGCATTTCCTTATAATACAGGTACAAAAGGACAGATGTTTCACCAAGTGAAAATTGTACCTGAGTCATTAGGAAGAGGAGTTCATTATTACCTCTATAGCAAATCATAGTGGATATCATTAAAATCCCATCTTTACCGGCATGCCTGCAGAGCATCTTGTGTTTTAATTCTAGGAAGAAATCCAACTTCACTGCAAGTAATTTGGATAGTGGATTTTACTTTTTCAATGTCATTCCCTTTGTGAAACTGCCAGTGTTGTCACTGTCACATACTAGCTATGTTTTAACCTTACAGTTAAAAACCAGGTAGCCGTGAGATACCATTCCATGCAAATGGATGGACTGGGAGAAGCAGGACACTCTGAAACTCTCCTCTTTGCCATCAAGGCTCCATGTGGGGGAGATGAAAATTCTGGGTGGGAATGGGCTGACATAACCTTCAGTTTGGCTGAAAGAAACTCTTTTGCTAAAGGCAAAACTTCTCTCACTAGCATGTCAGATCACTAGGCTCATAGCAAGCAAACTTTCTGGGTTGAAAAAAGTATGAAAATCCTGCATAACAAACACTGAGCTCTGCAGATGAACATATTTGTCTAGGAGTCACAATCAGATTGTGGTATTTGACTGTAAGGAGGGAGATGGATACAAAGAGACTGCCTGCCTCGTGGGCAGCTAGTCTTGCCTTTCCTCTAATTTGTTGTTGGATTTTTTTTAACCACATTTTGATCTTCTTTTGAGGGATCATAAATTGCAATGAGAGCCCTCTCACTGGCCTAATATTTTAGGATGGCGACAGCAGGAGTAAGTCAATACATCCTCCTTCAATCATTTATACAGTGCCATGCTTCAAGAAAATGAGACAAAATGACAGCCAACCCCTGCGATCCCTCCTCCTGAGAAGCCCTGCAAGCCAGTGCCCAATTCAATACAACCCATAATTTTTGTTCAGTTTCTCTCTCAACACGAGCTATTGCTTTCTTACTGTGGCTTCTATGAAACAATGCGCTTGGCCAGTAAATAAAGGAAGATCCTTAGCACTGTTCCAGCAGCTCTTTCCCCGATAAAAGACAACACTGATGCACCATGGCGCTGGCAAGCGTGTTTAGCGGTCTCGTTTTCCACACTGTACACTGTCGTTACCATCCCACCGCCTCTTCGGTATTTCTAGGCAACCCACCGCCTCTCGCTAGCTATAAACACTGCAAAACGGGGAAGGCAGAAGCCTCACGACTGGCCGCAGCGGCAGGGCTGTTGGCTGCCCCTTTGTGCGCTGGCTGGTGCTGGGGCTTCCTCAGTCTCCCTGGGTCTGGACCAGGGGTGGCAATGGCACGGACCCACCCTAGCGGCATGCCAGGTGTGTGGGTCAGAACAACTGTTTTGTTTAGCAGTCAGAGAACATAAGGAGATCTACGGCATAATTCAGAGAAAAATGAGCCAGTTTTAGCATGATAACCGCAATCCTACATCACACTACTGGGGTACAATAAAGATCATCATTCTTAATACCTGAAGAGAGCACCACAGAAGCAGATGCTTCAGCTTAAAGAACAATCTCTTCCCCCCAGCAAAGCCCAGGGAAAAAGTGTATTTAAAAAGCTCTTTATGGTCAAATGATTCTTGAAAGGCTATTTTGGCCTGAGCCCGAGAAAACCCTAGAAGAATCTAGAAGATGATCTGATCTATATCCTCTGCCCATGTTGACAGAAAAACTATTTGTGGCGAGTTAAAACAAGGTGCATGTGGTGCTCCCAAGAGCTTTACCAGCATCCTGCGAATGGAGAGGTCCCTCCCCGTGGGGGAACGTCAGCTAGCAGCCCCAGCTCTGCCAAGATGGAGGAGCTCCAGCTGAGGAAACTATTACCTAGTGTTTGCATTGGCCCTCATGGTCTGAAAAGGGAGAGGAGATTGGCATTTAGTTTTCTTGAGTTTCCGGGGAGAAGAAATGACAAAAAAATATGGGCAGGCAGAACAAAGCTCTCCCTCAAATCTCCCAGCTGTCAAATTTGACAGGACGGCTAAGGAAAGGGAGAAGAGCAATCAGGAACCAGCAATCCCTGGAGCAGAGTTATAAAATGTCCAGAAAATGTGCTGTCTTGGCCTGAATTGCTCCTGCTTCCCACAGGAGGTATAAAGGAGGGCAACCTGCCAGGAGCTGTCTGTGCTGGAACAGAGTGGCAGAGGATTCAAGCTTAGGTGATGGTAAGGAGGATGCTAAGGATGGTAAGGAGGTAAGCGATGGGTAAGGAGGTTTCTGACCATCCTAAAGCTGCTGGTTTTCAAACAGGCTGTTCAGACAGCACGGCACCTGACCTTTCCATGCTGAGTCTCAGGCTTTGCTGCTGTGGCTTTGATCCTCCCTCATGTGCTCTCATGCAACACATTTTCTCCAAAATCTACATATGAATAAAATATGAAAAGGTGACCCCCATCTTCACACCCCATTTCTTTGCTTTATGTAGATACTCTGGCACATGTGCAGTGTTTGGTCTGAAAGAATAACCCAGGAGGAAGGAAACAGGAGCTGCAGAGTAATAATACTTGACGTTTCCATAACCCACTGTGCCCATGGCCTTCAAAGTGCACATGAATGAGATTCAGAGATTTGCTGCTACGCATTCACTCTTCTGCCAACCAGCATTATTCTGTCATCAATATACTGCAGGCATCCACCCTCGGCTTTTGTGTGTGTGTGCCTGCATTGAACATCAGCACTCGCTACCCTGGCTATGGCTGTAGTCAAGCCATATTAATGTTTTTTTGCATTATTTATGCAAAACAAACATGTCAGCTCACACAGCATCAACCCCTGAAAAAGGAAATCCCTATGCTTGCCTCCTAGCAGTAGGAAGATCACAACTCTTTGGTGTTTGATTCTGATCTCATACTTGCTCCCTGCTAATGGAATTTCCTTGACTTCAAAGCAGACATGTGAGTGAGATCCTTGTACAGCCCCGTGAGTGTACACTGCTCTCAGGCGGTCACACATACTGGTCCAGCAGAGTAATAATCAGTCCAGGACTGAGTTCTTCCTCTTCTTCCATAGCTGAAATCCCACTGAAGACTTGTTAACAGCAGTGAGTATATGTGAATCCTTCATTTTCCAATGTCTGACGTCACATCAGCACCAGTGGGATTAACCATCCAGGCCCAATCACAGCAAAAAAGTACCATGATGTCAGATTTTAAACATGACCTCAATGCTGTGAGCTTAGTGCTCATTTCTAGTGGTGACCTGGAGGGACAAAAACAAGACAACAGCCTGCAAAGGTCTTAATCATCACATATGAATTGCGGTTTCCAGCTTGGGAACTACGGATCCAGTTAAGCACTATTAGTGCTTATTAAAAAAAAACCAAAAGACACATGAATTAGTAATGACAGGAAAGATTAGAAGCTCCTGCAGGTACCAGCAGAATAAAAAGTGTGCACAATTTTCTTTCTGTGTACATTGTTTACAATGCTGAAAGAAATGGGTCTGCTGAAAGAGCCAGCACTTTCCAAGGGGAATCTTTTATCGCTTTGCCTCAGACCTATGAAAATACACAGGGCCATTAAGGAGATGGATAGGAAAAGCTGGTTTATTACTGCTTTCAGATACTGTTTTCTACACTAAGAGTAGACACATGGCAAATTTTACTTCTTCATGAGGAAGAAGGATGCAAAATATCAATCCAAATCTTTATCAGATACATTATTCTACAAATGAGTGTATGCCTGCATCTAAATATTTGTTCTTAAAAAAAAAAAGCCCTAGCAATAGATGCTGATTAAAATGAGGCATTGCAATATCAGTCTGAGACAACAATCAAGGTCGAGCCTGACAGCTGGAAGTTTCCACAATGAAATTCACACCGACACCATTTGTGTAAAAAGCAGCATGACAGCTACACAGCAAGCTATAGGAAAAGGACAATAAGGGGCATCAGAGACTGATTGTGAGGTTTCAGACTGCCTTCGTGGCCAGATGAGCTTGCGGGCAGCTTTCCAGACCCCACAACATGATATACAAAGACAGAGAAGAGCCCTGTTCCCCAGGGTGAGAAGCTACCTCCCATTTTTTGCAGATAGCCAACAAGCAAGAGCAGCTGATGCACTGCAAGCTCCCACCCTGCCCTGCACTGCAGCGACTTGTTCCCACTCCAAGAGCTACTTCTGACTGCGAACCATAAAACAACGAAGGCTGTTTGCTGACCGCCTGAGCAGCATACCAGCATCTTCATGTCTTTGCCAACCATAAGCAACCATTTGAGTGGAAAGTACAGTTGGGAAGTTGCTCATGGACAGGAGATGACAGGACTCAGCTAGCCAGAGCTCGCCGCATCCTCCACCCAGCCTCTGCCAAGAGCGCTGACAGGTCCCATGGGCTCACTTCCTCCCAAAGCTGGTGGGAGGGGAAACCTTTCCCCAAAGCTTTCAGGGTAGCACTCTCCAGCCATTGTCGCTTGGTGAGCCTCCAGCTTGGGAGATGCACTTGATCTCCTTGAGAGCTGTGTGTTTCTCTGACACCACAGCTGGCACCAAAGTGGGAAAATGAAGAATTGATGTATTTGTTCTGTCTGAAAAGCAGTGGGGAAAATGCATGATATTTGGTTGGGAACAGCCAGCACGGTACTAGCTCCAGTGTTTTCTGCTGGCCTTTCTGAACTGGATTAAGCTAAATGGCAGCAGATCATCAGATCAAACTCTATGCATATTATATAATATGCATAAATATTACATGCATTAAACTATATGCAGATTACATGGCATAGCAGGGAAGCAGCACAGGATCAACACAAGCATTAAAATAGCTATTAGGCTTTTAAATTCCCACTTTCAGCTTTTACACACTAACAGTCCCCTAAACACCTCATGTAGCCAAGCTCATAAACCCAACACATTAAGCAATAGATTTTGTCAGACTTTCCCACTATCCTAAATTATCTAGGTTTGATAAACCCTAATGATATCACTTTCTCCATTTTCCCACAGTGTCTCCTGGTGAGGAAAGGGAAAAACCTTAACTTCCAACTACAATAGTCTTCTCAGCTTTTAAATAAGGTTTCCGCCACCAAAAGAGGTTAGAACTCAGCTTTCTAACATTGCTGCAAAAACGGTCTCCAGAACCACAGTGCACTAAAGGCTCAGCTCTGTGCTGCTACATAGTGAAGTGGGTGCTTTTTTTACACTGAGGACCCCAGAAACCCCAGGGAGTCTGTGTGATACCTCTACAGAGTCTGCAGAAGGCAACTGAGAAAAGTAAGACCATGTCAGCAGGCTAAAATTTGCTACATAGGTGTCTGTGCACTCACTAAAAAAAAACAACCAACAACTGAAAACAACTGGTATAGCACAAATATAAACTACAATGACTTTTTTGCCTTAGTGTGCATGCATCTGGGACTACAATTTTTCCTCCAAAGAGGAAAACAATGCTTCAACATAAGATAGAAAAAAAGGGTGAGGTTTTATTTGTTTGCTCTTTAAGGCTAATAATAATCTACGATCCCTGTGAGAAACGAGTGCCGAATAAACTACTGAGGATCAAGAAGTGTTTGAGTTTTGGTGACACTCCTACTTATTTTGCGGGTTTTCAATGTTTAGAAAACTATGTGTGACCTGTGCCTCAGGGAGACAGAGTATGCTAAGAGGGCATGGACCGGTTACTCGACTGCTGAGAGTTTAGCATGGTGTTGGAGTGGTCCAAGCGGTTTGAGTTGCAATAGCCTAACATTAAACAGGATTCAATACCTTAACAGAGGTAAGATTTGGAAGGAAGAAGAAATGGACACATTTTTGGACACAAGCATTTCACTACAGCTCAGCCTCAGTTCATCCATGGCTACAACGATGTTACCCTTAACCATCATGCAGAGAGCGTGAGCAGGCATCCACCACTGAAAGGGCTGCACCTGCCTTCGAGTTTTCCCATTTTTGGCAGTTTTCCACCTGCCAAAAGTTTTCACCTCTGCCTCCGTTTTCCCCCCCGCGCCGCTACCTCCACCTCCCTCTTCCTGCCCCGCAGCAGTCAGAGGTACGAGCACTCCCCCTCTCCATCAGCACAGCGTCCAACAGTCAGCCCTGCAGTCAGTCTGAAGTGGGCACTGTGTCAGTCAGAGAGTTAAAAATAGAAAGAGGTCTGGTTTGTTTTCCTCAGTGGTCTACAATATCTGTCAAAAATGAAGTGGGTTGTTCTCAGGCTAATGTTTGCTGACCTGTGTTCCTGTACAGGGCAGGTAATCACTGAAACCCATGTTTGCCCTCTTAGCCTACCTATTACAATGAACTGAGCAACTCGTGATAAGGTTGTTATGTATTTTAGAGCAGGTATAAGTTGGGAGATGCAGGAAGGAAAGGACAAGCTGAGTGTTGGCATTCCTGCCTCCCTTTGTTTAAATCCCAGTACAGAGAAGCTACCCATGCAAATACTTCAAAGCATGTCAAGTGTGAGCAGCTACTCAGGGCCAGCTAACGTTGTATTATTACTGAAAGAGTAACAGCACGCCATTAGGCAAAATTCGCGTTGGGTGGTGGGTGGCAGAAAGCCATTACGGGCTTTGTTATTATTTGTTTCTGTTGAACAACTTCACACTTAACCTTACAGCAATATATTATTTCGCCCTAAGATACAAAATGCCCTCAGAGGCAACTGGCACATTTTACTTGTGCTACAGTCCTTTTGACTTTGATGTCCTACTCCCCTCTTCTCTCTGGTGTGTCATTAGACGTGCCCAGCGATAGGGATGTGGTGGAGTGTAATGAAGGGAAAGAAGTGATGAGGATTTGACACTCTTGGACTGTGTAATCTTGCTGTCCAATTCAATGTGCTACCACTTAGTCAAACTTTGATATGATAATTAGCCTCTGGCCCCTTTGTAGCTGTCTCTGCTTAACTCACTGGAGATTTTGAAGATTGGCACTGGTTTCTCCCTCTGTCATTACTGCTGCCACTGCCTGAGTGCTAACTTGCAATCACTGCAGGAGGACTGGGAGAGTCTGGACATGCAGAGTTAAATCAATCCAAAGGTTGTTTGTCTCACATTGAATTCGTCCTGCCATTTGCTATATACAACAAGAAGAGGGTCTCAAATGAGGTAATGCACATGGAAGGCATTGATAATATATTATGACAGGTATAGTAAATTAATTTGGAGACTACTATAAACAGTGTGAGAACATAGATTTTATTGCAGTTTCATGTGTGGAAAGATGGCAAAAATATCTCTTTTCTTAGTAATTTAAGAGACTGTAGTTGCTTCCAAAATACTTTGATGAAAACTTCAGCTTCTTAGACAAGGGAGACTCCACTTGACTGGCCAGAGTCCAGCAGAGCTTTAGCAATTTAAACCAGCTGAAACCATGGCCCGTAATACTGTGTTTACACCCTCAGCCCTGGAGAACATTTAAACAAGACAGATCCAAGTTTCTGCAGCCAGTGGAAAGACTAACATTAATTTCAGGTCTAAACTGAACCATTGGCCAAACTGAGTTGATTTGGTTTAGATGAAACAGAGGCATATATGAAAACAAGTAAAAATTTCAGTTTTGAAAGCACAGATTTCAGAAGGTGAAATGATTACTGAGGCCAGTCAGGCCAAAAAATTGTAGGGTACTTCAGCTGAAAGAGACCTATAATTTATTTTCAATAAAAGCTGCAAGGAGCTCTCTGGAATTCACTTCACAAGGAAAGGAGGAAAACTTACAGGAATAGGATACAGACTGAAAAGAATGGAGAATCGCCTTAGAAAGTCCAGCACAGCATCCATTTGGAAAGGAGGAAAAAGCTAATGAGCAAAGAAAACTTCATTTTGGAAGCCAGGAAGCACAGGGCTGGGGTAAACATTGCCAAAAGTCAAACAGAGCTAGAAGTTTGCAGAGGAAATTAAATAGTAATAATAAAAGGAAATCATAAAAAGTTATTTAGCTATTGAAACACAAAGATTTTAAAGGAGAAAAGAAGCAATGTTTTTATACTGAGAGGATTAGAGCTGGCGTAGGTGTGTGAAAATGCTAAATGAAACTCAGCTTTGGTTTTCTGTAAGAACATTAAAATCCAGAGAAAAGGAGGACAGATATGGGATGAGTGTCAGGAAATTGAAAATACCTCCTCGGGGGAGAAGCAAAACTCTGAGAGCTGGATGTACTCAGCCAGCAGGGAGCAGATCCCTCACCGCAGGATGCCTGGAGACCTGGCAGTCACTCCAAGTAATTTTGTCAAGCCGTGAAAGAGAGGGATCCACATGACTTGAGAACAGTAAATATAGTAACCATAATTAAGAAAGTGAACTTGCATCTAAAGGCACGTTGGCTTGATTGTAATAGTATGCAAGAGTACAGGGCGAATTTTAAAGGAAAGGAATAATTAATGATGTGATGATTAATGAAAAATCAAAGAAAGAACAACAGCCTGGGCCTGCCAGCTGGAGGGTATCAGGCCAGCCTAACACCTTTCCTTGCAAGACAGCTGATTGCTTTAAGGAAGGTAATTGCAGCTGTGTGAACATCAGAGAAGCACTCATGTTATGGAAAATCATTAGTTAAAATGGAGGGAGGGGGAAGGAAAAGCACACAAACTAGCAAGAGAGTAAGAAATGGCTTTAAAGAGAGATGGCAATGGGTGGTGTTGAAGGACAACTTGTAGCATTTCCTAGGGGAACTGGGATACCTTCAACTGTTTCCACCAAGGGCTATGGTTGAAAAAGTAGGTGTGTGCTAATGAAATTTGCTCATTAGCCACTTGCAGGACACAAATTGGCATAGAAAGACATCTGAGCACAGTACAGGTAGAAGCAGAAAACTTGCAAGTCTGGAATAATAGTAGTGTGAAATTTAACACCAATTTCAAAATCATGCCTTTAGTATCTCACAGGAGGGTTTCTGCAGGAGTCTGGGGGTTCACCCAGGGGATTCACTACTGCATTTCTGCAGGAGTCTGAGGAAGTGACAGAGAAAGAGAAAGAACAGAGAATTTTTTTCACTTACAGGGGTTACTATGAGTCACCAGGTTGATATGGCTGTACAAAATGCAAATGTCATTCCAGACTTTCTTAGGGAATGTACTTCTAGTAGATGTAGAGAAGTGTTCACAGCCTGGCACAGCACACTAATCGGTGTTACTTGGAATATCGAGAACAAGACCCGTAACCCACACTCAGGAGAGAGAAATTCATATGGAGGAGGTAAGATGAAAAACCCTGCTCTATGTCAAGAGACTGGGAGAGTTTAACTTGCTTAGCAAATCAAGGGCTCTAATGTGCTTGAAATACTGACATCTTGGTTAAATAGAGTGTATAGTCCGATGTGCATTTTGGGTTCAAAAAACAGGTATCCTTGCACATATGTCTTCCTGGGGATCAACCGTCATCTTCCTGTCCTAATTTCCTCAGAAATCTCTGGGGTGGTGCCAACCTGAGGGAAGGTGTATACCTGATGGTGCCTATCTCCATCTCTAGAAATGCATCTCCTATTTTGTATCTATTGGACTTCCTCACCTATCACACCTTCATCCTAGGAAGGGATGAAGAGACACCTTAAGATAAAAGGATGCAGTAATCAGAAAAGTTGCTTTGAAACCTGTCATCATACCTGGATTTAGGTATCTATCTAAAACATACCCATGTATCTGGGTACAAGTAACCAGAGGCCTGTCTTTCAGAGGGCTAAATGTAGAAGACATGAATCCTACATTAAGGGCTAGTTCCAAGGGTGTCCTTTCTTATTCTAAGAAACTGAGGTAGGGAGTCTTTTACAGAGTTTTTGATGTAATAGCTCAATGGCTAAAGTACTTGTTCAGGCAATGGGTGAGGTGGGCTGAGTACCTTCCTTAGCCTAGAAAGCTCAAACCTGTATTTTTCTACATTTCATAAGCTGTAGGTCAATCTGGGGTATGGACAAAGTCCACCTTTTGTGTTAAAGCCATGCCACTGGGCATCTGAAAACTGAGTATTTGTGAGGCTATGGAGGGAGCAAGCAAGAAGGAATGCAGCTTATTAAGAGGGCTTGACTGAGAGGAAGATAGGAAGGCAGAGCAAACAGCATGAGCCTTGTTCCCTTGAGAAATTGGAATAGAGTGTAAACAAAGGAAAAATCTTGCCCTTTCCTGCAGACAGGAATGCAGCCTGTTGTGTGATCTTTCTTATAAACAGATGATAATTCCTTAGAAGACCTGGAAGAGAAATACATGTGTCCTCATGCATAAGATCACGTGGTGAAATGAGGCTTGGATCACGTCCATCAAAGGACTTACATGTAAAGGCACAAGGCTAGTGAATCCCAGACACACATGGGTGTTGAAATGGGTGCCCATTTAGCCAGTTTATCTGTCCATCATTTGGGTTAGCTCTTTGGAGCTAACAATTCCTCTCACCAGATCAACAGGGGACATCAAGTGGAAGCTAGTTTTCCAGGTGCCCCCATGATCAGCGAAAGGCAACGGGTGGTTCAGCAGTCCGACCTCGTGTGCTCGTCCCACATCAAGGTAGACCAGCCTGCTGTCTTCACAGGTATCTCTGCTGGTTACAAGGAGAGCTGGAAAGCCAGCTTAGATGACACATGCTGTGACTGAGAGCTAACACCAGGTAGGACAAATCACACCATGCAGACCTTAGCACGCAAAGATCCAAGTCATGGGGACTTGGGCTCCTCCACGGTTCAGATGCTTTTGGGAATTGTACCTGGCAAAAGACAGGTTGGAGAATGAAGATCAGCTTGCCTGCAAGAGACTTCAGGCCAAACAGCTGTGGATCAAAGAGTTTAATAGCTCCATTGGCAAAGATGATAGACTTCTGCATGTTCAGCAAACCTAATCTCTTCATTTAACTTAGAAAATTTACAAGCTCTCCTGGCGCAGTTGGTGGAGCTTGTAACCTTTGTGATCAGATGAAGCCAATGGAACATATGTGTTATGAGTGCCAAGTAGTTCAGATGTTCCTTTCCCTCCTTCTTCCTTTAAAACAGCAGAAAAATAAAAGTAAACAACTCCTATTACAATGAAAGAATAGAGCATTCAAATTCCAGGAAATCTCCCAAATCAGAGATCCCACTGCAGAAATAATTCTCTCCCACTTACTTATCTTTCTACTTTCTGTGAGAATTGTTATCATCAACATGTAGTAAGACCACAGAGATTATCATTGTTCTACAGTTGGCAATGTTCACTTCAGGAATATCTTTCCTGTTTCAGGGCTTGATTTCTCAACCTGAATTTTTTCATTAACTTTAATGCTTCACTTTTCATTATCCTCCCATTGGGAAATTACTTGACAAAATAATTAGGAATGCCAGTTTGATGCAGGAGTTCACTTATCACACGCCTACTCATTTTCCTGTTTGCATTTGTGTAACAGGGCTCTGCATGTGTAGATAAACAAAGATGAGTCCTGCACGTCCAGGAAAAAGTCAAGTATAAAGAAAGAAGCAGGTAAGCCAAGCTAACTCCTTACTGCCAAATAATTCTGAGCTCAGACACATTGATGGTTTAGAAGGAGCTGAAGTATGTTAACAAGGCCAGACACAGCACAGAAACAGCAGTCCTGGGGGAACATGCATCTAAAACCAACCTCCTGGGCAGATGTGACCCCTGCACTCAAACATTCCCCACAAGTGAGTCCACTGCCTATGCACACCTCTGGTACAAGCTACCCACAGACAGTCTCTGCAGGCTGCCACTGAGGTGGGGTGGGATGGGATAGGGTGGGAAGCATGGCTGCTCTGGAGACCATTTTCCAAGGCAGTAGAGAGCTTCTGAGTACAGAATTTGACTGAAAAAGGCCCACCTCAAAACACTCCACAGGGAAAAGCAATAGCAAAGAGTCAGCAGTGCTTAAGGGAGAAATCTTGGTACCAGCTTCAGAGGTTTCACACTGTGGGGAATCTGACCCAACACCCAGGCTAGAAAGAGTAGCTATAATCCTTTTTATGTGGACACAGGTGTAGCTGGTATTGCAAAGGTATCATTATAGAATCACAGAATAGTTTGGGTTGGAAGGGACCTTTAAAGGTTATCTAGTCTAACCTCACCTGAGCAGGGACATCTTCAACTAGATCAGGTTGTTCAGAGCCCCATCCAACCTGACCTTGAAGGTTTCCAGGGATGGGGCATCTACCACCTCTATAGGCAACCTGTGCCAGTATTTAATCACCGTCAGTGTGAGAAATTTCTTCCTTATACCTAGTCAACATCTATCCTCTTTTAGTTTAAAACCGTTTATTAGCAAACTCAAAACAAACTAGTTTATCCCTTGTCCTATCACAACAGGTCCTGCTAAAACATTAATTCCCATCTTTCTTTCTAAAATCCCCTTTAAGTACTGAAGGGCCTCCTTCCTATGATAAGGTCTCCCCAGAGACTTCTCTTCTCCAGGCTGAACAACCCCAACTCTCTCAGCCTGTCCCCAGAGAGATGTTCCATCCCTCTGATCATTTTGGTGGCCCTCCTCTGCACCCACTCCAACAGGTCCACATCTTTCCTGTCCTGAGGGCTCCAGAGCTGGATGCAGGACTCCAGGTGAGGTCTCACCAGAGTGGAGTAGAGGGGCAGAATCCCCTCCCTCGACCTGCTGGCCACACTGCTTTGGATGCAGCTCAGGATATGGTTGGCCTTCTGGGCTGTGAGCACACGTTGCCGGCTCTTGTCCAGTTTTTCATCCACCAGAACCCCCAAGTCCTTGTCACCAGGGCTGCTCTCGATCCCTTCATCCCCAAGCCTGTACTGATACTGGGAGTTGCCCCGACCCATGTACAGGACCCTGCACTTGGCCTTGTTGAACCTCATGAGGTTCTCACAGGCCCATTCCTCAAGCTTGTCCAGGTCCCTCTGGATGGCATCCTGTCCCTCAGGCGTGTCAACCACTGAGGTTGGTGTCATCTGCAAACGTGCTGAAGCTGCACTCGATTCCACTGTCTATGTAATTGATGAAGATATTAAACAGTACTGGTCCCAATATGGACCCCTGAAGAACACCACTTGTCATGGATCTCCCTCTGGATATTGAGCCATTGAGCACTATCCTCTGGCTGCAACAGTTCAACCAATTCCTTATTCACCAATCAATCTACTCATCAAATCCTTCTCTCTCCAATGTAGAGAGAAGGATGTTGTGGGGCACCATGTCAAAGGCGTTACAGAAGTCCAGAGAGATGAGATCTGTAACTCTTCCCTTGTCCACTGATGTGGTCATTCCATTCTAGAAGGCCACTAGGTTGGTCAGGCAGGACTTGCCTTTGGTGAAGCCATGTTGGCTGTCTCAAATCACCTCCCTGTTCTCCATGTGCCTTAGCACAGCTTCAAGGAGAATTTATTTCCTGATCTTCCCAGGGACAGAAGGTAGAAGCATCCTTTCATCTCTCCTTCATCTTTTCACCCTGCAATACTTGTGAGGTTGTTTTAAGCAAAAGAGATCTTATGCCCCCTCTGACTCTTGTGCAAGGTGAAGATCTTGCTACATGAACAACACCCTGAAACACCTCTGGTATTTATGACATATTGCTTAACTGAATGGGACCTACGGCCACGGCAGTTTCACAAACATCTGATTTTTTTCAGAAGGGATAGTAACTATTGGCTTCTAGGAGTCAAGATCTGTGAATGTTTTCTGGAAGTGCAAGTGTGACTGTAAGACCATGGTCACAATGAGAAAGGAGCCACAGTCTTAGTGCTGTGACTTTTAGCTTGTGTCTGGGTTTTCTATGCATCAGGAAGGTCAGGCTCTGTGAGACACATTGAGTTCATGACTGAATTAGAGTAATCAAATGGGGATCTAGATCTGCATCATCTTTTCCATGAAGTCCAGAAAACAATTCTAACGAGGATTTTGGTTCAAGTTTGCCTCCAGAAAGCTTGTTCTCTGTCTTTACTTTCTAAACTCAGTTTTGAAGTTATACACATGCACATATGTATTTCTTTTCCACCTTTTTTAAAGAACTGCCATCTTTTCATAACTAAAAATCAGGATGTATGCTTACATTTGATATCTTGCAACTGAAGAGCAGGCAAATTGCTTATTTTTATTACTATTTCACCAATCTCCTAGGAAAGCAAGATCTTACTACCTTTCTCTTGGGCCATATTTCCTGTGAGCTTTTGAGCTCACTGCCAGTTGCAATCACATTTGACAGAGGGACAGAAAGTCTTAATTTCTAGTTTTATTAAAATCAGTAACTACTTAGAAGAGAAGATTAATTTCTTCAGTGAAGGCAAGTTTTCAGGGCATCAATTTCTCCACCAGCCAGCACATCCCACCTGGACGCCAAGCCCCTCAGCTATCTGCTGGTGGGGCACAGCAAGGAGTTGAAAAGGAAGGACTTAGGGTAGATGTGGAGGGAAGAAGCTGGAGCCTCTCTGTCAGGCACTGGTGTTACTGCTCTGAGGTAAGGGTAGGCTGTTTTCATACGCTGCAACTAAGTTTTAGCACATGCCACTCCTTGAATTCAGTAAGAAACATGCAGCAGCCCAGCCACATAGTAAACATGCAAAGAAAGCGGTGTCGCGCTCCCTTCAAAAAGAGTGCTAGTATACCTAAACAGTTCCCAGACACTCTTTCTATTCCACCAGATAAACTCCCATTTATCTTAGAATAAAGAATGTACAAGAATGTACCACTTGGAAGTGATTTTTCTATTTTTGAATTAAGAGGAATTTTGCTGCTTCTGCATCTTCCTGGTTGGTTGGATTCACATAAAAGTGCCCGATTCCTGCGGCTAAACTTGGAATTAACGTATATGCAAGCCAGCAATCTCTCTCTTTTTGATGTATTTCTGCAGTGGAAGAGTAATATAATTCTCATTAGTTCCCCAATTTTAGCTATTTTTAGAATGGAATGTAGTGCACGTGCCTTTTGTGCCCTTCTTTTGAAACAACAAGAGGATGTTGCTGACTGGTAGATCAGCATCAGGTCAAGTCTTTTACAAGCAGTACAACCCAATGTTAGAAAGATCAAAACTACTTTTCAGTTCTTTGTGTGAAAGTGTGTGCATTCACACTTGCTCTTTCTGATTGACAGGCTCAAATCTTTGCTGTTGCTGCTCATGGCAAGTTCTGATATATATCTAGGATCAGCTTTGGCACTACTGTTCTGCCTGTTTCAGCCTGAAGTTATTCTATTCCTCATCATTTGGACCCTGAGCACTTTTGCTCTTAGTGACATGTTGTCCAGTGCAAGCTTCAGTTGTTTTCTGCGAGCAGGAGAGCATTTTTCTGTGGACATGTACAATCCTTCAGCAGAGCCATGGAGGACACCTCACAGCCAGCTGCAGCATTAGCTGCAGTGCCATAATTAATGCTGATGATAGGTACCATCATTAGGCATTGAGCTGCCCTTAGCGGGTGAACCTGCGGGAGGACAGTGCAGTGATCACAGTCACAACGGCACCGTAATCCTAGTCCTCTTTCTGCTGTCTCTCCGCTCTACTACAGTTTCATTATTACTTTTAAATTTCCACCGTACGCAAGTTGGTAGCTCGTTGGGTCTGAATTAGTGATGGCTTACATAACTTACATGACAACTTATTCTGTTCTTAGTAGTGGCTAAAATTCGCCACCTTTGCTCCTAGCCATGTCCTCACATCAGGTCCCAGGCAAAGGCCTTCCTGCAGCACCTCAGGGCACCCAGCACACACGTGTCTGCCTGTTCCCTTACGTGCTGCATCCTGCCAAGCAGGACCATCCACAGTCATGAGTCAGGCCTCAACGTTGTGTCAGAGTGTCCTAAAAAAAACCAGTAATTCCTGGTAATTTTACTCTTAAGGAACTTTTGGGGAGTTACGGCTTGCAACTTGTTTTACAGAAATGTAGGAGGGTTGTTCTTACATCCCTGTGAATCAGGTTGCCCCAACCCAGTGGGAGCCCAAGCATCCCGCTGTTTTCATTGCAGCCTGCTCTGGACCCAGGCTGAAGGCAACTGAGAAGCGCTGAAACGTCCCACGGTGCTTTTTGCTCTGGCCTGATCTGAGAAGGAAGGCAAGTGAGATGATAATCTTTACCAGGGAATGCTAGAGAGAGGATCCTGAGCTATCTATCTGCCAGCTAATGCTGCCGTGGCAACAGTTTAATGGGCAACGGCCTGTACTTGAGTGACTTCAAGAAGAGATGTAATCAACCATTCGCTATCTTTCTTCTTTCCATTAAGTTCAAAGTACTATATAATCACTTCAATTTTCTTCCAGTGGTGATAAGGCTCAAGTATAAACCACAAAGCCTGAACTCTCCGTCATCCTCCACATTTTATCCTGGATTAATCTTCAGCCATCATCAGGTGCTGTCTTTCTGCCTGACCCTGTATGGAAACTGGCCTCCAAGGAGGGTCGAGTGTTCAC
Source organism: Phaethon aethereus (assembly GCF_964289735.1). Taxonomy (NCBI): domain Eukaryota; kingdom Metazoa; phylum Chordata; class Aves; order Phaethontiformes; family Phaethontidae; genus Phaethon; species Phaethon aethereus. Next base: position 29,734,429 of record NC_138577.1, read on the forward strand.
TTTCATACTCCTCTGTGCTGAAATGCTTTTCCTGGCAAGATTAGAGAAAGCAATCTCTTTTCATTTCAGGCCATCCCAAGTAGATGCTTTATAAAAAATCTACTATAAAGCAATTCTTTTTCTCATTTGCTATAGGTTTGTAGATTGAGACTATGGTCAGGCTATTTTTATATTCACTGTGCCAGGAACAAAGCCCAGTAATTTACTCTGCTTGTAGAAAAAAATTGATTTTTATCTTAAAAAGACATTTGGAGGATATTGTCAAAGACTCCTCTCCCAGTCACTACCTGGTCAGAATCTGCAATATGACTCAGAGCCAGATCCAGTAAAAGCATTTAGGGGTGCAGTTCAATTAAGTGCAGTTTAATTAAGTACAAACTAAGCAAAATTTGCATTATCCCTGCATTTTACATTGAACAGCCATTGATGAAACATAGAAGCAGTGTTGGCAACAGAGGCTGGGGTTTCCCCTTCTGTGAGTCCTCACCACGTGGCCCTTCTCTTGCACACCAGGTGAAGCTCGGCTGGCAGCAGTACCAGCCTCAGGGGAAGGGAGAGTGCCACCGGTTTTCCTATAGCCTAGAGCAGGAGCAACAGCTGGGACAGTCTCCTGAGGTGTGGGAAATGGGAGTTCATACCTCTGTGAAGGATGTACTAAAAGCCTCCCCTCCTGTGTGAATGTCCTTGCCACTTGGCTCTCACCAAGTTTGTCATTTAAAGGTGGGATCACACTTTCAGATGGTTTCTACAATGTGCCTGAAAGCCTGGGGCACCACCGCCTTGCAGGGACTCATTCATATGGTGAATGATGAATTCACACTCTGCCTGCCTGGCCGTTCCTCAGCCCCACCAGGCTGTGGCTGTTGGACCCCACACCTCCTGCCCCCCCAGACCTGAACAAGAGCTGGGGCCATACAGGTGGGCATTGGGGCTTGTCCTTCACCCAGTGACCGGACAAACAAGCACCCGCTGAAGTACACAGCCCATGTCCTCAGCTTGGCAGTGATCCTGCACTGCTTTGAGTGATGCAGCTGTCCCTCCTCTCTTTGCTGCAGTCCATAGGAGGGATTTCCACATCTCTGCATCTCTGATGCAGGTGTTGTGATGCCAAAATGTGGTCCAGCTGCCCTTTTCCCTTGGTGATCTGCTCCACACCGTCTGAACAGTAGCCAGCGTGGAGATGGGTACGTGCAGTGTGCTGCTGCTTTGGCCATTCCATGTCTCCTTGCTTGGGGGGAAATACCTGGATGTCCAAGGCCGTGCCCCCACCTTTGGTGTGGGGGGCCCCACAGAGGAGCTGTCGCAAGCAGCAAGGGGCACACCTTCACTGAGAGTGGGGCAGCAGGGTGCACCCCCCTGCTCTGAAGATCATTGTTGAATGCCAGGACACGGTTATAGCTCCGAAGTGAAATCAGTCATGTGGTAAGTCTCTCCAGCATCCTTGCACAAGTGCGTGCATGCACACACATGCACACTTTACCTGCACAGACACACACCTTTCCTTCTGTGCATGCACAGGTATGATTCAGTACACAGATGGTGAACCCCAGTAGCCAGAGTACTCTCCAAAAATGAAATACAGGTATGTATCCCCATTTCAGTGTCTTCATCATTCAGAGAATGAGGGAGCTTTCAGGTGTGAAACATGACGGGACATGCAGCAAGGACACAGAGTGCTTGCAACATACTTTGGAGCGGTGAAATTAAATATTACAGACAGGGCTGGTAGCTCCACCCATTCTTAAGGTTACCAGACACTTCCCGTGGTAAGACCCTGTCTTCAGCTCCTTATAAAACAAATGTTGACTGCCTGGACTGACATTTACATGTGCCAGATGTTTGCATCAGGTTTCTGCAGTATTGGTTTCTGCAGTAGTAGAAATTGCAGAAAATTGTTATTCAGGCACTTAAAATTACAGAACTAGGGAAGATAATGTTGCTTTGCCTTTGTTAAAAAAATTTTCTTGAGGCCTTTGCTGTGAACATGTCGAGGTGTCCTGTCAGCTTTACAAAAGATTTGACAAGGTGAATAAGATTGCTTTCGCCCTACACATCTGCCTTCTGCTGTGATGTGAAATCATTCCCAAATTTGTCCAGCTTGTAAGTTTAAAAAATCACACCTACTGAGTGGGGACCTTGATTTTATCAATGGAAATCCTGAAGATTATTTACGTAACACCTGCCCTGCACACATCATGCTGTGTTCACACCTGCAGAGTTCATGGGTCCCCTGTCCGTCCACCTTCAGCAGCTGAATGACCAAGTCCAGCAGGGGAACAAAGCTCTCCCTTTTGCCTGGCATGACCAGGGACTCAGAGCCCTGAACACTAGATCCAAGCCAAAAGAAAGCCAATCTCCACCCAGCTGTGCTACACACCTCCCCTCACCCTGCTTGGGACAGAAGGGACCCGATGAGATCAAGGGACCTGATGAGACCAAGGAACCTGCTTCGGCTGAGGCAGGAGCAAGGGATGAGTGTCCACAGGAGTGAAAGGGACTCCAGATCTTGGAGGCACCACATATATGCTTGCTCATCTGGGATCTCACTCACCCGCATCTTAAAAGTACCTTTCTTTGCCCATTCTCTGGGTAGAAGGCCACTGCCTATTTTGCTGATGTTTTAGCATCTTCCTACAGCCCAAACATATTTGTGGGAAGTTTGTAACTATTTGTTCTCATGCCAATGCTGCCTTTTAACAGTGGTTTTCTTGCTTAGGAATATTTTCTTGGCTACATTTGTAGGCTGCAGCAATATTGGTAGACTGAGCAAAGACAGAGCCAGCATGAGGAGCTCAAAGGCAGAGACTGGAGTTTCAGTATGGGGGAAAAGCCCTGACTGCAAAGTGGAGATGAGATGAGTGGCTCAGGGTCTAAGTTCTAAGCTGGAAATGCTCACTGTTTGTCCTCTACTAGCTACAAAAATATTTCATCTTTCACCTAAGGGGACCAAAACAAATCCTAACCCAAAAGCAGTGGACGGTAAGGAAAACCCTTTTGTCATCTGATCAGCAACTACAGCTTAGTACAAACTACATAGTCACAATCTGTTTTTTTCCAACAGCATGCAGTGTGCAAGATAGACCAGCCTCAAGGGTGAAACAAATGTTCTTCCAATAACAACATAAAATGTCTTGCTATAAACAGTCTAAGTACCCCATATACTCAAAAGTAAGTGTCTAAACTTAGGGAATACTTCTGATGCTAATCACTCTGTGCTTCACCTTGCTAGGTCTAAAATGGAGATAATTCTCACCATCATCCTACAGAGCCAGTGGGAGGATATATTCATTATTGTTTGTGAAACATTCAGGCTTCATAATGGTAAGTACCACTGAAAAGCCTATAAAGCAGTTAATAACTTCATCCTCATGGCAGGATTTATAGGGATGAGTAATAAATGAGGTATAAAACCTCATATTAAATAGCAAGGATGGAATAAAACACTGAGTAATTGCTCACTAAGGGGACTCATCTGCCCTGTGCACTTAATGAGGCATAGGCATATTGGAAAATTAATATATTATCTTCTTAAAACTCTCCATGCTGCATAAGGTATGAGAGCAACAGAGTTAAGAGCATACAGGCAGTCTTCATTCTGGCATTTCCTACATTTTGATTAACAGATATAGCAACCTTAATAATGTGCTTTAGCACTCTTACTTGTCCGTGCGTGTGTTGTGATACCAACATAGAGGAAAAAAGCTACCCATGCTTTCATCATATTATTTTTACAGCCTCACCATTGCTGCCCTTTTATTCTTCTGGAAAGCATTACGCAGGGTTGCTGTGTAAGGCAGCTCATGTTTCCAATACAATATCCTGGGTTTAGGCGCTTGTCCCACAAAAAGAAACGTGCCAGGCTGGGTCTCAGCCTGCTCAGCAAAGCAGAGAGGGAGAGCTGCAAAGCTGTAGACTTTATTAAAACCCCCTCACACAAATGAGACATCTGCCCACAATGTATTTTTCAAATGCTTCAAAAAAGGATGAACTGTTAAAATTATCATTTTGCCACCACCCTACTGAGCCAGCAACTTTCCCAACACCAGCCCCCATCTCTGCCCACGGTGGGTTTTCTGGTGGTGACAAAGGCATGTGCGCACCTCAGCTGTGAAACAACTGATTATTTTTCCCCCTGCCTGATTATGGACCTGACATTGGAAATAGGGTTTCTTACCTGGGAAAGACCTTTTCAACTGTTCACTCTGAGTGAAAACCCTACAAAGGAGTGAGTGATGGAGGTATCTGAGCTCTGTTCCCTGCTGCACCCAGGCATGGCAGCACGGATGGGCTCCAATGTCATCTTGCTGGAGCGTGGCATCCCCTCCAGCCTGCACTAGCACAGGCAGGAGCGTGGATCAGGGCTGCAGGAGGGCATGATCTGATGGCTGCTGAGATTTGCAACATGCAGTAAATGTCCTGTAGCTACGTGGTGACTCCTGAGTGTTGGTAATCTCAAGAGAACCACTAAGTTTAAAATAAAAATTAGAAGGGACTATGCAATTTGCCTTTCCATTAATACAAACAGCTTGCATTAGGCATCAAGAAGACCAAAAAGGTAACACTTCATGCATCCATATATACACATACGTACACACAAACATATTTATGTAGGTCTCTGTGTGTTTCACATATAGCACAATAATAGCACGTACCCTGTTTAAGGAGGTGGCATAATGCACCCATACTCATGCAACAGGCCAAGGGCATGCCTGGGTAGAGCAGGCAGGTTCCCTGCTTCCCAGTTCAGGCCTGTCCTCAGGACTATGTTAGTTAGTATCGTGGGAAACCAGCTTGTTAACGATACTGGCAGCCTGCAACTCAAGCAGCCTGCTGTAATTAAATGATGACTGTCTCTGCTGCAAAGAAGGACTGAGAACTTCAGCAGTGCACAAGGAGGAAAATGCTCACCCCCTCGCTAGCACACGCTGGACCTCAGGAGCAATGATGTGGACACGGTTGTCCGAGTACACAACGCTAGCTCAGGTTTCCAAGGCAATATCCGGAGCTTAATGTGCTGATGTCTCAAAATACAGGTCCCAAGCAACCTAGTGCAGTGGTATAGGTTCAGCATTATGTTTAAGGTCATTTTTAATACATCTCCTTTGTGGTTGTTCTTTCCCTTTTTATTTCTTCTTCTGTGCTGGAATAGGTATTTCATGCAGTTTCTTTGTTTCCACTCTGAATTTTATAGTTGTGGCTCCCTTCTTTTTTTTTTTTTTTGTCATTGTTGAGCTTCCTGCTCTGCTGCAACTTATTAAATGATTCTTTTTTTTACAGGGCAGCTTGCATGGTTTCCTCTAACTCTCTCTGGAGATCAGGGTTTCAATAAATACACCTCACATGACTCTTACAGTATTCCTCCTTTTTTGTTTTCTACCCAGGAAATATAGAAAAACAGATCTGGAATCAAAGAACACATCCACAGAGATAAGTAAATGTGGAAAAGAGCCTCATTCCCTCTGGAGCAACAGCATCGCTTCCCAGCAGCTCCTGAGCAGGTCCTTCAGGACCAACATGGGAGATGAGGCATTTATAGCTAGCATCACTCTCTCTCCTTTCTTTATGAGTTACTGGTTGTGGGCACTCATCAGTTTATTTCTGAGCTAGTTCTTTCAGACTTCTCAATAATTTATGTTTCAACAGTGAAAATTGCCATCCGAAGTACCCCCATAAATTCACTAATGACACCTAAGCTTTTGAAAGCTGAGACCGCAAAATCCTCCCAGTGATTCAATTTAATGCCAAACTCCTAACTTCTTGACAGCTTTCTGAGACTTACATCGACAATTTTAATTGTTTAGCCTGGCTGACTGAGCCCTGGATGAGGAAACAAAGCTCCCTTTTAGAGCTGTTCAAAGCTTCGACTGAGGGCTGCTGGTCATACCAGGACGTATTGCAAAGGTGTACGTTTTTATGGGCCTCTCCTCAGTCCTTTTGTATTATCTCCATCTTGGTAAGAAGAGCTAGCCATTGCCAATATAACCTGATTTGGTGTTGTCGCCCTTTCCCTCATGCTCAGACACAGGTGAGGCCATTTTTGGCAGCTGCCAATTCAGATGACAAACCCTCCTTGATACAACACAATGCATCATATCTGCAACACAGAAGTTGTGAGGGAAATAAATCTTTGCCCCAGCTGACTGAATCAGGTGTATGAGAGAGATATATAAGATATGGCAGGCTTCGTATGAGGTCTCCATGCTGCATATTGCATGCAGTGTCTAATAAAATATGAAACATTTAATTACAGTGAGTGATTACTCTCATTTCTTCAGGACCCCTAGAGCTGTGGTACTTTGATGAGGGAAGATTTGAAAAATGATGCATGAGAACAGAAATGATGAAATATACACTGCATGAGAAAAAAACTGCTACCTAAACAAGGGCACTGCAGTACTGTTAAAAGAAACCTCAGAGTTTTGATTAAAAAAAAAGGCCTCTCCTTTAAAAAGAACAGCCTGCTTCTGGACCAAGATACAGCAAATGGCACTGGTTACACTCACAGGCTTGTCTGTGGATTTCAGGATTAAAACAGACTCATTGGTAAAAAACAGTGGGATGTGATCTCTGTGTTTTATCAAAATTATTATTCACTTGGAAGTCTCTTACAAGGCCATGTCACAGTATTATCTCTCTTAAGCCCTGCTTACGTTGGGGTTACAACACAAACATGTGTGAGTTATTGTTCTATCACCTATGAACATATTTTAAAAAGGACTTAAGAGGGACGAAGCTAAACTAACCAACCTGTTTGGCTATTTTGCAGAAGAGCTGCCTCCCTCGTCAGGGCACCAGAAGGTTATGGAGGGCTATGAGCTGGGAAGACCACCTTATGGTCCTTTGCAGAGCATCCATGCTGACATGGCAGCTCTGAGTAGATAGCCACAGGAGGAAGGCCAGGAAAGGGAGTGATGGAGGATGTTAAGGCCATGTTCACCTCTCTCCTTCGGCGAGTTTTGCTTTGGATGAGGAGACCGCTCCCCTCTCTTGCAAGATACCCCTCTAACTGATAACAGCTGCTGACAGCAGCACAGTCTGTTTCTTCACAAGTGACCACTCAACTTGTGCACATTGATCTACTGCTTGGCAACGCAACAGTGTGGCAGGGCAAGAACACAAGCAGCTATAATCGCTATCAAATGCCATTTTGCTTATTTAAAGGGAGTAAAGCTCTGCATGCTCCTGAAGCAGCCACTTTTATAAATGAGACGGGTTATGACTCAGCTTTGCAAGAAATGATGTAGCTATGATGCCCTCTGTCCAAATGTCTTTAATGCTCATCACCGAGTTACTAGGAGATCCAATCCCTGTTTTCCAGAGGGTCTGTGGGTATCTGGGAACTAGCCCATGTCTAAGCACCTGCCTTTTAACCCTGGGGCCTCTGGCATACAACCACAGTGCAACATCTGCCCAGCAGCCCCTTTCCTATTCTCTGTTTCTCAGGTGCAGTCCTGGCTCTTGAGTGTAAGAACATCCACTCCAAAAAGGCTGAACATTCTGTCCTACAAAATATCTTTGTGAAGCCTTGGACAGAGAGGAGCAAGCAGACATGCAGATATAAATAGTCTTTGCAGACACCAGGTAATGACACTGTTGTGTTTCCTTACAAAATAAAACATGAGAGATCAGGTGTCATTAGAAAAAATAGCATACCCCTTAAGTGTAAAATCTGCCAGCCCAGCTACCCTCTCCTCAGAGATCCCTGGGACTCTGACAGAGTCTGACTTCTCCAGCTTAGAATGATACCCTAAGCCAAGTTTGCATGGTTACTAAGTCCACACCTGCATATGTCCTTAGCGTCTCTGGTGTCCATCCCAGTGATAGTTTTTAGGTTGCTTCTCTTTGTCCTGAAGTTCATAATTTTTCATTTTTTCCAGTTCTTCAGACAACAGGAAGGGTCACCGCCACCCAGCTTTGGCAAAAGCACCATCCTGAAGCTCTTCATCATCTGTAGGTGATGACAGTGTTCAGGCCATCACCTCTGCCTTTGTGCAGACATAGCCTAGCTTGCCTGTCCGTGTAGATAACTCACGTAGTGACAAGTACAGCAATTCCCTGGTCAAAAATCTCATTGTACTTGTCAGGATCCACCAGCTGTACAAAGGGGCTCCCCAGATTGCCCCAGCAGTGATGGCATATTAACTGCATTTTTGCCTAAAAGGCCATAGACTCCAGACATGGGTGGGATTTCTTAGCCTGCCTTTTCATTTGCCTCTCAGGTGGGACTTAACATGGCTTAACTGCTATAATGAAAAGGTAAAATAAAAATTAAAAAAAGATAGCACAGCTGTACACCACAGGCAGCTCAACAGCTAGCTGATCAAAAGATGCTATTACAGGAATCTGAATTTGTAGTCTATTATCAGTAAAAAATACTGAAGCCATTGCAATGTTTTTATCAGCTATTTGCATGGGATTTTTTTTTATGAGACTGAAAACATTCATAAAGCATGATCCACAGGATCATATCAGGTGTATCTTTGATTTGTGAATATGTGTCTCAATTTTATTGCACAATTTAAAAAAGACAAAGAGAAAGAATTTAGCTTTAATCTTCCATTAAGGTGAGATATTTTTGCCCATATGCCTGTGAGCATAATATAACACTCTGTAGAGACTAGGCTTTCAGAAATGACTTTCAGTGAAAATACCTTGTCTTTTACACAAACACAAACCACAAACTTTCTCAGTGTGAGTTTGACACACTTCAACTGCATTGTTAGTATTACTCTACAGTTATTTGCTATTTGTGTTATTGTAGCACTTGTAAACTGCAATTCCAAAACAAGAGATATTTGGTGGGCACAGCTAGCACAGACAAGCCTTATCCCAAAGACCTAGCAAGCCAAATATAAAAGCAAGAGACAAGAGACATTGAAATTGGTGCTGGTTACAGAGAAACAAGAAGACAGTGTTGGTCAACATTACACACACTGGTTGTTGCCCACTGGCAACCTAGCACCTGTTATGTCTTTGCAGGATGCCATGGGCAAAAAATGAGTTTTAAAGACATCTAGACACAATTTTAGCTTGGAGTGAAGGAGGTGGTTCTGCAGCACAGATGTAGCTCAGGAAACATTGCAGAGCTGACAGGGTTAAATTTATGTTTCTGGCTAGGACTACTCAGAGATAAGAGGTAGGGACAAACAAGAAGGCAGCCAACAGCAGGCTGTACAGGGTACTGCGGAAAGTTGACAAGGCAGCAGGAGCATCCCCTGAAGGATCTACCTCGCTGGGTAATTAAGAGATGACAAATTACAAAGGAATCAGAGGAGGATATTCTAGTTTCATCACTAGTGTTAAGACATTTTCTTAAAATGAAAAAAATTAGTTTAATTGTCTATGAGGTAGCTTGTTCTGAGAGTGCTCTCCTCCCGCAGCTCGGTGCCAGCAGGCGGTACGATCAGATACTCTCACATCAGTTTCAAGTCAATTACAAAACAGAGAATAACCTACAGAGAGAGGCTGGTTACTTATTTTTAGCATTAATACTTAGACCAGTTAGGATGGCAGAACATACTTACTCTCTAAGAGGGATTTTGCTATGACTTAATCCCAAAACAGAACATCTAAGGTACACACCTACTGGCCACCATGAAATTTTCTTTCTGAGCCTTATAATGCTCCCTTTTCATCCAAACTTTACAAGCTTTGTAAAAACTTATCAACAGATTTCAAGGTGTTGTGATTTTATAATTTGAGATCTTGAGTGCTTGGTATTTGTTAGTCATGGGCTTTGCTGAGCTAAATTTGCCTCACCACAAGGAATGTACATACCCAGACGATTTCCTCCCACCTTTCCATCACACGCCTAGGCAGGCACCCAGTTTTGGGAGATGCTGAATTAGTCATGTGACACTGCCTGTGGCTATTAGGAAATAACTCTCACATCTGTTTTCTTGGCATCAGACAAAAAAATGCACTTACACATCTGAAACCTGGCTCTTAGGAACATTAAAGGTGTGCACAGTTTTTAAATCTAACCACTGCTGTTGAGGCAGCTTTTGATGCTTCTCTCCCTTGGACTTCATGTTCCAGCTGTGTTTTTCCTCTAGTGGAAGGAAGCCTCACTCCTGACACCAGTGCCTGCTCCTATTGAAGTCAGAAGGAAACATGCCATTACCTTGGGCTAGAGTCTCAAAGGGTATAAATCAGCATAACGTCTGTCTCCACTAAATGGGACATAGGCCAATGCACACTGGTTGCAGATCTGCCCTTGCAGGTTCATACATCTGCTCTGCAGTTTGCTGATTTCCCGGATTAAGAATGGGAACACAGGAAGACGCTCTCAGAGGTGATGGGTGCAGTCCTAGCACTGTGTGGCATGACTATATTTACCTTGCAGTGCTAGACAAGCTGCAAGATGCCAGAGAGAAACTGATGTCATGCAGGAGTAAAAATCTGTAGGAACTTGCCAGCTTTCTACTATATCAGAAGTAAGGGCTTGTACTTCTCTTTCAGGTTCATTCACTCCATGACACGCCAATGTTTTAGACTTCAAAGTCTTCCCATTTTTTCTGTGGGGATCAGCAGTTTCTCAGCTCGGGGTGGGATGAGTAATCAAATCTTTGTAAGCATGCTATAGCATTTACAGGGGATATAATTCATACAGAAAAAACATAAATTCGTGGATTTTATTCCTGCGCTTTCTGCAGTCCATACGCAATGAAAAAAGAGAATTAATGTAAAACATCACCAATTTGATGTGACATGTTTTACAGCCAGAGCTCACTCTTCCCAAAAGTGTAAATAACTCCACATGATACAATCAGGTGAACAGATCAGTTATAAATTTCTAAGAATTGCTACTGCAGGCCTAAGCCTTAATGAATGCCCCATGAATGAAGCAAACTCTATAGCTGGCTCCAAACAACTTACTGCCTGCTTCAGTAGCACCTGCAATATCATTTCTAATTTTAAAATACCATGCAATAAGACACTGGAGTAAGTTCATCCAGCACAACTGAGACACACAGTGTGTTGGCCTTTCCCTCAGACCCAATGCTTGGGGTTTTTTTTTCCCTGCTTACTTCATGCCAGCTCTCAGCCTTTGCATTTCCCTCATAACATCCCCTGCTTTTCCACAGCAGTAAGTGCCAGTACTGGCAAGACAGAAAACGTTTCCCTTTGAGTAGCCCTTTTTTCAGCACATTTCCCCAATTCAGGCTGGCCAAGTTGATTCATTTTAAGCACCATATTATGCTGTCCATCCAGTAATCAAATGTGAATAACAGCAAATCTTTGCAGACTTTCTGCTTGCTTTCTTTTTTTTTTCCCTGAAACAGAGTGTGTGTGGTGACAACCGCTAGATTACTTCAGACTGGCCCTAGGAAAACTAAACAGAGTTATGGTAAAGATTCATGTCCTGGGCCCTTACAGTGATTTAACCATATGCAGGGAACTAAACAGAGATTTTTGCCCTAAGCATATATCTCTCCAATTTCTCCTGGGGGGATTACCATTTTCTCCATCTACCCACCTCATCTGAGAGTTCATCTTGCCTGGAAAGAGCTGCTCTGATTCAGTCCCAGCTCCCAAAGTAGCACAGAGAGGGACACTTAATTCCTTAGACTGGAACAAAACTGACCTGGCTTGAGGGCCTGGAAGCTGGTTTGCAAAACCAGAGCCAAACAGACCCCTCAAAGCTTTATCACTCCTTTTCAGGCAATGGCAAAGACCTGGTCCCCATGGAAATGGGAGGCAATGTTTCTGCTGACAACCTGAGGCCACAGTTTTAACCCACTAGCATCAAAGCTGGCCATTCACTTTCTAGGCCAGCAATCGAATACAAACACTAAGCCATTTTGCCATGCTGTCACAAGATGGGGAAAACTGATAAATGGATTTAAAAAGCTCTCACCCATATAGAAAGAAAATGCCAAGGTGTGGGGCAGGCATATACGCTGCAAGGACATGGGTCAGAAAATGTTCAAGCCCTGCCAACACATCCCAGGACTTCTAACTCATCTCCTGGTGTGTGGAAAACCGTTGTTATGGATTGCAGGGAGTTGATTCCTTGAGGAAAAAGACCTCTGAATCATCAAGTGCCCTTCCTAAGGCTCTCACAGGATCTCCTCCACCTCAAGGATATCAAGCAAATCATGCATCAACAAAGAAAGAGTAGCAGAAGAGATGCCCTGAAGGCCCTGTGATCATCAAATTGCAATTAGGATTTTCCAGGATTTTTTAGTCTCTTAAGTTACCCTGGTGAAGAGAGCGAACTGGTGCTAGGCTTCTTTGCTGCCATGGTCCTTGTTTGTAGGGCTGTGCCAAGCCCTGCTTTAGCGAACGGAAACGATTCCACAGGTCAGGGGTCCTGGCCCTGAGCACAAACACAGCCTCACATCCTGGACATCAAGGACCATGAGCTTACTCAGCTCATCCCTGAACCCATGTAGACTTACAGCCCTTGATCTAAGCCTTCCCTCCTGCCTTTCAGCTGAGCTGGAAAAGCCAAGGTCCCCATCTCCTCTCTCCACAGACAGGATTTTTAAGCTGCTTTTCACTTCTTTGTGGCTAGGCTGCTGCAAAGTGCCTGGCACACTCTCCCCTGGACACTCAGTATGCAGCCACAGCTCCAAGTCTGCAAGGCAAAGAAACGTCCAGCTTGCAAATCTGCAAAAGAAGATTGTGGGGATAGGACCCGAACAGGGTGGTTGCCTGTTTGCAGTGCCAGCTCAGAGTTTGGGGGGGTGTAGCGGGTGACGTTAGGGCTTTTTTTGCACCCAGAAACAGCCCCACTGCTGAAAGGGCACAGCCCTGCCCCTCAGTACTGCTTTTCTAGGTATTGGATGGAGACATGCTGCAGCCCTCGACTCAAGCAATTAATCATGTTCCTTAAACATTGTTGACAGAGGCTTGTTTCTCATTAAACCACCTGAAAGCAGATCTACTGACAGTCCCAAGAGGAAAATAAAGAAGAAAGGTATTTGTTTCCAGACATGGTTCAAAGGCAACAAAACTAAGGACTGCTGAAACAGAAACAATTATGGTTAATTTTTTTTCCACAGCCTAAGATAAATTCCCCAAGTGATATCTTACTGAGGGAGGGCAGCACGGCAGAGATACTAGTCTACTATTGCATGTCTTCCACATGGGGTGAGAGGAGGTAGCTTGAGAAATGGCAAATTACTGGGACAAAAATCTCATTCTCAACTCCAGAGATGTAGATGGGCATGAACTCATTGGGGTCAAAGATACAGTTACGGGTTTATACCAGCATAATCAAAACTCTGATCCCACAGCTGCTCGGTGAAATACGGTCAGACAAGCAAATACAGATATGTTTAGAGATAGAGAGATAGAGAGATAGGGAGATAGAGAGATAGATAGATAGAACAATGCATCTGAATTTTCATTCCCCCTCTTTGCCAGCAGGTCCAGCTGACCCAGTGCAATGCTGATCTGAATTAGCAGAGCAGTGAACACTCATAGTCAGAAGTGTCAGCTCTCTTCTGCAAATAACAGGTTAAAGCCCTTGCAGCTGGCGGTGGTACAGGAGGCTTGATGTTGGCTGCAAGCCTGCTTTTTTTTTCTGATTTTTTTGTTTGTTAACCTCTATATAAGTAAAATACACCTGTTTTTGTGAGAGGACACAGCTGCACTTTCTCAGCCTGGACTTTGAATTCATTGTTTCCCAGAGTGTACCTTATCTCTGTGCTTCCTGAAAAATTGCTGCAGTCCGGCATGCCAAAGGGCCAGGCTGTGATCAGGGAGATAGGAGAATCTTGGGAAATCCATATAGAAGAATGCCTGGCTGCTAGCCCTCTGGAACTAGTGGCCTCTGGAACTCCCTTGCTTTTCTAGCATGCAGCACCCACGGCCTCCCCGCAGCCCTGTGCTCGGTAATGGTTGGCTGCATGGCCGTACGATAAATATGACCAGGCCCCAGAGATCGGTCATGGGTGCTGCTGAAAACTTTGTCACTGCTTGGTTTAGTAAAGCAATGCTTCCTCGACTCCCACCCATAAAATGGAAAGGAGCTTCCTTTGCTCCTGCAATTGCACCCAGTTTGGCTCTGCAGCGAGACGTCCAGGTAACCCTGCAACCTGAAGGAGGATTGATCGTACCCACCGTGCCCCTGCAGCAGCGAGCACTGGTGGTGGGAGAAGGGTCGCACGAGGAACGGCCAGGACGAGTCAGGAATGAGGCAGACGCTTCCCTTCCTGCCTGCTGCAGCCACAGAAGACTGAAACCATGAGGTCCCTCATTTCCCTCTAGCACATGGACGGCTGATGACACCCCGTCACTAAACCAGTTTCCCCTCTCTCTCCCTTTCTCACGTTGTTAGTCCACTTGGGCTTGGAGGGGAGAAGTGTGCCACTATGTTGGCCAGACTCTCAACAAATCTTTAAAGTTTGTCATTTGCTTTTGTTTTCCAGATATTATTTCCTGGCTGTCAACAGGGAAACTCACTCTGACACTGGTACTAGAATATCAAAGGAACTGGTGACATTTAAGAAACTGAACAAATGGGTACATCATCCTCAGATGTACAGACACCAGACATGCCCTCCTTAGCTTTCGCTCTTTCCTCTAGCAAGACTGAAATAAAACCCCAACTTTCATGATTAGTGAGCAAAAATATATTGCAAATATGAAATAATACGTCATCTCTGGTCACCGCAGCCCTGACATCCTGCTCTTCATACCAAGGAATATCAGAGGTGATTTGATTTTCCAACAAATATTTTCTAATTGCTCTCAGTCTGTCAGAAAGCTCAATATCTTCTTTCTGCTATTGTTAACTAATAAGCCACATCCATTTCTACAGCCTTTCTTAAACCATCAGCTAAAAACAGTAACTCCACCCAAGTGCTGGAGTCTTTGCTGGCATGCCCTGACCCTCAGCAGCATCTCCCAATGCCCATGTTCTAGCTCCCAGTGTAGAGGGTGCACACTGTGGCAGGAAGAGTCTGAAAAATTTCTCCCCAGAAGCTGTCTTAACACTCAGCATGCAGGATCTGGCATTCCTTCTGCTGCACGGTGCTAGATCCAGCTCTCGTGCTCTGCGTTTCCGAACCAACCCCAGCAGTGGTGGCCAAATGCTTTGACCTCCTTCAGAAAGAAACACCTTGCACACTGCCCAGCTGGTCATCAAATAATACAACTCCATCTCCTTCTGCCAGCTCAGGATGGGAGCTCGGGATCTCCGTGCCGCTCCTTGGAGGCGGATGCTCGCCTCCCTGCGAGCCATGGCTGCAGGCAGCAGTCCCAGGCAGCCCCACCAAGGTCAACGGAAGAAGGACCAAACGCCGCTACCCTCTTTGTCACCCCCGTGGGTGATATGTCGTGTGGTCTGGCAATGGCTTTTGCACCACTAGCCCTTCTGTCTCTGGTAAATAAAGGGACACCTGCACGTCTGGCTGGCACCTTGCCCAAACGCTGACAAGGGCATTTGTCCCGGGACCATTAAAGCCAGTATGAGTCTACCCCTTCATTTCAATGGGTTTCTTAAAAAGCTTAAAGAAAATCCCATGTAACCTCAAGCTACGCATCAGTGCAAGTGAAAGAACTTGAAATTCAATCCTCTGTGTTTTAAAAATAATTAGTAGGATTTAAATGATAAAAAAGAGACACAAATTACTTTGAGTATGTATCATAACCTGTGTGCAAAAATACCTATTAAGATCACAGGCTTTCAGCAGCAAATTCTATGTTAGCTAAGATTTTATTCTGTAGCTTTGATAAACAAATGAAACAATGTGGACTGATGTTTATCATGTTTCAGATCCTCAGTTGCCTTAGGTACTATTTCTAGACAGCATGTGAAGCCAAGGCTTGTGTTCTTCAGTCCAAGAAGAATATTTTAAGAAAAAATATTCCAGCCCATCTCCTGAACCTACCGCCTGCAGAAGATCAGCTAAATTGAAGGTGAAACAAAACAAATAATCCAGAGAAGTAAAACTCCTTTTGGGTGTTATACTTAAGGTAACACGGTAACATATCATCCCCTACAGAGAGCAGTGACTGTAATAAAATCCAGGGTAAAGAACGGTGACCATGAGAACTGTATTGATAGAAAATAACTCTGTGTAATTGCAGAGTATGGAATTTGAAATAAGAGTAGAAGCTTGTCTGTTCACAGCAGTAAATATCTGTCATATGCCTCCTAAGTCAGAATCAGAATGAAGGTGGTGGTAAAACCCAAATGAAACGCCAAGGTTCTAGTAAAGCAATGCAGATAATAAAGCTTTTATATGCTGGTAGATAAGATGGGACAGGACAGATTTGTAATTGTAATTCTCACAAAATCAGAGAGTTATTTAATTGGAAAGAGATCTTTAGAAGTGGCTGTTCCAGGTTCAGCCAGGCTGTTCAGGGTCTTGGCTAGATCTGTTTTGAAAATACCCAAGGATGGAGATGCCACGGCCTCTCCACACAACATGTCCCTGCATGTGTCCCCCACCACGGTGAAGAGCTTTTCTTTTAAACGCAGTGGGAATTCCCCTTGCTGCTATTTGCATCTGCTGCCTCCTGCCCTTCCTTCCCCTGGGCAGCTCCCAGAGAAGTCTGCCTCCATCTTCTCTATATCCCCCGTCAGGCAGCTCAAGGCAGCAGTAAGAGCCCAGCTCAGCTCTCTCTTCCATGGACTAAGCCATCGTGGCTGCCTGAGACTCTCCCTGTACAGTATCCACTCCATCCTCCTCTGGACCCCCAAACTCCAGGTTCCAAAAATTGTCTTGTACTGGGTCCCCAAGCTGGACACAGTAACCATGAAATAACCTCACAAGTACCAAATGGAGGGAAATAACTGCTTCCCTTCACCTGCCGGCTATGCTTTTGGCTAACATGGCTGAATTTGCAGCTCTGACTTCCCCACTGCAAGGATGCATTGCTGACTCAGCTCAACGGGGCCACTGGGGTCCAATCACTCCTTTTCTGAGTCTCCAGGCCCCTTGCATCTGGATCCCCAGATTCCTGCCTCTGCGGCTCTCTAGCATTGCTCCAGCACAGACGCAAGACTTTGAATTTATCTTTGTTGGCAAATACCCTGCCCAGTTTGGTTTCAGGAGGGACAGGAGAAGCCGTATTGAAAGCCTTGCTGAAGAAGTCCAGTCATAAATTCAGTAAGAAGTGCTAGGCAAAGAAATTAAGGCCTAAATACAGAACATGAATGCCTACCCCTGCCCTATTCAATAGTTTTAGTACCAAACAGCTCCTGAGAGAGCCCTGGGATTTTTTGACATGGAAGATGCAAAACACCTTAACAATGTCCAAACTCTATTTCAGCAAGTTAGCTTGGATACCACGAACACTTCAGACACAGCTGTATGGCACTCACTACAGGTCATTTTCCCTGCCAAGGAGTTTAGCACATGTGGGGCTTGAGGTTGTCACAGCTACATTGCGTCTAGTGTCCCAGCTAGTTGATTTATACCTAGCTGAAGGCTCATAATGGTGTTGGCTGGTGTAGGCATATTCCAAGAACCTTTAGATACAAAAGATGATTTCAAGAGTTATCATTTTATTAAGGAAGACAGACAAGCAAGGACCTCAGGGAAAGTAAAGATTAATTTGAAGGCCAGGAAGGAGAACGGTATGTGAAAGTGATCCAATAAGGAATTGTAGGAAGGCTTTCATGTAAATATTATAAAAACATAACAACATTTCACTGTGTATTACTAACAAAAGGAAAAATAGTTCTTGACAGAAAAAGATCAGCCAACAACATGCAAAATCCCAGAGTCAAGAACCATGAGCAAAATGGTATTTGGGCACCTACCTAAAACTGAAAAAGCATCTAAATTGCCATTGAAATCAAATAGCTGGTAACTAAACACATGTATTCAGAAACTGTTGATATAAGGAAAATTTGGAGTAGTGTATTAGGACAACCTCTGGATGAAATTTTTCTACATGTCTAAAGAGATAAGTCTACACATACTTGCAGAAATGGTACACGTTTCATTTGCTTAAAGGTTCAGGATTAGGGGATGGACAGAGCAAATTTACTAGAACTAAATTTACTTGAATTTCATCACATATCTGGGGACACTCCTACTAGATGGTTCATTTAATTTCTGACTTTTCCTATTGACATGGTAGCTGAATCAGTACCTCCGGTCTATTTCAGTCCTTTCTATTTAAAAGGTTATCTATGTTTAATTTAAGCATATTCATTTGATCAAAACCATTCAGCCATTTCCGTTGATTTTTCAACTTTCTCTCAAAGATTTATTTTTTCACATTGTGGATTAGATTGTACTTTTCTTTCTGCAAAGAAGTTTTCTAAATCAAAGAACGAACAAGCAAGCCTCTCATTAACAACAAGAAGAACAGAAATAAATCTAGACTCATTCAAAAAGCAGGCTGTAATCTTTTCTAATTATTTCCATAACCCTAAGGAAGCCACATTTCCCAAAAGAGCATCTGAGATAATCCTTGAATATTAAGAAATGAGCGGAAAATGCAGCAGATTTAGCAGGCAAATTGGAGAGAGAAAGAGAGGATTGAGCACCTGGGAAAGAGACATGCTTCAGCATACATTAGACTGGCTGTTATTTCTCACAATCTGGAAAAAAACATCCATCACTTTTCATTCCTCAGTCACACAGACGATTCAGAGGATTTTATACTACAAATAATTCTATTTTTAAAAAATAAGTGTTTCAAGTACCTGATTGTTACATGAGCAGCAGACTTGGGTATGAAATTTTGCCAAAAGTGCTTAGAAATCAATTTTTTAAAATTGGATCCAGGATGAGAATTGTGCCACAGAAATATTTTATTTAATACCTCTCTTGCCCTCTACCTCTTTAAATGAAAACGCCTAATTTTGTCTTACTACTAGGAGTGGTAGGAGCACATTTTCTAATCAAGAAATGCTAGACACTTGTCTTCTTAAAACATGGAGCTCTCGGGCTTTTGCAAAATCACACTTGGAAACACTGCAAAGACGTTTCCCCCACTGTAGAAAATGTGTGCAGTTCTGAGGAGCTGATTTCTTTTCAATGAAATACTCTAAGAAAACACTGTGAGCACTTTTTGCATTTCTTTTTCAAGCAGCTGCAGTCCTAGTGCAACCAGTTATTCACAAATCAACCACGACTGCTACAGAGTAGTGTATTCCCACTTCCTAAAGGCTCAAAATACCAAGTTCAGGTAATGTTTTTTCCATGGGACAGCTTATGACTGTTTTCCTCCCTCTTGCTTTTGCATGAGGCTTTCAAACTTTTGGGACTGTCCACCTCCCCATGCGAAGGTGGAGGGAGAACAGGAGCAGTGGTGGAAGAGCAGATGCCCACCACCACATTGACCTCCCTCTTTGGAGGGTGCCACCCCTGTGTGTGGTCCCTTATGCCCAATAAACCTCCCTTGCGAAGTTCATGGCACGTGCTGAAGCACCAGTAGAGAACTGGGCATTACTCCCTCACCATTAGGAAAAGAGGAAAGAATTTAGTGCCATCTTAAAGATGTCCAGCCCTGCTACAGCTCATTGAGCACAATCATCAACATCGAAATGATGACTCAGTGCTTCCTTCGAGCTCAGCAGTACCCAACAGACTTCAGTAAAACAGCAAGGAGGCCTGAACTTCACGTATAGGTGCATGTGTATAAGCTAGCCCCTCTCTCTTTGCGTGCATAAATTTATGTATGCATATAAAAGTCCCCAAAAATGATGATATGTTTGATCTTTCTAGACTAACATTAAATGCAATTCTTCAATCTTAATCTATTCCACAGGCGAACCGGGTCTTCTGAACTCCTGAATTTTGTAGGACCAAGGAGGGAAGCTTGTGTCTTTGATTCTGGCTTTTTCGTGTGAATCAGGATGACCCAGCTAGATGCTGATTTTGATAGTCCCTTTTTTCTTTCTTTTTTAATCTGCACCTTTAGCAGGTGTAGAAGCACCACTTTTCACATAGCAATAATTCATTTTACCTGAAAAGCTGTCACACACGAATTAAGGTGGGTATCTCTCTTGTCCCTTGTTTCCCACCCACCCCACCCCCCAATCTTAATGACAAGCAGAAAGTACAAATGACACTACATACTACAGAGCATCTGCTCAGGCCTTAATTAATCCAACCTTCACACAGTCCCCATGGCAACAATGCTCAAAAGACTCCCCTGACTTGGAATATTCAATAGAGCATCTTATTCTACATATTTTATTCAACTTATGGCCACAGAATTACTTCTGTGTTAGTAATGTAGTGTCAGTGTTGATGGGAACAGAACAAGTCCTTGCTCTACTTGACCCCTCCTCATGCATTACCTCATTAAAATGTATAATGGCATTCAAGCTGTCACATTAAAGCAGACACGCTCTTTTTCAAAGCCTAAAAAGAATCCCATTACCACTTTTTTATGTTTAAAAGAAACTCTCAGGCTTCAGAAGATTAATAGGAATATTTTTCAATTCTGCACCTGCAACTCATATCATAAAGGCGATTATGAAAATATCGATAGTAAAAAGGTATTTCCTAGGTGTATTTCCTATCAGCTTAGGCTCCAGGCACATGGAAATGCATGCAGAGAGGGGCTAGCTTATACACATGCACGTGTATGTGAAGTTCAGGCCTCCTTGCTGCTTTACTGAAGTCTCTTGGATACTGCTGAGCTCGAAGGAACCACCGAATCATCATTTCAAACCCCTTTTCCCTCCCTGTGCTCAATGAGCATTTGCTCTGGTGCTGTAGCAGGGTTTGAGGTCTTTAAGATGGCATTTAAGTTCTTTCCTCCTTCCTCTTTGGCAAGATGTGATCCTCATTATTTAAATCTTAATGGAGGTTGGAATAACAGCGGCTGTTACAGGTAATGGAAGAGCTGCTTATTGCAGTTGCTGGGTGGCCAAGGGACTCCCATTCTCTGTTTTCGGCCGCACCTTCTTCAGCTATGTTGAACGAGGGACTGGACTGGATGTCTCCACCACGACGGTGTCAGGCTGCTCTGCCAGCCGGGCAGCAGGACCCCCTGCTTCCCAGGAACGAAAGGCTCATCTCAGTTCCCCAGCCAAGGCAATCCTGATGGCCAAAGGCCAGGAGAAACCATTGCCAACCCCGTCTCTTCCATAGCCAGTGTGGCACTGGGAGGCTGTTTGGATAAAACCCCTTAGGCCAGCCTCAAAGATGGCAGCATGAGCTGTCCCTGCTGTTTTCCACCTCGTACATGCCCAGCAAGCCCCTTCCCCAAGGACAGCTGTGGGAAGGGGCCAGCAGAGGACCCCTGTGCCCGTGAGCCAGGCTCCCTTGGTGGGGCTCAGGCAGGGAGCTGCATGGGGCCAGAATCACACCTGCCAGTTATCAGCCTGTAAACCCAGAAATTATCCCTGTGTAAAGAAACCAAAAAAAACATGACAAGTGACTCAAGAAGCAACCTGGGTATAACAGCAGGTGGGGAGGACACAGGAGCTTCAGACCTTGACTGTGCACCAGTGACAAGTAGATGGAGGGCACGCTGGGCTCGGCAAACCGCTAAGTGTTTGCATCTCGTAGGATGCCATATCTGTCCTCTGGGTATTAAATTACAACTTTAAACACTGACAGCATACAGTGCTGTTGAAAAGAATTATTTTGCTATTGTATGCAGACAACCATGTTGCTCTGAAGGTATGTGCAAATTAAATGTTAATCTGAGTCCAGGGATAATCTAATTATTGCTTCCTTTTGAAGTAAGAGGAACAATATTTACTGAGTAAATTATGGACCTCTAAAGGTAAAACTTGCTTTGAAGATTAAGCAACACACATGTTGTCAGTTATTATAACTATACTTGACCTTGCTGCTTTGTAAAAATTTAAATGAATTTTGAATTTTCACAGAGATGTTGCATTTCAGAAGGCACTACTTCTTATCCCTGCCAAACGCCTTTCCACAGTAGCTGAAATGGCAATGCAACAGAGAACACCAGATATGTGAAAAGCTGCTTGTGTGATGTGTAGTGCACAGCTACTCTGCAATACAGAAGAAACCCCCATTTTAGCATAGAGGGGACACTGGCACCACGGGGAAACCATCCTCACCACCATGGGCCAGGTTTGTGGGCCAGCTCCCCACACACTCACACCTCTGCCCTTGCGGAGAAGAGCCTCGGCTGGACACCTGCTGGGAAGGGCCCAGAGCATCCTGGTTCTGTGGTGCAGGGGTGGTCACAGCAGAGTGGTGGACCTAGAGGCAAGGCCTGGCATCTCCAGGAGAGTTTAGCAGCTCCAGCGGGACCAGACGGTGCAATCTCACACTCCTCCTTTGCCAGTCATGGATCCTTGGTCCATGAAAAGCCTTTCCATGGATGAAGACAATCCTTCCTGCTACCTGGCCGTGAATTCTTGCGCCATATTAAACCCGGTCCATCATATTCAGCTTTACTTTCAGCACTAGAGCTACCCAGTAATTTAATTATACACTAAATCCCAGTTAACAAAACCCACAATCAAATAATAACAAATTGTTATAATAATGTAATTTCATAGAACATCCATATGGATTTTTTTCATCAGTAACTCCCTGAACACTATACAGAAGCAGAGATTTTTGCTATTTCTTGTGCTGCCTATTTCCCCAACCACTTATTTTTGAGTCTGTATCACTTTGTCTGACAGTTCATAATCTGAGTTTGAGAAACGTTGCATTGAAGTGCAGCATTTTGCCTGAGTCTTTCAAGCTAGGATTCAGGTCTGCGTGTTCCAAATATCTGACAGCCTTCGGATCTCTTTTATGTCAGGGCCCATGTCTGTAATTACCCCAGAATCGCTGACAGAAGTTGCAGAAATAATAGGTTGGAAACTTGTGAGCAACATTCAGGGAAATGTTTCTGCTTATCAGAAGGCAATCAGGAAATTAAGTGGTGAGCACTAACTGAATTACGTTTAATTGAAATTATAGATGGAAGGACTGCATTCTGGGGAATTTCAGTTGATGTTCTGAGCTCCAAATTTCCCAGAAGGGAGAATATTTTGAGTTTGGTGTCTGTAAACCATACTCTGTTAGTCATGTTCAGAATATTCAAGAAGCATGTTCGAGTCCGAGCCACCTCATGGGTTTTTTAATTTGTGAGACTCCAATGCAGTCTGGAGGACAAACAGAAGTGACTAATCTCTTACAAATAAATTAAACTGTCTCCCCTCTTTTTGACAGTCTCATGCAATGCAGATACGTTGTCCTTGAAAGTTGTTATCCTGATCTCTTTGAAAAATTATGCTGTAAATCAAATGAGATCAGCTGGAGTCAGAATTAGAAGTGGAACCATTTCTGCTGTGCAAACCCAGATTTCCAGCAAAACATCTGCAGCGCCCGACCCTTTGTCAATAATCACTTTGTGTTGTGAAATACCCTTCAGCGCTCAGCATTCACTTCACACGCCACGAGCAGTTTCCCAGGGCTGGAAGCTTCCTTTCACAGCCTGCACACAACCATTCAACCTCAAGATAGGTACCCGAGGGGTAAAGGCCAGACAGGGGGGTGACCTGACCCACGCAAGGGATCCCCAGGGGCTCCACTGCCCCGCCGTGCAGCAAAGCCGGGTTGAACGTGCAGCCAGCTCCCAGCATGACCTGTGGCATCAGCTTCAGCGGCGTCGAATGGCTTGGTCCTCCCGCACCGAGGTTTTCTGGATTACCAAGCTGACAGCCGCGTACCAGCCCCAGAACTGGAACCCTTTCCTCCACACCCACCGTTCCTGTTAAGGGCCATGTGGAGGAACATGCCTCATAGCTCACCTGCAACATTAGCAAGCACCTGTGGTTTCTCAGGGGGTTCGCTCCCCATCTGTGGGTCAGCCACAAGCAAGTTTTGCCTCCTGTACCCCTCAGTTTCACCTGATGGTAAAAAATTCTGCCATGCCAGACACAGAAAAATATCACCCATGCCCTCTAGTCTGGAGCTTTACATGTTTACTGAGGACTTAAAACTAAAGAAAATTATCTCCTACAGAGAGCCTGGGCCACAACTGGAAGTCTGATGTGCTTTAGACGTGTTCCGCGGCATCCAAGAGCAGCAAAAGGATTTCCTACAGTCTCATGACTTAATGCCCAGACATTTTGCATGGCTGTAGTCTAGATACCAACTGAAAGTCAGCTGAAGCCAGGACGTCATTTCCATGGTGGGATAGCGTCTTCAAACCACCTGGAAGAAGGAAAGGAATCTTACTCACAGATACAGCTATGTGCAAGCTTTTTCTGTCCACAGGGCATCTAGAAGCACTCCCAGATCTCAAAGTAAATGACTGATTTGATGCATGCTTCCAAGGAAGCCACACCTTAGCTTTGGATCCTCAAAGTCTTTCCTTCACCTGCAGTATTGACACTGTCCAGCCTTCATTGATATACAAGCTGTTTTGATATTACTCAAGCATCAGGCACTTGGAAATAATTTTATGAAGTCCATGCCCCCTTGTCAGTTTACCCGGTGGCTGCACACAGGTTTAAAATCAGACCACATCTGCTCGTGTGGGACTCTGCAAAGGAAAGCAACATCAGCAGAGAGGCACTTTCACTCCTTCTGATGTTTTCCTTTTCACTTTGAGTACAAATGATTTGAATACATCACTTCAAAACCTTGCTCCTTGCACATACAGAACACCACACACAGTCAACAGCATCAAAAGCTGGAGAGAGGCCCCAGAGGGTGAGAATGGTTACCCTCCACTGACTGAAAGCAGGAGATGTTCAGTACTATTAAAGCTATTTTTGTCTTCTTGGCTGCCTTTGTATCCGGATTGGCCTTGGTTTGAGGAGTTTATAATTGACCTACAATGGCTTGTTGTAACATTCATTCAGCAATGCTAGGACAACTGTGTGCACGTAGGAAAAGAGGAAATTTTAATTCCAAGTCCGGCATTACTTTAACCAGGAGCAAGACCAATTTCTCATGTTTCTTGCACTACTCAAGAGGAAGACGAGTAGGTCTACAGCTTGACGTGAGCATCCTGAATGAGCTGAACACGGGGAATGCAGGCATGCCGTTTGTTCACTTGCACAGAGGGCAGGAAACTCATGCTGGTCTTGACAAGCCATCTTCAGTTCACGGGATTGTTCCATCCGTGCAGGGTTTTGTTGTTAGCGGTGGTAACCTGGGCTAGCAAAAGGTTCACATCTCTGCATAGCTCCTGTAGGCATGGTTTGGCAGCTTTATAGAAAGCTGATAAGAAAGTTCCCTTGGGTCTGCAAAGCAGCCTCCACAGCAGAAATTCTTTGTTTCAACTTGCATGCTTCACTGTCACTTTCACAAATCGCTGATCCTCACTCCATCTGGCACTGGATTTAAAAATATGGCATCTAACCAGTTGTCAGCTTATCAGTCTAACAAACAATAAGTAGTGTGATAATTACTGACTTTTTTTTCTCCAATAAAAAAGCTTGTGCCATGAAGGAGCCTAGAAAACATCCCATGGTAAGGGTGACTCTTCCTGCTTTCTCTATACCGAGAGTGCCTTTCTCACATTTCTTTTCTCTCCTCGTGGTCTCCACCCAAGGTATTTCAAGACCCAACCTCAGAATCCTCTGGGTCCCACAGACCTCCCTTGTGGCAGAGGCCTTCCATGTAAGGTGTGGGAACATCCCTACCTGAGACTGAGGGAGCAAGAAGAAAAGGAAGAAACTTCTGCATAGCTGATCCCCAGGATAGGAAACGTAGCTCTCTGGGAATTTGGGACCCAACTACTGACCTGGATAGAGTAGCTGCCAACACTGCTCTGCAGTGAAAAACTGCAGTGAAAAACATGGACATTCCCAGATGAGGTACCTGGACCACCAGGCCTGCAAAACACTTGCAAATTCCTCCACAACCCTCTTGGTCTTTGGTGATCTGCTGATACAAGAAGACTAGCAGTCCATTGTCTGATGCACTTTTGCAGAGAAAAGGCTTGTGTTAATGACAACACCTTAGATTAATGCCAGCAAGGTTATCTTTTGAGGTTTTTCCTTTATACCGAAAAAACACTCTGGTTTCACATCAGCCTGAGAAAGGGAGCCTTTATGCAAAATACAAGCCACTGAATTCAGGCCATCCTCACAGTCTTATCCTAGAACCTAGCAGCAAGTGAGACAGGAAAACCTTTTTGGAGGTTAACAGGTAGCTGTCCTTATGACTAAGATTACCAAGAATATTCACAGCTACTTCTGCAGTGCTTCTATGTACAGATCTTTACTCGGGATGAGAAAGCAACAAATACATCCATTTACCTTGGCAAAAGAAAGTTACAAGCGACTGCAATTCCACAAGAAAGAGCAGACATCCAGCCTCTTACCGTATGCTAATACCCCACAACCTATGCTGTTTCTACCTCTGTAATACAAACTGGGCACAGTGAGGGTTTTGGATGTGAAGCACCTAGGTTTGGAATTCTTTTCAAGCGGAATATTCATTAGAAGGTATCCCAGCAGTCACGCTACTTCCCCATTTGTCATCAAACGTGTAAGGAAAACTGCCTCATCTGCAACTCTCCTTTGCTTTCAAAACCCAGTCAGAGCAAGTTGTACACGTTACTTACCACAGCACAGCCTCTTTGCTTTTCTCTGAATGAACACCACCACGAACATGATTTTCCTGGCGTTATGGCACATTACTATAGAATTTGCACCTACTTGATTAAGAAGCAATGAAAAATCTTACTCACTTTTTTAAATTGAATGGGTGGCATATAAATTAATGCAGCCCACAGGGCACTCTAAGTACAATGATTCATGTTCCTTACATGGCAAACATTAACAGATTTTTTTTTAATCACTTCAGTAAACAATCTTTGGGGAGTTTTGCTGAGAGCCTAATCTGTGTTTAATTGGGTCATTTGAAAATTACATGGATGAGCTTTGTGAAAAATCTCTTTAAACTGCAACTAAAAGTGTGTTGTTTACCTTAATACTCAAGCAGCAGCCAAGTGAAGCGTTTGTTCTATTCTGGCCTCACTCTGTAAATGGCTGAATACATAAATCCAAGGTTCTGGATCCAGCCCACTGTACACTTGAGCCCTTCATTAATTCCTTCTTTACCATTTTTATAGTATTGCTGCAAAAAGCTTTCTTGCGAGCTTCCCTTAAAAATCTCTCAAAGTTGTTAGATCTGACAGCTTTACTAGCATACAAAGACATTAAGGAGAAAATGCAGGACAAAGTCTAGGTATTACAGTAAAGAAATCCCCACTTTGTTAAATTATGGAAGAAAGTTAAAAAAAAAAAAAAAAACGAAAACAAAAACAAAGAGAAAGAGAAAGCCCAGCCCGGTGCAGCAGAGATTTGCAGTACAGCGACTGGTCCTTTAATTTAAACATTGAAATGAATGACTAAATTGATTTTAAGATTTTGGAGGCAAGATGCCTTGAGTAGCATGGCAAAAAGAAAACACAATATATGGGATGAGTTAAAAATAATAACAACAGGCCTTGCAAATAAGCCCACTTCAAAATAATGTAATAAAGGTGAGAGAGAGAACTTCTGAATATATTTTTCTAATTAAAAAAGACAACGAATCATTAATATATGCCTGGCAATGATTGAAAATGCAGCCTGCTAAAATGGCTGAGTCTCACTGGGTCTGCATTTAAATTCTTTTAAGCATTAAGAAATGCCTAAGTAATGGACAGAGTTCAGGGGTGCATAATACATCTTGTTACAAAGAGCACCTACCGAGACCGTACTGGCCTATAGTTTAAACATTTTCTACAATTAAAATACCTAAATCTAGAGGCCACCTGTTTCCTGCCTTTGCCTTCCTCCAGTGCCAGAAGTTTTACTGTAAACACAGGTGAGCAAAATAAGATGCTGCCTGATGTTAGGGGACTTGAGGAATTTGCACAACAGCTGAAGTCCTGGCCAGCCGCTTTTCGACTCCCAGCCCTTCAATTAAAACTGATGAGAAGCAGTATCCTCTCCTCCTCTCCCAGTGGCAAGATGCTTACACGGAAATTCCCACACCGGGCTGGGACAGCAGCTATCCATCCAGCAGCTTGGATTTGACAGTAACCAGTACCAGATGTTTCAACGAAGGCATAATAAAATGCAAAGAGAGTAATTGTGGAGAGAACTACTCAGTTTTTCCCAGTTTCCTGCTGGTCCCTGGGCAATGCACGTATCCTGGGACACACTGCATACCAAGAAACTGGTCTGGCTATTCAGAAATTTGCCAAAAAGCTGTCCAGATGGCAACCCTGAATTCATTGCTGACTGGTAAAATAGAGAGGCTGTGGACTGTCCTTACTGTAGGACCCTTAGGAGTGGCTGGATTCCCATTTTGATTCTAGTCTGCAAAATGCAAAGGCGGCAAACATTTCCAGAAATTCTAAAAAGGTTTTTTCTCTTATAAGGAGACATATTAAAGATGCGCTGTCAGGTGAGCAGGAGTCTCGAAGGCTGGATATAGAAACTGGAAGATACATCTGCAGGCCCCGTCTTTCCCTGATGACAGTGGCACACCAATACCAGTTGGGATACACACAACAATACCAGTTGGGAATCAGGTCCTGCTCATCGAGAAGGCCAGTCACTCAGCTGTTAGCCCAAGATACCAGCTGAACAGCTAGCCTGGTAGCCCAGGAAGATGCAACTCAGAAAGCCCTGCTTTTGAATATTCCCAGCAGCACACCAGTCCCCGGAAGAGAATCATCCGCATCAGGAAACCCTTGCAAACAAACATCTATCTAGAACTCTGCCCTCTGCAACGCGAGGCTTAGGGTAAAATGGAAACCCTACGATGCTCGGGGCTTATCCAAATGGGCAGGGACAACCCTGCGCTCCTCTGCCCCGTGAGCTGGGCAGATGTGAGGCAGCTCTGATCCAGGAGCTGTGCAGTGGCATCCCTGCTGCGCCGCTGCCATCAGCCACGCTAAGCGGCACCTGGCCAGTCCGGAGGGCTGCCCGTGCCGGCTCAGGTAGGCACGTCCTTGCTTTTGCCAGCTGATGTGCCTGGACCAAGGCCGGCGTACCTGCAGCAGGGTACAGTGCAAACCAGGCAAGGAGACGATCCTGCCCCCCCTTTTTCAGTTTTCAGAAGTTTTCAGACTTCTTTGGAAGACCTGACAATGAATCAAAGTTACAGTTTTGCAGAAATGCACAGAATATTTATTCAATTCGACAGCGGTATACAAATATTTCTGAAAGTCAAAAAGGCACGAAACAGGTCACATTACTGCCTAATGCACAGATATCCCCTGAACCTGAAAGCAGGAAGCTAGCTGGCTCCTACATGGGAAAGCAGCACAGTTTCAGAAAGGTTCAGTTAACTAAAAGACTACTATTTTTCCCCTTTCTCTTCTTTTGACCAGTGAGATAGTTTTCATCTGGTGAATTTTAATGTATAAGGGCACTTACTGAAACGAGGTACAGTTATAATACAATAACAAACTGATTTACTGCAGGTCTGCACAGAAACTGGCAGTAGTACCAAAATGGTGATAAGCCTTGGGACCTGAACAAACACTTACAATTACGCAGTTACGTTGAGACTATAAAAACATCCTCTTCTGAGCAGTTCCTGAGACAGGGGATAAGGGAAATGACCCGGTAGTTAAGGGTACATATAGCACATTTCAGCGAAGACTACACCATCACTCTTGCATTGCTGTCTTCTCATGTTATACCACAACTGTTAGAAGGTTACTGATCCATACCCTGAAATCTCAAATTAGCAGGCCCATCTCTCTTAGCTTGTCCTTTTAAAAAGAGGACTCAAGAGAAAATCAGCAGTAGATTTCACAGCTCTTGGTTGCATCTTTACAATTCCAAAATGTTATGTCTCCCCTGCTACCCATTGCTTCTTGCAATGCATTTGAAATCATGTCATAAATTAAAGATTATAAAATAAAAAGGCTTCAAAATAACTTAATTGTTATATTTATCATGGGGAAAATCTTGAACTGAATATTAAATACTATCCTTAAAGCCATGTGATCATACCCAGAGCAACTACAGACGTTTAGAGAAGCAAACACAATTATATTTCCAAAGTGCTACTGAGATTAGGAAATAAGCCATCAGAGGTAAACAATCTTCTCCTCTACTCTGCCTCCACCTTCTGCATCCTGCGGGCTCTCAGGCTCATGGGTCAGCAGCAGTGTGTCTACCCGTGGCAGCTGGATGGATCCCTGGTTCGGAATGCTTGTTTGGGGACCCTGGGTCTGTGATGCATTCAGATCTGTAAGGCACAAGAGAAGGACATGTGACAATGCATCTTCTGACATGCCTGTGCCATCATAAAGAGCAAATTCTGACTTTTTCATTAGCACCATCTTCCAGTTTGCTGCATCCATCTAGAAAGGAACACACTGCTGTATTACAAATTATACTACAGCCTGGTGAGAGGTACCTTACCCAAATCTATCAAAATCTATTGAAGTCTGTCCACTGTCATCCAAGGATGATCATTGTCGCTATTTTTACAATAAAAGAAATTTATACCCATACTTCACTAACCAGACACACAATAATGGAAAGGCATAAATGCTGTCAGAGTTGGGCTGGAGGGAAATACACAGCACATAATTAGTACCTTTATTAAATTAATTTTGTAAAATTAATATTAAATTTACATAAAAACGTAAAATGAATACCATTTCCATCATGACAGAGTTTTATTTGCAAGCCTTCCTTTCACAGACGAAAAAGAATCAACTGAGTAAACCCAGTTAAAAGTCTACTTGACTGGCACTTGCAGCCTGTAGCAGATGTATAACCATTCAGCTTCTTCTGCCAAGTTTATCTGTGTTTATTTGCACAAACTAGGTACTCTATTGTTGTCTCAATCCTTCAGGTGTGACGTGGAGATAATACTTGCACCCAAACACTAAGAAATTATTTCACAAGGATCTTAATCTGTTATCTTTCCAATTTTCTCCTGCAAATGCAGAGAATCAAGTACCTGTTTTCTAGCTTTAAGCTCTAAAGGCTTTTGTGATGATCAGTGCATTACTTTAAAACAAACAAACAAACAAAAAACCAAAAAACCTACAGTTGGGTTTTCTCTCTAGTCAGTTTTCTGTACCATTTCAGGCCCTCAGGAACTACACCTTAGTATCTGGGTTTTCTACATCTTTATTTCTGCAAAGCAGTTTTTACCATAAAAACCAGCTGCATACCAAGGAAGCGTCTATCCTTGCACCTAGGGATGAGAGAAGTCCACAATGGACAGGCTGCAATACTTTTTCACTGTACTCTTGGCCCGACCGACCTCTGCTATTGCATCAGGAGGGTTAACTTTTCATTCTTCCCTCTGCAAAAAGGACTCTGCAGGAAGGAGGGAAGCTTGGCACCCCTCCCATCGCATGGGTAACGCCAGAAGCAAGCAAACCCAGCACTGGGGTCCTTTGAGCCTTGGTCATTCATGCGAAGAGCTAAAAAGACATTTCATGCGTGCTCTGGTCCCTACCGCTTCAGACATGTATGGGCACTGAAAATCTACTATAAAGGAGATATTTGCGCTCTTTTTTTTTTTTTTTTTTTTTAACACACCGCGTTGCTCTAACTGGTGGCAATACAAAATGACACCTGCCCACATCTGGCATTCCCCCGACGCACGCGGCTTTCACCAGTCTTGCTCTCCGAGGCAGGAGTTTAAAGCAAAGCACGCTTGCTGGCATCCTGCAAAGCCTCGGCTGCCCGGCTGCTCCCCGCCAGCGGGCGGGTGGAGCGGTGGGAGATGATTATGCGATGGGCATGTGGGAACACATCGTATCGCTGCCGCTGCCTTCAGCACCTTCTACTCTTTTGATATTCGCACAGCTGGGAGGACCAAACAGGCTTTGGGGCTTCAGCTCCCAGCATAAGCCACACATATGTGATACTGGCTGCTGAGACTGCAGGGTCGGTGGCAGGGGCGAGGTATTTATACGCAAGCAGTGCTTGGTCATAGTGGGATGACACAAGATGTTAAGAAAATTAATCCCAAATTCCCTTTCTTTTACTGTTTTACACTGGATTTAAAGGATCAAGTTTCAGCCTTGGTGAAAATCCAGAGTAAGTCTTGATTGCAGGTGAGTTATTTGCAATATGTAACAGCAGGATTTGACTCCCTAACTTACTTGAACAGCCCTGCTTTGTTAAAGATGACTTTTGCATTTATTTCTTCTTGATAGCCAGATTAGAAAAAGATTACAAATTGCAGCAACAGAAGAAACCAGAAATATCCTATGTATCCTATGTCTGCTTTTTTTCAAAGAAACTGGATACTTCAGTTTTATTTATTTATTAAAAAGAGCCCAACTAGTGGAAGGTCCTCAACCTCTAAACACTTACATTTCAGGGTAATTTTACCCACATTAATATTCCTTTTAAGTCCTGTGAGTCTATTCACCCTAACAAAGTTATGTGCATAAGAATACCAGGCAGTAAGCATTTACTTGAAAGATCTGTTTCCAAAGTTTATGAAGTACATAATTGGAGAAGCCTAATTACAAATTTGAAAAAACCCAGAAAAGAAAGAGAAACATCTTACATGTAGTTATTTTCTGCCATCAAAACTAAACAGTAATTGCTTCACCAATTAAAACTGTTTCCAAACAGGTAGCTGTTTCCAAACCATTTCTCATTAACTGTTAAAACTCTAAGCAGCAAGAGCTGAGCAGTGGAAACTGAGTTCTGGAAAAACAAATCAGATTCTGTCACTATAGAAATAAATGATTCATTGCTAGTTTAGCTGCTTGTCTGTTTTTTTGGGGGGGGGGGGGTTGGGTGTTCTTTTTTTTTTTTTTTTTTTAATATTCTGTTTCATCCAGAGAACCTGAACAGCAGGAGAGCACCCAGGAGATGAAAGCCCAGCTGCTTCTGGGGTGACAAGCGGCTTCTCGGGTTGAAAAGGTTCTGCTTAATCCAAGTGAGGAGGGTAGGGGCTGGTTTCGGCTGCGCCGAGGGTGGCACTCAACACAGGCTCTGCCTAATAAAAGCACAATGCGTCCCCGGGCCGACACACTCAGCTTGCCGGCAGGGAGGTGCCTGCTGTCTCCCTGCCCGGTGCCATGCTGGAAGCAGCCGCGCCAGGAGACCAGCTGGTATCGCAGGCGGCAGCGTGATGCGCCTCGAGAGCAGCTGCTCGGGGAGGATGGAAGAACTGCCAGAATTGGTAATAACAGCCTCAGGTGAAGCGAGAGTGGGGAAAGCTGACCGACCCGCCAGCCAGCAGCGGTTCTTGTTACGCAGAGCAGCGGCTGCTGCCAAGAAGCCTCCCCCTGAGCTCCCCGGTCCAGCACGGGGAGACCGGCTGCCCTTGGCCCTAAGCAGAATGGTGGGAGAAATCCTCCTCTTTAAATGCTCTCCAAAAAAAGGGGATCAAACTCCAGAACAGCCTTGAAAGCATCAGCTGCTGCCTACTAAAGAACTCTGAGAGCTGAGAATGCAAAAAAAAAAAAAAAAAGAGAGAGAGAGAGAAAACAAACAAATTATCAGTGCACACAGTGAGGCAGAGGAGGGCTGGCGAAGGGGGCTGCTACCAGAAGGTGACAGCGGGGAAGCTCTCCCATGCTCCCCAGGTAGCCGGGGCACCCACGGGAACCTCCCCAGCCCCTCTCCAGGTCCGTTCTCTGCAGCACTATGACTGACAGTCAGAACTCGGTACGGATCAAGAGACAGCTAAATAAGGACCATTGGCCTTTTATAAGCCTCCTTTGTTGTGACTGTAACAAAATGGGTTTGTATGATTCCTTTTCTTTAAATTCAGCATTTACTTATCTTTTCTTCTGCTCCCCTCCATCCTGCCGAGTGATGCTCGGACTGGCTGTGCTCAGCTCAACAGCGCACCCACCAGACCAGCACCCACAACACCAGCACCCAGCGAACATGCTCCCACTGCCCTTGCCTGCACCCCTCCTGCCTGGGCTGGGCGCTGTCCTCTGAGACAGAGGTTGCTCCTGCACCCCTTGCACAGAAAGGACCAGCGAAGGTGACTGTACCTAGCCACAGCCTTCCTTTTGCTCATGTATGCCGAAGGAAGACAATGTTTCCTTCCTGTTTATATAAGGGCAGAAAATATTCCCAGGTTTCCAAAGCTTTAACAAAGCTGAGCTGTAGCTCAGACCCTTTCACAGGTCTTCTGCGAGACTCCCAGGTCTCCACTCTCTTCCATTTCTGCAGTGACCAAGGGCTGTCAGCATCTCACCACATCCCGGCCCCTGGAGCTTCTGTGCAACTCGTTTATGTGAAACACCCTTTAAATGCTTCTCAGTTATGCAAAATTTATTTCTGCTACAACACTCCTGGTAACTTTTTCCTAAAGAGCCAGAGACAGATGCTCAGCTGCACCGTGTATACCCTAGCCAAAACTGAACAGCAGACCAGAAAAATCCAGTCATTCAATGTTGGACTGGTCAAACTCCCCAGCAAAGAGGGATGTGCTTGAAGCTGGAGGACAGGCATTAGGTGATCTGTGACAGCACTTTGGTATTTTGGGGCTGTGTAGCCTGTTCAGCCCAGAGTGTTACAGTACAGCACAAAATACCACTTATGTCCAGCTTTTCCTGAGCTCATTTCATTAAATCAGGAAAACCCAGGCATTCCCTGTTGTCTCCCCCACCAATTTTCTCAAAAGAAGTTATAGGCTGTTTCTATCAAATTCTGGAAAAAAATCACAAATTGTCTCATGCACATGGACACACGCTGCCAAATCCAACATTAAAAACAAATCCAATGTTCCCCCCACCCCGTTTTCTATGAGTTTTGCTCTGGTACCATGAGGATAGGTATCAGGAAACTGCAGAGACACTCTACTCCCCCAAAATAAAAACACTTTTGTAGGCAACCTAAATATAACAAACTGCAGGCCTGCAGCACGTGAGTCCAGCTTTTACAGGAGTTTGAGGGGATCTCAGTTCTCCAAGTGTGATCTGGGCACCAACTCAGAGAAATGACAGCTCCTGGCTAAAAACATGCTGATGTTGTATGGGAAATGGAAAAAAAAGTGGCATTCTGCATCCTAACTACCATACCCTACCCTTCCTGAAGCACTAAGAGACAGGACCAGTGGCATTGCATAAACTGCTGGGAAGGCGAAGGACAAAGCAATGGCATTGGCAGGAATCTCAGATCAATACACACCAAAACAAACACAGCCCATGCTCGGGGGCGGGAGTGTGGGGGGGTGGTACAAAAGCCAAGTAAACAATTCATTAGTCACACGGATTCTCACCTTCTGTCTGTTGCCATAGGACGTAAGCACTTCCACATCGAATAAATGCCACGGATTTTCTCCTTCACCCCTGCTCTCTCTCCCCCGTGGATCAGAGCTCTTCAGGTAAGCCTGGAGTGCCCACAGTGATGATTACGGGAAGGACAGGAAGACATTATCAAGGCACTGGGAAACACTCCAGGAAGAAAAACCCTCTCAAGTCTCTGCTTTTAATAGAAAACCCTCAATTTTTCTCTGCCAGCTCTGACCCAAATTTCACAGCATCACAGGACAATTCAAGTTGGAAGGGATTCTTAGGAGGCCTATGCTCCAAACTCCTCCTCAAAGCTGGGTCAGCTCTGAGGTCAGGCCAGGATGGATGCTCGGGGGTTTTTCCTTCCCAGCTGTTTAAAAAAAAAAGCTGGGGGGGGGAGGTTTGGGGGGCAACTCACCACACAGATTTTGTAGAAACTGCATATATACACTGAGTTAATCTGCTGTGACTTTCAAAGATCTGTGTCACACGCTGGCCCTTTTTACAAAGTAAAATTTCATTAAATGAAGAGAGGTTTATGCCACTTCTAGCAACAAATATGTTAAAGACTCTCAAAATCATTACTCCTCTGAAAACAAATATACAGAGTTAGGTTTTGGGTTTACCATTTATTTGTAATAACTGGTACCAGTTTTTACACCAAATTCATCTAGACTGACAGCTGACACATCAACTTCAGGTCAAAGCTATTTGAAATGGCAGAGCTCCTCTATTTAATCCCCCCACTGGCACTCATGCATAATGCAAAGCACAAGCAGATACCTAAAACAGTGCTAAGTCTACCAGGTCTTGGATATTCAAAGGAATTCAAGGGTAACAGGCTCCCATTTGCCATTACAGTTCAATAGCAAATGGCAGCCTAACTCCCATGAGCTCCACTGAAAATCCCCACCGGCAAATCCCACTGCACCTCTTTGTCTCTAAAGATGCTTCCAGTGGTTCCCATGCAGATTCATTAGCGACAGCCAATTCCCCAGGGAACTCCGGGCACCTCAGCCTCTCTCCCCTTCCTCCCGGTAGAAAGGTACTACGATTGATCTTGATCGCATTTTTTAGTGCCTACTAAGACTCTCCCGATTTCTGATGGATTTTCCATACCACAGGTTCAGCTGTTTACGGAGCTGATGGTTGGTGGCAGAATGGGAACATCACTCGGCAGCAGTGGACTTGCTGGGGCAGGGCAACCCTTTGCCGGCCGGCGGAAGAGCCAGGACACCGCTGCAGCCGTGCAGGTTCAGACCACTTGATGTAGAAAAATCTTCTAATAAGCTTTGAGGATCTGAGGACAATTCCCAGCAGTTCCACTGGGAGCTGAGATCTCAAATACCATCGAGAAAACGGACCTTCACACCTCAGTAAATCTGTTTTCTAACAGTGGGAACTGAATCTGGTACCAGGTCTCAAAAAAAGCTGGGAAAAATATTTTGACCCTGAAGCTACCAAGAAAAGCAGAGCCTAATGAACTTCTCAGCTGACTGAATAAGGCAGGAAATCAATCTGAGAATTTTAATACTGCTATTCTCTTTTAACCTGCCTAACCCTGTGAAAAAGCAGCAGCTGCTTTTCTTAGGCAAAGAAGCACCTTCATGAATAGGAGGTCTTTTCACAAAAAGCAGATAAGCAATTAGATCATAATAGATCCTATGTCAATTCGTCTCATCAGCTTTTGGTGCCTTTTTTTTCGGTTTCATGACAGAGAATAGCAAGAATTCAAAGTCTATGATGAATAAGGTCTGCAACATAAGTCTTCTTCACGTTTGTACTTCGGATTTTTAATCATGGTAGAATTACTGGAAATGCCATTATTCTGCATGTTTCTGTTCTTTGTTTAGTTGTTGGCTTAGGTAAAACAATGCAATTCAGTTTTCAAGTTTTGCCTCATAATTCTTTAGAGAAGTTTGGTCTAGAAAATTTAGACCAAATTCTTGGCTAAGACAAAAATTACATTTATTCCACCGAAACTGCTTTATCATAAAGGACCATAATGGTTCCAACTAATTTATTTGATACTTGGCTTAAGGCTCCAGGTTTTGGAGTCACATGGTGATGCAGCCGTCTTTTCTTTTATTAAAGCCCAGTAAACACAGTATTTCTAGCATTGGTGTTATCAAAGAAAAGATTTTAAAAACACCTCAAGCTCAGACACTGCCAGTCATACCACTTTAATATCAAGTTCATAGCATGCCCCTAGGTTGAAATAACTTAAAATTTTAACCTACTTACATGGCTACATTATCAGTTGTGTTGGCTTTAAAGCACATGGCTTCTAAACTATTTTTGGCATGCCTTTTTTTTAATGCATATCAATAAGAGAGACTTAAAAATAGGACTGACTTGAAATCATAACTTGTCTCTGCATTAGATACCCACAGTCTCACCTTGGCAGGGCATACCGCCTGCCAGCTGTCTGCTTCTGCTTACTATTAATTTATTTAGGTATGAATTCTCTATTAAGTTGTCTTTGTGCTAAGCTTTGAAGCTTTAGATGGTCAATTACAGACACACACATGGTCCAACAGGTATTCTGCTAACAACGAACACATGTTTTATTGACCTACTTCTTTTCCAGCTCATTAAACACAGCTGCACTCAAATGATCAAGAGAAACTAACCATAAAACCCCAAGAACACCCTTCCTACGAAGGATCACAAGGAACGTGGCCAGCTGCCGGCACGGGGCCACTGCTCCACCCAGCGCAAGCAGCGCGCCCGCGCCGCGCACCGCGCCGGGGCGACTGGCGCGACCGCCGAGAGCGGCGGCAGGGAAGCGTGGGGAAACGCCCGCAGCCTCTGCCTTTGGGTGTTTAGTGCGGGGGTGTCTGGAAGGAAGCTGCAGCGGCTTCCCCCCGCCCTGCCGAAGACGGGTTTGGCCAGCAGGCTGGACTCAAAGCAACCTGCGGCCAGTGGGTAACGCTCCCGCCTGAACGTTTGCTGGAGAAACGGAAATCCCATAAAGTTACGGGCCCAAGCAGCCTTTCCAAAGACTCAGCAGACGATGAAACCAAGTCCCCGTTCCTGCTGCCAGCCAGCACACCTCCACCCCTCTCCCGCCCGCTGTCCCAATTTGCACCCCGCAGGTAAAACTTCAATTGCAGTGAAGCTTCCTCTCCTTCCCTCCCAAAGAGAGTAACAGTTAGCATCAACCCTGAAAAAACAGTGTCTCTGGCACAAGAATTCACTCCCTGTGAAACAAAAGGGGACATTTACACATCAAAACTATTCTTTTGAGCTCTCTGTTACCACAGACAGACATTATTGTGCTGATTAACTTTGCTTCATATTTTATGGATGGTTTTGGTTTGGTTTTCTTTTAAACTGTAATTTCGCTTTGAAATAAACATTAAGTCAAAGACCTTGGCAAACAATTGATTTTGTCCCCAGCTTTTGGCCAGTCCTTCAGATGCAACACAAAGGAGTGTGCTCTGGACTTTGGCAAATATTTTCTTAAGTAGCAGGAGGGCACAACTCTGTTACAAAAGCCAAAAGGTGGAGGTCATAAAACACTCTCAAGTCTTCTCCTAAGTACTTCGGTTTCATGTGGTAGTTTCCTAACAACAGACGAGATCCATCACTTCTTACTCATAAAAGCTGACGAGATAAAAAAATACAAGCAGAGGAATACTGAACCAAAATACAGAATTGCTGCAAAAGCAAAAATTAAGGCAATGCACCTGTTTCAAATCAATTTTTCAGATCAATTACATGCTAATCTTACCCTTCAATAGAAGTTGCTGCTTATTGATTAATGCAGGAAAAAATACGACCTTTACTTTAAGAGTGAGCATCTGAGAAAAGCCACTTATCTGATAGAGTCAGAGATACTTGTTCTCCCCTGAGCACAAAACACAGGGAAATAGTCACTTATTTTTTACTGCAGTTTGACTATTAGCACAGCCATTTTTATACATGTTCAGTCAGGATGGCAAGAAGTACATGTACTGATGTTTGCTTCTTGCAGTCATTAAAAAACAGCAAAAATTGAAAAGTTGCATATTCCAAGTTTTGCATCATAAGCATAGGAAGTTTCAGGGTGTGATCAAATATTTTGAAATGGGTGCCCTTTTTAATTGTTTGCTAAATGCTCTGTGAACAGTGATTGAATATTTTGAAATGGATGCCCTTTTTAATTGTTTGCTAAATGTTCTGTGAACACATAACTGCTGTGAAAACAATTTGCATAAAAGCTAAAGGGAAAACATCAAAGCCAGAAAAAAAGCACAATTATCAAATAAGCATGTGCCTTCATCCCTTCGGCGAAGTGCTTTCCTTGAGCGCATGGAATGTACTTGGGTCCACTTTCCTTTCTTTTGCTCCCACTTCTCTCCACTATGGGCAACACTGGTCTTGCCCTTAAGCCTGATTCATCACCACCTCCTTCTACCTTGCATTTACTACAAGTTTTCTTTGTCTCTAGTCCCACAGCTGCACCTCTGTAGACCCCGGCTCTGCTTTGGTCTGACTCCCTCGGGTGCCTTCCCACCCCCTCGTTTCATCTGCTGCAGCCCTGCACCAGTCCCATCCCACCACTCCGGAGAGCAGGACACTTCCCCACAGTGGAAGAAAAGTGATGCTATGTCTTAAAACACCCTCCTGCATTCATTTTTGCCTTCAGTTCAAAACTGCCTGTGATTAACACAGAAGCCTTTCTTAGTAGGAACTTCATCCCCTTCCCATTGCCAGTATGCTGTAATGGCAAGTTCGTCTGCATAGGAGGAATACATAGCACAGGAGAACTGCTACTGTGCAGTTCTTGCTGTCAGCAACAGCTATCCTGCAATTCTCAACCTCAATTAAAAAAAAAAAAAAGAGAAAAAAAAATCTTTTCATCCTTGCCCAATATAGTAGTTTCCCTATCTGTCATGTATTCTTTATCACTGAATATACTTTTTTTTTTTTGAATATACAATGACTTTAACTTTTAATGACTTTAACTTTGAATATACAATGACTTTTAAAGGCAGAGGGGTTTCTTTGATTTTTCTATGGTGGACCCTCAACAAATACAGCCAAATCACATTTATTTTTGTATCATTTATGTTCCAGCTCTACATCAAACTTCCAAGGGACACTCAAAGAATCTTGGCAGGTGACTGTTGCAAGTTTTCCTATTCGATTAAACTGAAAACAGCTTCCATACCGGCACCAAGGCTCATCCCCTCTACTGCCCCACCAAAAATTTACACCCAACAGAAATTTTTCTATAGCATCTGGGGAGGCAGAACAAGATACGCCATGCAATCTCCTCTAGCAGTTTGGCTACAGCCAATATAATTTATGTGGAAGGCAACTGGGTGCTCCTGTGATGAATGCCAGTAAAAGACAGACAGACAATCTTCCCCAGTTTCTCAATAAATATTTAACAGCAGATGCTGCTGAGAAGGTTTCATATTACTAAGACTTCATTACTTTTACACAACATGCTACAGGCCATTTCCTGGAATATGTAAAGTATTACACTAAATAATTAAAATGAGATTGTACTTTTCAAAATAAGCCAGACAGATACACTCGGTGATTCAGCTACATGATTTTACAGGGTGTGTTTGCATACTCAGTATCTTTCAAAATTTGATCATCCATAAACAGCTTCTCCCAGCCATTAGGATGCATTATTTATTCATACTTGTGCATCTATTTCAGGCTCTAACTCCATTACAAAACGTATACAAAACATTTTTAATGTTCTAAAGCAGGGCACGCAACCAGGTCGCCACCCACAGATCGTATTACCTGAGGAAAACATGGACCTCCCAAGGTATCTTCCTGACATCAAACAACAATTAGCAAGACTCTTGTTTTGTGACTGCTCTTCCTGAGAGATCACCTCTTTTCTTGCAGACTTGCTGCCAAAGTCACAGCTCTGCACAACCCTGAGCTGGAGCTGCTTCACTACAAACCAGCTGTCTGGCAAAAAAAACGCTGCCCAGAGTCTTCTGCTTCACAACGTGTTCCTTTCCCTCCTTCTACTTCCCTGAAACTCACATCTGTTGGAACAATCTTATTTCAGTAAAGAATAAATCTGCATATAAGAGATATGGTCCAAACCATTCCAGTTTCATTGATGCCAGTAATTCCACTGACTTCAAAAACCACTGCACTGAAGTTGCACTGAACTTGCTGGAACTGTAAATATGAGGAAAATGAGAAAGATTTGGCCATCATTCCATTGTTAAGAAGTCTGCAGGCAATGAAACCCTAAGTATGGTGTGCAGATTTACACCAACATCAGTGGTACCTCAAAAGACGGGTATGGACAATCTCTTCACTCCATCACCTTAACCTTCTGCACTATAAAGTTCCCTCCTAATGAATAAGCTCTAAATGAGAAGATATTAGAAAGAATAAAATCAGACAGGCTTTACACAGGAAATTCTGTACTTATATTAGCGTACAAAATAAAACCAGAACATCATTAACTGACTTAATTAAAAGGTTATGTAATACTGCTGCATCTACTGTGGTTATGTTCAGAAATGAGAAGTATCCTGGGATGAGAAAATTAGTAACAGAACTACAAACCTCTAGCACTGCAGAGCTGAAAAGCAAGTGTTACTTGAAATATACAAATTGCGGATGACATATAACGACATATTTTTCACTTTGGTATCACACTGCCATGTGATTTAATCCCTTTTGCCATCTGCTTTAAACAAATGGCAGTGTCATTCCCAAGAGGGAAAAAATACTTCCCCTGTGACTCCTTTCCACCAAGTATCCCACAGACACCGATGTCTTATGGCAGAGCACGAAACTTGGTGTTCTGTGGTATGGAGAAGAGGCAAATTCGCTGTTGTCTGTTGCAGCATTAAAAGTAAGATCTTACTTGTTCTAATAAATCAATGCAATTCTGAACTTGGGAGATAAGGGTGCTGATGTTACTCAACTTCATATTCTTGCATCTTTCCATGTCATTTTATGCTCGTTGTAACTTATGTTGAGAACTGAATGGACTCTGTGCTCAGCTATGCAGCCATCCATGGCAAAAGCAGAAGGGATATGTTGAACACGGAAAGGGCAATTTGTAATTAATTGCCTGTTCTGAATTGCCAAAGACAAAAAATTTAAAGTAGCTCAAAATAACACATCTGCTCAGGAGGCTCCCTGACAAACTGGGAGGTCCACAGTCATGTTATCTTTTACTTTTAAAAGACTTCCCTCCTTCCCCCTTCCAAAGTGAAAGAGCAACAGAAAGAATTCAGGGGCAAACAGTGAAAAAAAAAAAAAGCCACTATTAAAAATATTGTGAAACACACCAGAAAACCTCAAAACAGGCAGAAGATCATCTTCACAATGCCATTCTGCAGGTGGTAGGGGGTTGGCCTGCCACTGGCTACAAAGGACACTTTAAACAGGAGACGTATAAGGTGGTAGGGGGTTGGCCTGCCACTGGCTACAAAGGACACTTTAAACAGGAGACGTATAAGTGTGTGCTGTACAGGGCACAATTACCTTCCAGCTCAGAAGACCAGCAGGTCAGAGGTACTCAGAAGGAGTTCATACAGCAGCAATCATACAGAAATTAACTCACAATGGTCACATGTGCAGAACTGTAATGACTTTTTTTTTGTGGGAGGTAGTCTTTATATATCAGGTTCCAAGTGATGAAAGCGATCTCATTCAACAAAGTCCTCAATATGGGATCCCATTAACCAGCTCCAGCGCTGGCAGTAGTAGCTTATTTGAATAAGGCCTTGAGTTGCTGAGCTCCACCCCTTGCCAAAATTCAGTGCTGACTTGGAACCACAGGGAAACAGCTTGTACCTCGTCAGATGACTTTTTAACACTGTAGTGCAATGCATATTTCACCTGGTTTGTATCACACTTGCATCAGCTTTCCATTTTATACCTCTTCTGACAGCAACAAATTCATTTTACACAAATAGGAGAAAAGAGCCAGGCCCATACAGCACTCTCCTCAAGCTCCCTGATGCAAACATATGCAGGCACTT
This sequence comes from Phaethon aethereus, assembly GCF_964289735.1. Lineage (NCBI taxonomy): Eukaryota > Metazoa > Chordata > Aves > Phaethontiformes > Phaethontidae > Phaethon > Phaethon aethereus. The sequence goes on from NC_138577.1 coordinate 29,777,454, forward strand.
CTATACCATATCATTAGGCCATAACCAATGTTAAGGTAGCCAAAAAACAATGTGTTGTTCTAAGCCTCATCTCAGGTACCAACTGGGAACTAAAACGAATGAATCTGATCTACAGTTTTAAGAACAGGTTCAATAGCACAATCACCATTAGCACAATCTGCCTTAGGGAATAGGAAGGGAACTTCTTATAAAGAATAAGGAAAAAAACATTAGTTATAGGATACTACACATTGTTTCTGGGTTTTCTGCTTTTTCTATTGCAAATTAAATATTTTACATCCCTAGAAAACATTTTCTTTGATGAAAACCACTATAAATTGATTATTTCACCAAAATCAAACTACCTCATTTGCTTATATGCATATATGTACAAATTTTTAAAAAAATATTAAAATCACATTAGTCAAATAGAGCCCTATTTTTGCTCCCTGGTTTTGCATGTGGCTGTTTATAGAGATCACATGTTTTTCTGTGTTCCTCATAAAGGTTTAAACTATATTTTTCACTACACCATCCATAAAGATCCTTCATGATACCACTGCAAACGATGGGGGAAAAGAACTTCCTACAATCATGTTTCAGTGCAGTTTTCGAGATATATCACTTTTCAACTCTATTCCTGTAGCTACAACACCTGAATAAAAAAAATTAAAGGCAGTACCAGTGAACAATGCTGTTCACTTCAAAGTTTAAAAGAATTAAAATTGTACTGATTCCTGAAATCAAAGAGGTGAACCCATAGGTAAATCCTTAGGCATCACTTCGGCTAGTTAACCTTACGTGTCAATTAAATGCAAGAGTAATTTATTCAATTCTCAGTCTAGTCTGACACAAAACGTATACTTCCCCTGATTCCTAATTAGCCAAATACTTGTCTTCTTTCATGCAGATAATTTCATAACCATTAGTGTAAAGCATTAACACATTTTCCTTTCAATCATATTTTCCTCCTGTTGACCGACACACCTTTTCTAGCGAGTGTACTTGTGCCAGTTTCATCTTTGTGGGAACTTGCCCCAAGGTCTTTAGTAAAGTTCCCTCCCATACACATAAAACAATGATATATAATCATGATGCTAGCTATGTGAATAGACATATGTATTACCTTAAAAAATATGAATGGAAAATTATGCACTGGAGGAATGTAGCCGTTTCCATTTGAGTGTATTTATGAAGCTAGATTGCATAGTATTTAACATATGGTAGAATGCAGCGTGATTAACTCCTTGACAACGTGTTCAGGTGGTGCTTCTCATTAAAAAATTAACGAATTTTTTGACAGACTAGACTTCTTACAGGATGCCTAGTAATTATAGGAAAATTAATCAAAACAAAGAAATTCCTTTTGTGTACACACAAAACTTACTATATACAAGATCTGACCATGTATGTATCTGGTACATGGCTCCAGCAAACTATACTCAGAATTTGTTTCTTAGTTCTACTTTGACTTACCATTTAGAAATGTTTTTTGAAATATGATTATGAGACTTTATACATAGAGCTGGTTCAAAAACGTGGGAAAATGCCAGGAAACATGCATCCACATGAAAATATTAAAAGTTTCAGCTAACTTTCAAATTCTTTCTAGTCTTTCTCTCACTGCATCTCTGTTGGTTTTCCTTCACGGTGATTGGAACCAACTATATCCTGCAGAGGTGTCAGGAAATGGAGGCACAAGGTCAGAGTTCTTCTCAAACTCTGCTGAATTCTCTGGGGAAAAAGCACGGCCAAAAACAACCCAACAAAAAGGAAATCAGCTTCCTTGTATTAAACATTCATACTGCTCAACTTGATTCACACCGCTTAGGAACAAGTGATTTACTTCATTTCCATGTGCAGAGCCACTTGCTGGGGCTTTGGATGCCATCTGTCCTTCAGAGGGAAGTTTAGCGTTCTTCTCATTCCCCACTCCCTGTACAGTGGCTCCTGACACATGACAGAAGCAAGTCTGAATCGTGCAGACTCATGCACTGCATGATGAAAGCATAAAATATTTGTCACCCTCCGAATCACAAATGCGACTGTGGAATGTGATGGGACATCTCTCTGGGGGGAGGCTCCCAGCTCTGCCTGCTCCAGCAACGCGCCGGGGGCTTCGCAGCACCATCTGCACCATCGGATGCTGCGATGATTTGCTGCGCTGCTTTGCCAAAGATGCCTTATGACTCAATCAAGGCAGTAACTGCAGGTTTTACGGACATGACTTAGCCAGAGAAACTTATACTAGCCTGTTACTCTACCTCTTGGGCAGGCTTTGTAGCCAGTGATGGTCCTCAGGCTGCTGGGACCACACCAGTGCCCTGTTACCAGGGCAAGGTAAGAATGTCTACACAAGATACAGTGACAGCAGCTCAACACAAAGCTGGCCCATTGTAGGCGAAGGGCATCTTTACATACAGAAGCTCCAGCAGCTTATCTTAGAATCAGTGCAATTAAACTGGTACAAGCCAGTTTAATTAAACCAGATGCTCTCATGTGGGCTCAATAGAAAGTATCCTGGTTAGCTTGCATCTGAACATTTGCCAGTGCAAGCTAATCCACTTTTGAGAGTCTAAACCCACGTGTATGTTTCTTTTCAAATTTGCACTAGCTTAGCTAACTTATTACTAAAATGACAACTTCAGTCAAACCAGAACAAGTTTCACCAGGCTAATTATTTAGGCATTTTCAGAAATATTAATCTCTTTTACTAATCAGCTTGGTTTGCTGATTGTGGTGATGAGACTAGCCTGCCCTACCTTTGATTATAAAATGGTATTTTGGCAATCTGTGTACCAAGGACTAGTAAGGCTACAATGGATGTCTGCTTAATACATTACAAGGAGTACTGAGGAGCAACTTCCTTAATCAAGGACTTTTTTAGTTGAAAAACTTCAAGAGTTGACCTAAGACAATTGAAAACCATTGTACCTGTGTATGTTTTCAACTTCTGATCCTGCTGCCGCTGGTCTTTGCTGTGACCTGAGCTGCATGCAGCTGGTGTGAGGACAGAAGGCATCCTGCACTGCCAGCTGCAGAAGAATCATAGGATCATAGAATGGTTTGTGTTAGAAAGGACCTTTTAAGGTCATCAAGATCAATCGTCCTGCAATGAGCAGGGACATCTTCAACCAGAGCAGGTTTCTCAGAGCTCTGTCCAAACTGGCCTTGAAGGTTTCCAGGGATGGGGCATCTACCACCTCTCTGGGCAACCTCTGCCAGTGTTTCACCACACTCATCGTGAAAAAGGCCTTCCTTATGTCTAGCCTAAATCTACCCTCTTCTAGTTTAAAACCATTACCCCTTCTCCTATCGCAACAGGCCCTGCTAAAAAGTCTGTCCCCACCTCTTGTGTAATGCCTCTTGAAGTACTACTGGAAGGTTATGATAAGGTCTCCCTGGAGCCTTCTCTTCTGCAGGCTGAACAACCCCAAAATCTCTCAGCCTGTCTTCACAGGAGAGGTGTTCCAGCCCGGGAGCTCGGGCACTACTGCAGTGCTGACTTGCCATGTTTCACCTGAATTTCACAACTGTGCAGCAAAATCACACCAGATTACTTAATCTATCACACCAAAAGCGCACCATTGTCCCATAAGACCTTTAGCTGTTCTGTTTTTTACATGCTGCTTTACAACTCTCAAAATAAGGAAAGAATGAAGACACCAAGTCAGATCAAAACTAGCATTGTGCAACATGAGAAATAAAACCCAGATAGTTTAGACTTTCCCATTAGCATGTTTTTCAGTCCTTCAGGAAATTTTCAGTGCAATGCAGTGTTCAGATAGGTGGCCTCTTCTACTCACTTTGGTAGCCACCATCAATAACTGCTATGCAATCTACATTATCTTTGGGGGTTCTGGTAAAACACAAGAATAAAGAAAGGTAATGCAGCAAGACCTATTTTTACTAACATGGAAACTTATTGTCAAAGATTATATTATCCCTTAGAAGTGATGTAATTTTCTTTCCACAATTACAGAGTCTTTCAAGACACTTTCATTTCATTCTCAATGAAGAAAGAAGAGGGTGGTTGACCACTGATTATCATTTTAAGATGGTAAATCAAAAGCTATTCTAACTAGAAGTCATCAAGTAATGCACATGTGTTCTAAAACAGCCCACAAAATGCACCTGAAACAGCAAGAGTTACTTCATCTTTTTTTAAAAAAATAAAATAAAATAAAAAAGCATTGGGAAAAGATTTGGAGAGAACAACATTCTGAGTATTGTCTTCCAGATAAAAACAGGGGGGTTGTGGGGTTTTTCCCAAAGTTTTCTGTATTTCTGTTCTGATCATTTTCTCACCTACCCTCAACAAGCTTGCAAAGTTTCAATTGTTTTAGCAAAATCTATTGCTTCCAATGCCACCAAGCTGTCTTTATTCCTAGGACTATTCATTCTGAGAGGGGACAAACTGTCCATAATACTTGTTAATTAAATAAAGTGTTAATTACCATTATTAAAAGCATCCTTGTTGCTTTTGCAGGAAAAAGACATCTGCTGGTAAGGACCAGTGGATTTCCACAGTGCACTGGTTAACGCTGGCTGACAAGAAGTGTCCATTTTGAGGTCCATCTGATTTTCACTAGTCCTTGCTGTACCAGAATTTGAGATGTTCAGCCCATACACACCATCCTCATGAACAAGAGAAGAATCTGATCTGTTGACACTGCTTAGAGAAACACACACTACAGCTTCATTTAAGTAGAATGTATTTTCGCTATGTAAGCTGTCCAATTGATTATGTCCCATTATCTGCAGAAGGGGAAAAAAAGACAGAGAAAAGCATTTTCACCTTTGTCCAGCACCAGAATCATAGAATCACAGAATTTCTTGAGTTGGAAGGGACCCATAAAGATCACTGAGTCCAAGTACCTGCTCCTTGCAGGACTACCTAAAACTGATACTACGAGTATCATCCTGAAGAATCCTTTTACCAGGATACATAAAATTAACTGCCAGACAGAATGGGGATTTATAGCAAATAGTCACCTAATTTCCCAGAAGTTAACCTCAAAACATGTTCAGTTGGATGTGTGTTCAGGAATAAACAGCGATAACACAGTACATTTTGTTTTAGTTCCCCTCAAAGCACAGGAAAACTCAGTAATAATTGTGAAATAGCAAATAACAAAAGGCTGACACCTTAGATGCACTGAGCTCTGCAGACTCCTTTCAGGGAGAAATTTTGCCCCACGGCTTGACAAGATACCACTTCACATATGTAAATCTGTGTACACTGCAATCCAAAAAAAACACCCTACCTCAGGTAGATAGGTAATCATAGAGGACAGGACTGCAGCAGTCAAATTAGGGATAGCAAACAGCATTCAGCAAGCAGCCATGGCTCCCAGGGCCTGAAAATGCAACTCCTGCAAAGACTCCCTGCATGCAGGTGTTCATCAAGGCTGAGCTCACAAAAAAAGCAGGAGTAGCAGTGTGAGTTACTGCAATGTTTGGCCATCCAAAACTATCTAGGTTCAGTGTAACGGCAAAAACACCGGGAAGGAAGTACTGGCTGACTGGGAAGCACTCAGCCAGCTCTGCTGCTGCAAGGAGTATGGTAGTGGAAAATGCAGGGCAAAGACTATCCCAAGGCCTGGAAAGCATCCAAAGCCATGTAGTTTACTTGAATAAAAATACAAGTGGTCTTACACATGAAATATTAGATTAGGAACTACTAGTCTTTAACACTCAGCATTTCATTATTTTGCCTCTCCGTCTGTGCAATCCTGGACACCCCTGCATCAGGCTATCATCCTTTCCAACTTCCTCTCCTCAAAAGATTTCAGAAGTCACATCCATTAAGGCTGATGGGCACGTTCAGTTTTGGTTTTATCATCCACTTCTTCAGCACTGTCAAGCAAGTCAAAATTGTACCACAAGCTATGCTAGTAAGAAGCGCCTTCATTGTTTGGGCTGGGCAAGCATATATGGATAAGTCATGTTCACACAATGTTCACAAAAGCTGGATGAAAAGGGGGAGGTCAGAGGCCAATCCTTTGCCCCCACATGCAGGCACAGACTTAGATGCTGAATGGTCACTGCCTGTTATGGGTCAGTTGCCAGCTGAAAAACCAGGGAGGTGATGGCCTGAAGAAAGACTCTATAGATTTTCTTGTGAAATCGAAAACCTGAGGGAAAAAAAAGCTGTCTGGGTCAGTGAGCTTTGCAAAAGCCAGGCAAAATGTTTTGATTTTCAGGTGTTTTAGAGAACAGTAATGGAAATGAAAACCGTAGCAACCAAGGCAGGTCTGGAGGCCAGGTCCCACCAGGCAGGTAGGCACCCAGACAGCTGAGTTCAGAGTCAGCCTCTAACCTTCACCCTCAACAAAAACGTAATCATTTTTAGTATTAAACGCTCAAGCAGCTTCAGAGCTACTTTAAATTGCATCTGCTAATAATGACCATCTCCAAGGAATTACACTGTCAAGGATGGAGCCACACACCAACCTCTTCCCTTAAGGGGCTGCTTGTTTCAGGAAGCAGGGCCTGACACGTGGGGTTCATGGGAGCCTGGCATTTACCACTCTTGGAGCAGCCACTGTTCCTCACTGGAAACAGTGCTCTTGTCCAAGAACAAGGACAGCAGCCAAAGACTTCACCAAAAGCTTTTTACGCCTCAAGTATTACAGTAATTTCACTTTCCTACAAGAGGTAGGAGACACAATGTATCTTGCAAATACAGCAGCAAAGCAGAATAAACGACAGATTCTCACACTCACAATTTCCATCTCCTCAATTTAATATCCATCGGTCTGAGCCTGGCTTCTGTAGGGCACCCAGCTTAAAATCACAGAATGGTTGAGATTGGAAGGGATGTCTGGAGGTCATCTGGTCCAACCCTCTGCTCAAGCAGGACCACAAAGAGCAAGTTTTCCAGGACCATATCCAGACAGCTTTTGAATAGCTCCAAGGATGGAGACTCCACAACCTCTCTGGGCAATCCGTGCCAGTGCTCGGTCACCCTCGCAGGAAAACACTGTTTCCTGATGTTCAGCGGGAACCTCCTGTGTTTCTGTTTGTGCCCATTGCCTCTACTCCTGTTACTGGGCATCACTGAAAAGAGTCTGGCTCCATCATCTTTACACCCTCCATTTAGATATTTATATACATTAATAAGAACCCCCATGAGCCTTTTCCTCTCCAGGCTGAACAGCCTCAACTCTTCTTCATAGCAGAGATGCCCCAGTCCCTCAAACATCTTTGTGGCCCTTCACTGGACTCCCATCCCCTACCTCCACCACCCCCCACACCGTAGCTCTATGACTTTTTTGTACTGGGGAGCCAGAACTGAACACAGTACTCCAGGTGTGGCTGAAGTAGAGGGGAAGGATCACCTCCCTTGACCTACTAGCAATACTTTGCCTAATGCAGCATAGGAGACCATTAGCCTTCTTTGTGGCCATGGCGCATTGTTTGCTTATGTTTAACTTATGTCCACCAGGACCCACTGGTCCTTTTCTGCAAAGCTCCTTTCCAGCTGGGTGGCCTCCACCATATATTGATGCATGGGGTTGTTCCTTTCCAGGGGCAGGACTTGGCACTTCCCCTGGTTAAACTTCATGAGGTTCAAAGCCCTTGGATACGCCTGAACCTCAGCTTCCTATGTGCTCACTAATTACGTTACCAACCAACAAAACCCAGGCATACTAGCCTATTCGTCAAGGCAAGCCTCTCTAGGCCTGCAGTCGAGGATATAATTACGGCGGGGAACCACACACCTCATAGCTCCCTGTGGATGACAACAGGCTGCTTTGCTGACCATGCTTCCAGTGCCAGAGGAGCTTCTTCTGCATTTTCACACTGTCTCTTTCTCTCTCCACCATTTTCTGGCCCTCCTGGAGCCTCTCCAGGCTCTGCTGGTACTCCTGCAGCTGCAGCGCCAGTCCCTGGCGGCTCCTCTCCAGCAGCTCCTCCTGGCATCCGCACTCCCTCTCCCGCTGGCCCAGCCGGCTCTCCCTGGCCCCCTGCTCCCGCTGCCGCTGGTCGCATTCACGCAGCCAGCGCTGCTGCTCTTGCTGAAACTGCTGCTTCAGTTTGTGTATGTTGGCCAGCTCCACCCTTTGTTTTTCCAGATTCCGGTATTTCTCTTGTTCCAGAAGGAGGTTTAGCCGAGAACCATGGCCCCGACCAGTCTTCTCATTCTCTTGCAGGAGTAACCTGTGCAGCTCTCTGTGGCTGTCCTGGATAGCTAGTGCTGCCTAGACACCACAACAAAATCAGACACAAATGTTTAAAGATTAGCATTAATCCATTTCTGCATTTTTACAAAGAAGCATTATATAAAAGTGCTTCAACCTCCCGTAATATCAGCACTTAATGCTTTTTGGGAGGTTATTCTTCATGCAAGTGGAGAAAATTCGGTGTTCATGCCTTTACCAAGAGATGTTTCTAAAAGCACTCAACTATTTCGAGCACTTTTAACACAGCTTCTGGTTTACACTTAGTATTCATATATATTTACGTTACAACTGTGCATACGCACTTCAGTTACAGCTGGGGTCCTGTTCTATCAGAGGATGTTAGGACAAATAGGAAAAAATATTTTTCATGGTTAAAGAAGGCATTAAAGCACTGGGAATGCTACACACAACGAGCTATTCCTAACACAGCTGTGGCTTATATAGATAATACTGTACTGTTTCCAGTACAGCCCACTCCAACCCTACGGCTCTCCCTGCTAACCTGCAACAGCGCAGTCCTAGTAAGATGAGTCCTACAGGCACCTGCCAACATACCCACGTCAACAGGACCACACTGCTACATGCATCTGGCTGAGATACCTGTGCCAGCAGAAATCTGCAGTACAGTAGTGAATTTGGTTTTGATGTTTCAGTAGTTTATTTTACAATGAAGAGCGCTATATTCTGTCCTTCACAAGGATGCCGTGACATTGTTTGCATTAAAGATTGTGACATCCTCCAGTAACACAAAAATAAACAGCTGGGATTAAGAAGAAAGAAAAGCAAGAAAGCCCTAGATCTGCTGAGGCACTTACTGCACAGCCCATCTTCAAGAGCTGACATGGGAATCTACTTCAGCAGACATTCCCAGAGAATTCCCACAGCCCCGTTATCCCATGCCGCCCACCCCAGAAAGAGTTTTTAACTTTATGCAATGTGCAATTCCCACTTTTCTTGGCTCTTCCTCCAGTATTGGGTCAGTTCCAGTGATTTGTAAACAGGGCAAGGACAGCATCCTCTGCTTGTTTCTCTGCACCTACGGTGCCAATTTACGGTCTGAATAATTAAGGCATGATCCCAAGCCTTACTTTAGCTCCCCTCTGGTGTTAAGCTATATGTTTTTCAATTCTTAAAACAATTTGCTTGAATCACAAGCTTTTTCTTTTGCTTTTACATTGCTTCAATCCACTTAGCTTCTAAGCCCAAGGTTTCCAGAATTATTATGAAATATGCTAATGTCAAGAGGTCTAAAAATTAAACATACTCAAATGAAACATGTTAAAATAAAACTATAAACCTGCACCTAAATAAGAAAAAATAAGTTAAAACATTCAAACTTGTCATGAAAGAGGCAAAAGCTTTAGACTAAGGTTCTACAGAACACACACAATAATTAATTGAGATTGAAATATCTCAAATGGGTTGAGTTTGCTACCCAAGTGGCAGAGGCACTGTTTACTAGTAGCCAGGAGAATATTCTAAACAAAATACTAAAATTTTTCCATATTTGGAACTGTAATTTCATAAATCTGTACATGAAATTACATCAGTTCAGTTAGAGACATCATTTTACTTTTTACTTTCCCCCTAAATTTTTACTGTGTACACATCTTTTTGTGAGGGTGGGAGGGGGGGGGTGATCCCCAAGCAAGCAAACATTATTCAGTTCTTAAAAGAAACCTACCACTGATGTACAATAAAAATATATTACATGACTTATACAGCTTATGCAACAGTTGTTAAGAGGTAAATACCCACTGACATAATGTCTAAAAGTAGGGCAAGATGAAAACAAACCTTAAGAAGTAAATTATTACGACTAATTATTCTACAAAGTTATCAGTGGAGTAGTCACCTGTATGCTGTACAAGAGACGGGTTAAGTTCTGGATTGCTTGTATGACCTAGAAAATAAAGCAGAAGGTTTTTCAAAGGTTTGACCACTGTTAACTAAATAGTTATTTAAACCCCAGACAGAATGTAGTAAACTCACCTCTGTCCCTGTAGATCCTGGGAAACTCATACTTCCTCCCTAAAATAAACACATCTTCCTTTAAAAGGTAGTTTTTAACTTTGTATCATCTTTTAACAATTGTATCATCTAGCTAATTTTCTTTTTTTTAAACTAGTGGAGACATTCATATCGCTAATGTATGCAGTGCTGAGTCAAACCTCTTTGTGGGCACATGAAAAAAGACAGAAGCAATAACCTATGAAGACTAATAATTCACCAACACTGGAGTTTCCGTGGAAATCACTAGAGATTCTAAGCACAACTGTAAAAACAAAAATATTTCATCCACAATTTTAATCCTCTCGTGACTAATGCTACACAGAAAAGACAACTCCATTCGTTCTTTGTTTACTTGACAGTTTTCATATACAGTAACCAGACTTCTGTAAATACAGCACAGTGGGTTTAGATTACTTATAGTAGGGTGAAACAGCACGAGACTCTTCAAAAACAGAGATATTAATGTAGCGAGAGGCTAGCAGGAGTCACACTAGCCAGTTACGGCAAGTTACAGCCCCAGGTGCGCTGCGAGGCGCTGAGCGAAGGTGCTCTGTGCTGCAAAACACCAGCACGGCGACCGATTGTCCGCTGCGGCGAGACACTTCACGCTTCCCACCCTGCTCCCTTTTCCTAGGAAGCTTTCTGAATTTATAGGGTGAAGCTACCCATAATCCCTTCAGCATGAAGAACAGCTCCTCTGAGAAAGGCGAGGTGAAATGGTGGGGAAACAGAACACAATCCCTTCTGAGGCTACAATGAAAAGACTTCCTGTGTGATTTTTTTCTCATTCTTTTTTCAGAGGAGCAGAGGAGGGTTTGAGGAATATTTGCTCTCTCTCTGATTCTCTGCTGAGTCTCATTTTCCACCACAGAGAGCAAAGCAGCTGCTCCATTTAGCGGTGATAACTGAAAACGAAGATGAAAAAGGCCCCACAACGCAGCTCAAAGCAGACAAGCCAGGGGGAAAGGGAGCACCAGCGGCAGCGTTTCCTCCACCCCTCCCTCCCTCTCTCATCATCTCCCCTCAGTATTTCCCCACAACCCCTCTCCACATCTTTATGTCCTCCTCCGCTTCTCACCGCACCCATGAGCTGCTTAACTGCTCGGTTCTGCTGTGAGAAGCTGAGGACGTTGCACGGATGCCTCTGTGCAGCCCAAGGACTGACACAAGGGAGCTCTGCTCCCCCCTTGCTAGGCTGCCAAAATGAGCAGTGGGCAAGGAGGAAGAGCAGAGCCAAGAGGGAGAGAGGAGAAGGAGACCCTGGCAGGGCGAGGAAGAGTGAGTGTACAAAGGAGAGGCTGCTTGCTGAACAAGAGTGGGGGTTCTTTCAGGTTTTTGAAGCCCTTTTTAATTTATTAAAGGAGGTGTCCAGGGGGATTGAAGGCTTAGCTGGCTTTGGCATGGCCAAGGGGTAGCAGGTGGCCAGCCCAAGCACCTCTGGTCTCCTCCCTGCAGCACCACTTGAGTGCTGGGGGATGAGCCCAAGGCAGGTTTACCCAAGCTCACCAGGAGGATAGCTGTATTGCAGCTGCACCGCTACAGCTTCAGCACAAGCCCTGTAAGTCCGGGTAGCTCTGAAGTAATATATTCAGCTGTTTAACCTGTGCTGCGGGCCACCATCATCTCCCTGACGCTCTTCCTTAGCACCTTGGTTCAGAGCAACGAGCGGCAGTGGAGATGAGGACGGTCCGATCCCCGGGCAGGTTGTGTGCACAGTGCCTCAGGCAACCCCCTCGAGATGCGATGACAAGGCAGGCGCAGGGGGGACAAGATGGGGACCACCTCCCACCGCTGCCTGCTGGAGACCCCACATGTTGCACAGGCAACGATCTTCCTTCTGATGCTTGGTCAGCATTTAACCCTCGAGCTGGAGACTGTCATTCCATCTGTCCAGCTCCTGGTTTCCCAGGCTAGCTGGTCTGCGCCCGGCGCTGCCACCCCACAACCCCAAGACTGCACAACCAGCCACCGAGGGCAGGCAGAAGAACATACTCCGCCCCTGGAAGCCCTTGTCTTGCCTCTTTTGTTCGCTCGTTCTGCCACCTCCTGGTTAAATCTGATTCTGACATGTGACATGAGTCGCCCGAATAATAGGCCAGACCAGAATAGAAAGTTAGCGGGGAAGAGTTTGCTGCAGACCCCTGTAGTCCAGCTGCAGCTCAAAGCAGGGCTAGCTACAAAGACAGACGGGTTTCCTCAGGCCCTTCTCCAGCCAAATCCGGGAAACCTCCAAGGATGGAGAACCCACAGCCTCTCTGGATAACCTGTTCCTGCTTGATCACCCTCGTGGTGACTTTTTTTCCTTATATACAGTCAGAATTTCCCTTGCTGCAACTTGTAATCTTGAATGCTGATCCTTTTGCTGTGCACTTTTGAGAAAAGCCTGGCTCTGCGTTCTCTATAACCCCAATGGCAATGTTTTCATGTGGAGCTACTGGCCATTTTAATGGGCTAGATCCTGAGCCCCTCTATCCTCTGTTAGGTTATTTTATTTCCCCTCACCTGGCTTCTGTGCTCCCTCTCTTAGATTTTTGTTTTCATCCCATTTTTTCCACATGCACTCTTCTTCCTACTCCCTTCTAACACAGCAGTCTAGTAAGTAAGATGACTTAGAGCTGAAGGTGAGGCAAGGTTAGAGGGAGATTAATGTATTAGCAAGAATCTTCCAGAAATAACTAGAAAAAAACCCCAAGGTTTCAGGCACACAAGCCCTCCTTCAGATCTGATCCAAAGACATTATGCTAACACTAAGTATCTCCTTTTCTAGCAAACTTTGCCTTCCATTTCAAGTCAAGTATTTTCTATTCTTGTCTCTCCCTTTTATTCCTTTCATTGTCCTGCTTCTCCACCTAAGGAGTCCACAATTACAGTTCAGTTTATTTCCACACAGTAATTCATACTGCTCGTACTCTTACACTCTGCTGCTACATTAAATTTGTCATTCCTAATTTTTCCCAGAACTGACTTTTGATTCTGCTTTTTCCCCAGATTTGCTTATGAGTTATAGGACTTTGAAAAATGGGCAGTTTCTCTTCTATTCTCTAATTGCTCCATTTTGTTTTAATTCAAAATTCTGAAGCAAGCTGGTGTAAGACAATCCATCCTATTTGATCTGCTTGCTCTCAGGACAAAGTTCTTCCAATGCACAAGTCTTCCTTGCATTAGCCAAGGACTCTATCATTGCAGAAGACTTTCATCATCCTGTGAACAGGAGGAGGGAGTAGAGGGAATACCACTGTCAGCTCCGTAGACATGGATGTATTGAATATGATGACAGCAGAGAACCAGGCTCTTACGTGGCCCATAAAAGGGGTACAAAAACATTATGGCTGTTATTGCAACCCATCGATCTGTGAACCTTGCAGGAAAAATGTTAGGTGTTTGGCTTGTTTATAATTGCTTTTTTAAAATTCATTATTAATTGCAGTGACCTCTATTAAATGGAATTATTTGGATTTGGGTGAAATGTGCCTATGCCATGCTTTGTGTTTTGGAACTGTCTTTAGATACCCCATAAAAATTTGGGCAGCATTTACATTCCCAGTGCCCAGAGTGCTATGTGCAACACAGGAAGAAACATTGGTTACAATACCTTATCCTCTAGGCTGGCAGCTGCCATTTCCTTTTCAACACTGAGATCAACTTCAGATGATTCTTCAACTTCTTTTATTTCTGTATCTAACAAATAAATCACCCCAAAATGCAAGAGAAAGGTATCAAAGCACATTCTGACTAGAGAAACAAAGGGCACACTTTTACAGCTACTCACAGGATGCTGAAAATAGAGAATTATGGAATTTGAAGTTACATAATGGATTCTAGGCTGAGGAAAACAAATTTGGAAGCCTGGATGGCACAGGTGGGACAATTCAGTTTTCCTACCTTAAAAACTAGTAGAAGTTTCACTTCTGAAAGTTTGAAGGTAAGTATAGCCACATCACTAAAAACGCTCTGCAGCAATGTTTTTTACAGGACTTTATTTCCATTTTTGCTGCAAGAAATCCATGCTATACCTTTTACAGATTAAATTATTGGAATGTCAATCCTGGTTTTCAGGCCTTCTGACAAAAATCAGCCGACTTCAGAAATAGCCTATACTGCAATACAGATCTGCTGTGGTGCTGGGCAACAACGACAAGAAAGCATATGGAGATATGCAAATCTGACTCAATATTGCTGAATGCAGGCATGTGCAACAGAAAAGGTGCAGTGGATGCAAGCCCTTCATCTACTTCAATGAAGTTATATGACAATTTACACTATCTGAGCATTTGCACAAAGAAAACTTTTATTACATTATTTTCTATTTATTCTGCCATAGACTGAGCAAGTTTTCAAAAAAAACAATCCAGTATCAACGATTTTAGCACTCTGAGTATGTAAAAGCATCAAATTTTACTCACCACCAGGAACAGATTCCAGGATGTCACTGGCACTAAATCTGTGCCTCACGCTAAATTCCTCAATATTTTCCTCTGGTGATCTGTCTGTTTCACTCAGTTGTGATGTCGTTACAGCAACATGGAGACTTTCAACTAGAGAGGAAAACATGCAGAATTAAAGAGGGCCCTTAAATAGCTCCCTAATGCATAAATCAATGACACAGAATCATAGAATAATTTAGGTTGTAAGGGACCTCAGGAGGTCATCTAGTCCAACTCCTGACCCAAAGCTGGTCAAACTAAACTTGGTTGCTCAGAGCTTTGCACAGACAAGCTTCTGACATCTCCAAAGATGGAGATTTCACAGCCTCTCTGGGCAACCTGTTCTGGTTTTTGACCACCCTCACGGTTCTTTTCATTGAAGTGGAATTGCCTGTGTTCCAACTTGTGCCTGTTGCCTCTCGTCCTATCACCATGTGCCTCCATGGAAAATCTGGCTTTTTTGTATCCTCCTGTTAGGCAGCTGAGGACAGCAGTGAAAGCCCACCAAGCCTTTTTCTCTCAAGGCTGAACAGACCAACTATCTCAGCCTCTCCTCAGACATCATGTGCTCCAGCCCCCTAGTCCTCCTGATGCCTTTCACTGGATTTGCTCCAGTTTGTCAATGCCTCTCCGGCTCAGGGGAGACCAGCACTAGTCACAGAACTCCAGATCGGACTCACCAGGGATGAGTAGAGGGAGGATCACCTCCCTCAACCTGCTGGCAACTCTTCCTAATGCAGCAGCCTGGGGGGCAGTTGGCTGTCTTTTCCAAAAGGGCACATTGCTGCCTCATGGTCAACCTGCTGTCAAGTAGGACTCCCAGGTCTACTTCTGCAAAGCTATTTTTCTACCCAGTCAGTGTCCAGCCTGTACTGACACATGGGATTACTCCATCCCAGATGCAGAACTGTGCACTTGTCTTTGTAGAACTTCTAGGAGGTTTCTCTTAGCTCATTTTCACAATCTGCAGAAGTCTCTCCAGCACATTGATCACCCTGCCTCATCTGGTGACAGCCATGAATTTGTTAAGAGTGTACTCAATCCCTTAGCTAACTTCATTAATAAATATACTGAACAGTATTGGTCTTGGGATCCACCTCTAAGGGAACCTCCTAATAACATGCTGCCAGCTGGACACTGTATCACTGACCTACTGGATACTACAGCCAGTGCAGACAGTGTTGAAAGCGTTGCAGATGACAAGGTAAACAACATACACTGCTCTCCTCTCATCATAAAACCCATCAGGTTGGTCAGACACAATTTGCCCTTGATGAATCCATGCTGGCTATTCCCAGTCACCTTGTCCTTCATGTTCTTCGAAATGGCTTCCAGGACGATTTGCTCTATCACTGTCTCAGAGACAGTGGTGAGGCTGACTATTTTGTAGTTCCCTATACATTCCTTCTTGAAAAGGGGTGTGATGCTTGCTGCCCTCAAGTCGTCAGGAATCTCTCCTGATCACTGTGATCTTTCAAAGGTGATAGAAAGTGGCATCACAATGACATTGGCCAGCTCCCTGAGCAGCCTTGGATTTATCCTGTCTCATCTCATTGGATTTGTGTATATCCTATTTGCTTAAGCACTCTCTAATTCTATCCTTCTCTACTGTGAGCAATGCTTTATTCCCATAGAGTCTGCTATTAGCAGTATAAGACCTAGTATTTCTGTTCTGGAAAATGATCCCCACAAATTGCCTACAGTGTAAGCAACTGTAAATTCCTTACAGTGTGCCGAAGAGTCATGAAATCCAATACATCATCAACATTAGCATGAGAGAAAGTGAAAATTAGAAGTGGGCAGAATAAGACGTGTAAGTACAGGTTGCCATTTTAGCTAAAATGACGTTTACTATTGCATCACTGACTTACATTCCCTACCCAAGTTTTATCAATTTTATCAATAAAATACCCTCTGACTTCATAATGATGACAGAGACCAACCTTCACTGCTTTATCAGCTGAAATGTGGTTATTAGCCCACAGCTCTCCATCTAGGTGATGCTAAAATCTTGTAGTCCATCTCAAAGAGCATACAGCTCATGCTGGATATGGCTCCATTTACCGGGACTCTTTTCAGATGAGTTTAGCAGGAGTTCAGCTGAACCTCCAGTTAGGCAAGGTATCCACAAATACCATTCCCCTCCTTCCTTCGGAGGAATGCACTGTAGATAGCACAAGGCTGTATCATCTCTATAGCAATTCTACAGCTCCTACAGCAATTCTGGCACGCATTCCTTGGCAGATTTGCCAAGATCAATGCAGTATGGTCTGTATATGACCCTACATGATTCTGATCTGTCGTCAAATCAGCCAAGGTCAGTGAAGATCGGGGACTAGATGCAATATCACACTGCATCCTGTGATCTGCTTCACAGGGCTGCACTGCAAGGAGAAGAGCTAAGGAAATAATCCTCAGGTGCAACCCAAGACCATGTACCTGCCTGCTTACCTATGATGTTATGCACTAAACATACCCCTTATCTTGCAATCTGGCAGGTACTATCTAGTGCACCTGACAAGCATAACCTTGAGAGATTTCTGTTCAATGCCTTTTGCCAAGTTTTGACACTGCCAGTTCTTGAGACTTGACAGAATCACAGCACAAGGAAACACAGCTGTTCTTTGCTACCTTGAAGTATCTGCCCACATGAAGAACCACCAGTCCACTCTTCCCATGCAAACTCACCTTCTCTGAGTGCTGCTGCCAGCAATGAAGCAGCCTGTGGAGTTTCTCCAGAATCAGGTTTGATAAGAAGGTGAGGTTCCACATGAACATCCTCAAACCCACTCATATTTCCCAGCTCTGCATAGATATGCAGCTTCTCTTCCAAATAACTGCAGATCTGCTGGTCCTGGTTAGTCAGTGATTCTGTCAACCAAAATTGAACACTGTATTAGTATTTTTTATCCTGCGGGCAAAGCACATTCCCCATTCACCCTTCTAATCCTTACACCTGTCCTGGTTTCAGCCAGGATAGAGTTGATATTCTTCACAGAAACTAGTGTGAGGCTATGTTTTGGATTTGGCATGAGAAAATGTTGATAACGTGCTGATGTTCTGAGTTGTTGCTGAGCAGTCAAGGACAGTCCAGCTTCTTGTGCTGGCCTGCCAGCAAGAAGGCTGTGGGTGCATGGGAAGCTGGGAGGGGACACGGCCAGGACAGCTGACCCAGGCAGGCCAAAGAGATATTCCATACCATATGACGTCATGTCCCGTACATAAACTGGAGTTGGCCGGGGGGCAGGAATCGCTGCTTGGGGATGGGCTGTCGATCACTGGGTGGTGAGCAATTGCTGTATTGGGCATCACTTGTTCTTGTACATTCCTTTGTCGGTATTTTTATCACTGTTGTTTTCTTCTCTCTTGCTGTCCTATTAAACTGCTTTTATCTCAACCCACGAGTTCTTTCCCCAATTCTCTCTCCCGTCCAACTGTGGGAGCGGGGGAGTGAGCGACCAGCTGCATCGTGCTTAATTGCCGACTGGGGCTAAACCACAACATAGAAATTGCTAACTCAAGTTCGGATTTTTTTTAAGTGGCCAGGAACCAAATTCATCCCATAGTCCATCTTAACAAAAGACCCATGAAGACCATCTGATGAGGTGGCCTTGGCTGCACTCTGGGGCCCTCAGCTACCTCTCATTGCACTTTACAGTGATCAACACTGGAAAAGCACTTGCCTCAGGCACCCAGAAAATGCACTGAGTCAGTGCCTCAACATCAAAGAACAACACCTACTGTCAGTGGAGGATGTCCTTCCTTTGTGGCTCTCTACAGGAAGGACATTGGTGGAACTTCTCTCCTCGCAGAAGTATAACGATGTGGAAGTCAGGTGCAGGGGAACCAAAGAAGCAGAATTTATCCCTATCAGCTACGTGTTCAGATAAAAATAATGGCATCAAAGGAGGAAATGCCATAAACAAGCACAAAGCCACACAATTGCTAAAGATTTGAGGTATTTTCACGACCTGGGAACTATCTGGCCCTGATGCTAATCTGGGAAATTCAGTGTTTATTCTGAGAGCACCTATTTTTCTTTTACTTTTGTACCCATGGTAAAGTAGCAAAATTACCAAGTGTTTGGGAAGAAATGGTTCTCTTTCAATAAACTCACATTAACAATCAGACCACGCCAGTTTTCTCTGCTGTGACCCTGTCTATCGAGCCACTCTGAACCCATCAGCCAGTATGGGCACATTATTCATCCTGAACTCTCAGGCTGCAAGTGGTCTCAGAGTGGCAGGAAAGGTACCCCACCTTGACATTTCTGAATTCTGTATGCTTTGGCCTCAGCGATACGTCTGTCCTCATCAGACTCACTCATTTTTCCTTCTTCTTCTTCCTCTGGACAACTTCAAAAGATGAAAGACAAACAAAGGTGGATAAAGCAATATCTGCATGTCACATACTCATCTTCAGTACAGTGTTGTGTTCATAATAAACAGAACACAACATCAACTAAGCATAAGCTTGGGCCCCATGAGAAGCAATGCTTTCCCTGCCATTCTTAAGCAGCTGACACCAAGATAACAGGCATGATTGGGGATTTCCCCCAGATGTTTGTATGGACACCTGCAGGACTCTGGAAAGCATCCAGTGCCAAAGGTAGAGGTGAGAGAAGCTTACAATGGCTGGTAAGAACTTCTAATGGGGAGCAGGAAGGGTCTGCTGGTTCAGTGGGAAACCAGAATTAACATCAGAAGTCTGGCAGAAGTGATGGTGAGATTTTGGGGTCTGTGAATCCTGAGCTCAGAGGAAAACCCAGCCTCACAGAATGGATCCAACACAAGGCAGAATAAAGAGCATGCTGCCACGAATATCTCACCGATCTCCCGTCTGCTTTGGACTACCAGGATGAAAACCCGAAGTCTTTTCCTGTACCTTTCCACTGCATCTTGAATATGCCTCATCCAGTTGTTACGTTCCTCTTTGGAGTTGGTATGAACCTCATACATCTCAGGCCCTGCAGATGAAGCGCTAATCAGAAACATCCCCCTTTCTTCGTTGGCTACTTCTCTTACTATGAGCCTCTGAAGCGAGATTACAGAAGGCTTCTGGTCCTGGGGGAAACAGTCAGAGCACATGCAAACAATAAATTACTCTCTTATAAAACACCACACTTTTAGACGAGGACGATTTTTTAATTCTAATCCTGGCATAGTCAGACTACATACGTTCTCACCAGGCATAAGAGCCTGCAAGTTTCCAGTATTCAGACATCTTTTTGAACTATTTCTTATAATACATTATAGTATTTATGAACAAGTAAAGCACTGGGTATGTGCTAAAAGGTAAATCCCAGAGGCTCAATGATACTGAGGCACAGTGTTCATATAGTGTTTGTATTTATATAGTTTGGGAACTTCTCTCTATGACCTTTCATACATTTTATGTGTGTTTACTACTACATTTGCAGTTAAAATTACTCTTCTGTTTCATTTTATAGAACCAGACGTTAAAATTAATTTTAGATAATTGAAAGAGCCTGCTCTGCTTCCTGCCTTCATAATTAGATGAGGCATGACACTGAAATAAACATTGTTATTTTCATCTTTCTTCCTAAAATATTATTTAATTTTGAAGATAAATTTAATTTTCCATATACTGGAATATTACTGTTCTGAATACACTACCAGGATTTTAGGAAAAAAAGCATTATGTGGGAATAACCTAGAAAAGGACCTACTTTTTGAGAAATACACAAATAGAAGTGCAATGTGTATATTCAAGTATCTGATAATATACTTACAACAGCTGCAAAGATGTATTTTTGATCTTTTTCTTGTAAGAACAGTAGTAGATCAGTTAGAAGCAGAGCTAAGGTGTCTTAAAATGAGAAAAGGAAAATAATGTTATTTAATTAAAGTTATTACAATTATAGTTAATTTCTTCTTTTATCTTTGGAACGGGAGAGCCCTGATCAATAAATACCCCACAGAATCCTACAGTAAACTAAATAGGAAATATCTGGATTAGCCTATGGTCTACATGAATTAACTGCAAGCCATCACTTTGCATGTCCCTGGAAAGACCACACTTTCTGCTGTCCACCCTCCTGCCACACTGTGCTGGAGCACTGGCCCGGGGGAAGAAGAAATCCTTGCTTCAGTGTCAGTACAGCTTCCCCAGACCACTCACAGGCAACCTGGCAAAGACTATCCCACATAAATTTTGTGTTGCCTGTGCTGTGGCATATACTTACAGCACAGCATTACACTGGTAAAAGTATTTCTGGAATAACGATGAACAGATAGCTTTATAAAGCTGTACAACAAATATTAGTAAGCTCCAAAAAAACCCCAAACCCTACATGTGATTAACATAAAAAATCAAATTCTGAGCTTGCATGTAAAAATTGGGATACAGCCAAATGTGGCTTCAGGTTTTCTTTTCCACTGCAGATGCCCCAGCACCACTAAAGAACAGCACGTGATTTTTCATGCATTATTTTCAGTGGCCAGTACTATGAACAATATAAATATACAAGTCAAAACTCTGTGTTATGGGATGAAACTGCAAACCACAGAACTAACAGGAGGGTACTGGAAGAAGAAATGCAGCTGATGGCTCTGTACGTGAACTTGCCTTCTTACCCAGATGTACAGTGGATTAATCACAAACGATGGCAGCATCTGGAACTACTCTTCTAGCAATTAGTGGCATATTCTCAATACCATTACCTCAGAAATCCATCTTTGAAATACAGCATAATAAAGTATTTTTATTCTTAAAGCAAAAAATCTTCATATGTTATTTGCAAATAAAGAATTAAAGGACTTTACTGCTCCGACGGAATACCTTTGAATCGACCAGTCGCTGTCTTCCAATACACTAAACCTTCATGAAGAAGTATCCTCTCTTTTCTTATCAAGTCTTGCTTCCTAAAAACATGGCCATTTTTCAGCTTTGTGTATGTTTTGTTTTCGGTTCTGCTGAGAATTTCCAGCAGCTTTTGCTTTTTCTCATATTCATTCACTTTCAAATCTACTGCTGCAATCATGTCCTTGATTAGGCGAAGGGCTTTGCAGAGGTCTTTATGTTCTTCTGTTCCTTCTGTATGAAACAAAAAATAAACAACGTGATAGTAGTCATCATATTCAAGAGAAGATAGCATTCCTTTCTTTCTGGGAACAATCAACATGGTGCAAAAGCTTCAACTGATAAATATGTCGTTTTAAGTTGAACCTGGCAGTCAATTTACTAGAAATATTTGAGGCATCTACCTTTGTTTTATTTGCCTATTAAAAGATGACACGTACCTCAGATTTATTCATTAGTCAAAACAACATGTAGCATAGTTTCTGACATATTTATGAATGCTTAGCATTTTAAAAAAATTACTGGCTAAGTAAATCATATAGTATATTACTCTTCTGGGTAGGTAAAAAAAACAAACCCTTGAAACAGGATTGCAAACACAAAGGGTTTGCATTCGGATATGCAGCTTTCTACAACACCCATTTATTGCCCATTTGGGGAGTAATATATGTAAGTTATTAGTATTTCTAAAATGTTCTAAGGAATTCCAGAGGTCATTCAAGCTTTGTTTGAAAAACTGGAGAGTAATTTACGAAATGTTTGCCTAGCCCTACTTACAAAAGACTCCACTGGAATTAATTTCAAAAAAGGTGTAGATGCATGCCTGAATTAGTTCACATCCTCTAGTCAAGATCTTTTCCTAAAAGAAGCATGCTCTTCTGGACTTCTATGGCTTAGCCAGCTGGAATACTGCAAATCGTCACAGCCCACCCTTGACAAAGACTACATACACCGGAGACCCTGCTTAGGAGACATTTGTCCGAACAGTAGATATTTATGTTGCCCTGGTTCATTACAGAGCAGTGAATTTCACCTTTCATTATGCTGTAGCAGTACGTATCCCTTACGTTAGAAAGACACTAGGGTTCCAGACATGAAGCAACACCTTAGCTTTCATTCACCTTTTGAGTACTGCAATATCCTTTCAACCAGAACAGGGTATTTGGTGATTCGCTGGGTGACGAGCAAAATGCACTCAGGGATTCCTCGGCGTCGTGCCAACAGGTTACTATTTCTCAGCTGCACAGATACAAATATATACCTTAAGTAGTAAATGCATATTAAACCACCGATTGACTAATAAGAAATAATATATAAATGCATTAGAATAAGCTAAAACAAAATGCTGGGTTATCTGAACCATCCCCATGGAACAATTGCTGCCCTGAGGGATGAGGTGTACTATAACAGCAACATGTGTGTAATACACTATGGATGCCAAAGTTTTCTAAAATTTTAAAGAAAAATGTAATTTATCAGCTCACTGGTTAAGAAGAAAAAAACTTTGCCATTTTTATTAGCTATTAAAAGTGAGTTACTGAATATAATTTCAATCCTAAATCTAAGTAAAAGCTATGTATCTTTTTCCTGATCGTTTTGTCAATAGTGATCACGTTTCCCCATAAACTTACTTTAATAAAATTCTGGAACTTCTTGTTTTGTTGCAACTCTTTGAAGAGATTAACAGCTTCTTTTTGATGGCTGCAAAACTCTCCGTATATTTTCTTCATTTTAGTTGCATTTTCCTCTGAAAACTGAAGAAATTAGTAAGTGAATTGTGCTCAACGTTGCGCCTAACAGGAAAGTGTACAACTTCAATTAATGCATTTTGTACAAATACGTAACTTTTATGCTACTTCTTTCTCAAGTTCTCTGAATTTCACTAGCATGGCCTGTCACTACAGAATGAAAACAGGCTAGCTGGTTTTAGGAGCAAGAAGAGCAAAGTAGGCTGGAGAGAGCACAAGCAGCCTCCACTACAGTCTTGCCAGTAATAGCTACAACAATTACTGTAACGGTGTTTCCTTCACCTCTTTGCAAACACAATCCCTTTGAGGCTTATTTGCATTTGTCTGATCTCCACGCTGCTTCTAGACAAGGTAACGGTTCAGCTTCTTTATTTCAGTGGTGTGAAAACTGGCTGACTGAAGGTGAAAAGCCACATTCTCTTGATTGCAAGGAACTAACGTGTGACCAGCAAGCAGTTAGTTAACTGTCCTCGGCCACCATAAACATGCTGTGACTACCCCTTCTCTAGTGAGCAGCAAGTCGAGATGCACTGGGACAGATTGCTACAAGAAATGAACAGGTAATTTCTTTTCCATCATCAGTCAATTCTTCACACCTCGGCTCAGCTATTAAAAAAGTGAATCCATTGCTTCCGTTTTTTGCAGCCTGTGGTATGATAGCAGCAGCCTTCTGCTGTGAACAGGACAAAGTTCACCACTTCTCTCACTGCTTGTACCATGTAGGCAGAAGTTCATCCCAAGTTCACACAGTTACCTGTCAGTAATGATTTCTTCTCATTGCTATTTCACCCTGCAGTAATCTGGAGGGGACAGTCTTTGAATTTTATGAGGCAACCATAGCCCTCTTCTTGCCCACAAATTTTTAAAGTCAATAAATGGTTTAATCTGGGAACCTTGCGTATGTAAAGGATTAACACAGCTGATGCCTCTACCTGCTGCACAAGGATGTCTCCAATTCTGCTGATGACAAAATTACGTTCATTCCCCGCCTCACATGATTCCTGCCGTCTCTCCTTCATTCTGCAAAAGAATTGCTTGTGCATCTCCCGTAGCTCATCTAAGCAGGGGAATATTCTGTCCACTGTGCTGTGGTCCAGCTGCAGTTCTTCTTTCATCCCCTTCCTGAATATTTCAGACATAATGAACAGGGTATGGATGTGATGCACTTCTGTTTGCATCAGCTCTGCAAGTATTAAAAAAAACAGCATAGTATAGTAATCAGCAGAACATTTTGCACACCTTCTAAGATAGACTTAGCAACATTCAAATATACAGTCATAATCATTCTTTTCTGTGTGAGCCTCAAACCTCATGGATTGTATCAGTAGGAAGACTTAATTTATCTGTCTCTGGCATGGTTCTCTCAACTGTATTGCACTGAACAAGCTGAGGTTGCAACTGCTTGAGCTGGGGACTGGATGAGGTCCCTTTCAACCTCAACCATTCTGCAAAAAGGGTAGACATGTCTCTGGTAGTCACTACTCTCCATTTCCTTAGCTCTAGGATACATCGTAATTTGTGACAAAAATGTTCTTTGAACCTTCTTATTATTCCGGACATAAAACGTATAGGTTCCCTCTCTCTTTTCTACACCAGATTGTTTTTAAACCTATACAAAGCTTTGAAATACTGACCGAAAATGACATCCTGCCTCCTGATGACATCCTTTTCTTGCTTGCTACAGAACACTGGATCCACAACAAGACTCCAGGACTCTGCCTCAAACTCTTGTGCATCTGTGCGGAGATCAGTCCACTGAGACAAATCCACATCATCTACGACAAAACGCATACCTCATTAACACCAGCATATGAACAGTAAGGGAAGTCCCTTTGCACCTGCAGATCTATGCACATAATAAGAGGAACACATCACAGGGATGACCTTTGGAGAAGGCTTCTGCAAACATTGGCAGTGGCTTTACAGAGAAGTTTGCCAGATGTCAGTATTATTACCAAAGTGTTGAAATGCAAATGTGACAGCGAGGGAGAACAAAAAACCCCACCTTTTTTTTCTCAGATTAAATCCTTTTTACACTTGCTTGGCAAAATTTTTAAAATTTAAAAATAAAACCCAACATTTTCAAAACTAGCTTTGGTGGTGGAGGGGCATTGGCCATTTTGCAGATGTCCAGTGAGAGATATCTGCACCATTCTTTGTGAGCAAATGCCCTTCAGCTTTGAAATTCAGTCTCACACGTAGCTGTAGAAAAAGCCTATTTCTATTCACTTCACAAGGATAATGTAGCCATTGTAGGAGGGCAGTTCACCAGTGAGAGGTAAGATTTTGGGGCTACTGAGGAAATAAGTGATGTAGGTTTACATTTTGCAATGTAGACTGTCAATGGAGATGAGTGCAGAAGAAAAGTATATTGCTGTTCTGGTTCTGCAAGCATGCCAAATACATTTATCCCAGTTATTTTCAAATGGTAACACCACACAAAAATACTCTAAAAGTTATCGAAGAGTTAGTTACAAGGAAGAAAGGAAAAGTTGTATTTTAAGATATATGCGTCTGATCATATCATTTTAATGAGGGACACAATTGTAATTATCAAAAATACGTGCTTTCTTTTAGCAGATGAAGTGGCTTCCTGTGTCAACTAAGGAGTTTTTCTATTTTGCACTTTCCAATACAGGTTTAGAAAATGTGCAGTACTTCTCACCTTCCATCATAAAAGGATCCATCGAAGAAAAGGTCCCTAATGCTTGTAACATCTCTTCAGACCGTGACTTGGACCTCCAGGTGCTGGTCTCGGAGTCTTGTTCAGAAAATGGTGCAGACCTCCTACAGCAGGAAAAAAAAAAAATCCCACATTTATTTAATGGTTTCAATTTTCCTAGAAAGGTTGAATGATGTGTTTAGGATAGTTCCCCGGCAGCTGCCTTCTACCTTTCAAAACTGGCACTGGGGACACTTTTGGACAAGAAGTGGGACTGTTGTGAGGCTTCCCTCCTTCCAGCAGACAGTCCGATAGGCACAGAGGAAGAAGAATGCACTGGGGAGAGCACTGTCTGTGAAACATCTCCAGGCAGGGAATCTGTGAGGCAAACCACAACGCAAAATTCTGACAAACAATGTAGAGTATGTCATCGACAGCACAGTTATATTGTGAAATGCTATCTCGTGTTCATATAGACCTACACTGGGTATCAAGAATGTCCGCTTGCCATGGTACAAGACTGTGATGCTGTCCCACGGAATATAAAGACAAGCCTGTAGGCAAAGAAGAATATCTCCAGTGTGAACATTACTGGTAGGAAAACAACCTCAAATCATACACACTCTAGCATTGCAACCTGAATGCAGGAGACCCAGATATTTGTGCATACGACCAAAAGCACAAGGCAGAACTGTCTACTTTTGATATTCACTTTCACTGAAAACAAAACATAGTAATACTCCCACTCATTTTAGCAGAGGAGGAGTTAATTCAAGAGCCATTTCTTTAAAAAAATCCTACTCATATCGGAGACACACACACTTTCTTACAGATACTTAAATGAGAAACACACAAATGATGTAGTAAAGTTCATATTTTCAGTCCCAGGATTTTTAACCATGGGTTAACTTAGAAGTGCTAGGTTTACTCTTCTTAACTTACTTGTTACACCTGCTTGGGGTTTGTTTTTATTATGGTATCTCTCCTGGGATTTCTGAAAAAAGAATTTTTTGAAATTGCAATGAAAACATAGCTCGTAACAGACTAAATAGTCAAGTAGTAACTCACTGCCACGTATCATCACACAATGGGCTTCAAGAAAATGGTCCTAAATTATGGTCCTAATTTCTACCTATAACCAATAAATCCAAGTTTATTACTTAACAGTAGATAACTATATCCAGAGTAGAATGGTATCATTTGTACTACTACTGAATCTCTTTATTCAAAACCAAGTCACTGAGAGCATTCTACTTTCTCCATATGACTACTGCCTGTGAAGGCTGCAAGAAAAGGCATTCACATTCAGGGCTTTATAGTCAAATAAACTTGAAGCACTTGTGGCAGGGCCCTACCTGAGGAAGCCTGGGTATCACACGCAGAATCAATCCCCCTTCTAAAGTGCACTGTTGCAAAACCTGTAGCAAAAGCCTGCTGTGCTTAAGCATGTATTTCAAGTGAGATGGGTCAGTGAACATTTTCTGCACCTCATTCTTCTTGAGAGGAGCCAAGGGTGGTAGGGGCTCTTGTGTCCTCATGACAGAAAACCCACCAGTCCCAGTAAGTAAAGCTACCACTTCAGCTGTCCTAATGCCCTAAAGTTGCCCAGAAATTTGTGCAAGGCTATAACGCAACAACTATAACCAAAATAAATAAAAACACCTGATTTATGTCCAGTCTAAGGCTGGTTTACCCTGAAGAGTCTCTGTGGAAACATGTTGTCCCTGCAAGTCACCATAATACAAAACTCAGCTACATCAGTAAAACACACTCCACTAATTTGAAAAAAGACCCGTATTGCTGCAGTATACTCCTCTGCAAGTCCCATTTTATTCCATGAGGGCAGAAACCTTACACAACTATTTTTGATAGTGACTTTTTTGTCATGATAACCTCACCATGCCTGTGTTGCTACCTAAAAGGAGACAGTATCCATCAACTCTAGCGCTGATTTTGCCCTGTCTGCAGTGGCAGCTGAGCACTGGGAGTGACTGCCTCTGGAGTCTACTCCTCCAGAGACTTTCCAGAAGACGTCAGACAAACATCTGCCCAAATTGTTACCTAGATGTCGGCCTGCCTGAGGGTAAGGAGATGGACTAGGTCGCCTCCCTAAGCCCCTTCCCTCTCTGCTTTCCATTATTCCAAACACAGGGGATCCTCCTTCCTACACGAGGGAATATCTGTGGTTTTGAGGAGCGTTTCCTTTTAAGCCCTTTCTGTATCCCTCCAGACACACTGTTTTATAATTTGACCTTGCAACTCTTCAAAAATAGAAATATTTCTTTACACTTATTTTTGACCCCCTTCTAAAAACTGTTGTTCAAGCACAGTGCTTGCTCTGCTGCTCACATTAGACGTTTTGACAGCCTCGCAGCCCCTTGCACACAGGCACTGGGTCTGGGCTGGCTGTGTGTACCTTCTTTTTTCCTTCGTGACATTTCTAGACCCCTTGGAAAGCAGGCATGCTGTAGTAAGAACAGTGCAGTATAGGAAGTTACCTTGGTGCACAGAGGAGCAGACTCCTTGCAGCTTTTATGAACAATCATGTTGCAATCTGAAACAGAAGGCGCATTTCAAAGACTGGCACCCAACAGGGTCCCCACAGAAAATGCTACTCTGAGGCTTCACATTTTTCCCTCTTCCATGTCCACTTACTAAAGTGGCCCTTAGATGCTTTGACGTTCCAGCCCCCGGCTAGGAAGGTGTCTTTGCCTATCGTGCTGGGGCTAGGAGATGGTCCCTCCTGAAGTTGTCACCCGCCGTCCTTCCTCCCACTGCCTTGCCAACCTCGGCTCGTTACATAAACCAGGTACATCCAAACCTAGGCAAGGTTTCTTCTTGAAACAAAACACTGAACCAGGATCCCAAAGCAGGAGTAGGAATACTCTAAGGTCACACGTGAAAACCAGCAACTACTTACGGGAGCACTGCAGTGACTCCTTTCCTAGGAGGGCCTTTTCACAGGCCATACATGGGACAACTCCCGAGAAGGTCCCGTTTATGAAATTGTGCCTGTTCAGCTTCTCTTTATCTTTGGTATCTTTATTTTTTGTCTTCATGCCCAACAGCAGAGGCAGGAAAAAAAAGTAAAAAAAGGGACATTAGAAAGGAAGATAAATTAATTCAGTCTTAAGAACACTAAAACAATCCCTTTGAAGAGCAAATTATTCTAAAACATTCATTCCCTAGAAGACTTGTAACAGTACACTATATTATTACATTTAAGTTTGCTGAAGTCCTAAAATGATGCAGGCATTGCTTTCACTGGCAGCTAATCAGGCAAGCATTATCAAGGAAGACTGGCAGAAATACATTCATAAAGCTGCAAAAAGGAAAGGGCTGGGGGGGGGGGGGGGCGGGGCGGGAAATCTACAAACTGTCATTGACTTGCTGCACATACAAACAAATATCAGTGTCTACACCTCCCTAAGGCATACATGCAAACTCGTGCCTCTGCAGTTAAACCTGCAGTTATATAAATTTAGACAACTTGTCTTTAGATCTTAAAAGACATTAGAAATAACCTATTTTTAACGAGTGTTAATGAATTTAATCAATTTGCCTGTTTTTACAGTACGCTGCTTGGTGCGAGTATACTTTTCCCCGAGCAGCCCTGATACTTATTCTTTAGGAGACAGGCTTATGTATGGCTGATGGGCAGGTCATACGTGTTTGCAGCCAGTTCTGTCACTTGTGAAGATACTGCCTCAGCCAACCATCCTCACATCTAGGTACGTTCAGATATCCTGGAGCACTGGAGGGCATACTAGAAAGCCTAAAAAACTGCCAGAAGGCCAGCCGGAAAGATCCTGTAGGCCAAATCCATCTCTCAAGCTGTTAATTGATGCTGTTAATCTAAATTTCAGATGTCTCAAAATTAAACACATATCATGGTATGCATGTTTGACTGTGCAGGCCTCAAGCCTGCAAGTCTTTAACACTAAGCAGTACTTACTCATGCAAGAAGTTCAAATAAGGCAAATTCAACTGATTACATGCCAACACAGAACTCACAGACTCACGTACTTATTGAGAGTAATTGCAAGAACAGGCCCATACTTCTTAATTTTATGTAACAAAGAAAATTATTTCTTAAAGACAATTCATCCATATAAACTTTGGCTAAATCTTCAAATGACATTATTAATAACATCACAAAAATGACAAGGGAAATACTTTATATTGTTCAGCAAAGGCTACTGTTGAAAAGGAAAGCTGTTTTCTAATATGAAGGCTATTTCAGGGTACCCTGCATATGTTTTAAAATTGAAAAATAAAGATAAAAGTTTCTTCCTATTACTTACATGGTTTTGTAACAAAAAACAACTTATCTTTACGTAAAAATTTAGATTCTCATCTATAATTCATTTAATTACAGTGACATAATTACACATAATAATATAGACATAAACCCCGAATTACCTTGCTCTTATTCCGTGTGCTGGTCATTCTGTTCATCAGAAAGCTGAAAGTCCGACTCACTTTACATTTTTCAGACTCGTTTTTTGAGGGTACAATGTATTTATTCCATTCCTCCTCCTGAATCCTAAACCAGAGACCAGTGAAAAAACCTTCATTCCAGTGGTAACAGTCCCTTAAAACAGAGCAGAATCTGGACTTTTGCTTGTTTCACCTAACACTTACAATTACGTTTTATTACGAGCTTAGTCGGTGTTATTAAAAAGACTGCAACCCCTCTTTGTGGGAAGGAGTAATAGGGGCCCAAGGAGTGCTCTGAAGGTGCAACATGTTACAAGCTTGCCCAGCTCACGGTCGGTATCAAAAGCCTCCCTACTTTCACTACGGTGTTTTTGGACCTTCTTCCAGTGGACAGGAGCTCCCGTCGCGAGCAGGGGCACATCCCTACTGTGCAGCTCCCGCAGCGGTGCCCAGCGCATCTCCGCCGCGGGAGGTGCGCGGCGAGGACGGCACGGAGAGCGCCGGGCTGAGCTCAGCACGGGGTTTAGGCATGGCCTTACAGACCCCCTGGGCAGGCAGCACTCCCCGAAACTGCTGCTAAAAACCCCGCTGCGAGGGGTGGCAAGGCTTCTTCCCCGCTCAGCTCCCTAGGTGGCATTCTTGCACAGACCTGCTCCCGCCGCCGCAGAACGCGGGTGCGACAAGTACCCGTACCTTTTCTCTCGGGACTGCTCGGGCAGGCTGTACGCTCGCTCTGCAAGACATAAACAGTTATCGGGCACTCAGACTGCAAGGTCGTCAGGTTTATTTGAAACGCACGACCTCCACCGGGCCGTTAAGCTTGTCATTAAGGGCTTGCAATGTCATTTCAAAGTTAGGAAAGCAAATACATTAGAAGCAGCATTCATGAGGGTAAGACCGCTGCCTGCTAAGCTTTGTTTAGTTGACAGAATCTGCCAGAACTGAGATGGATACCAGTGAAGGCCAGTATCTGCAAACAGTCTTTTTTTAAGAATAACAAAAATGTTTCTTTTGTTTTTCTTAACAACCCAGACTTGAATGATTCACACTTCATTTTGCTTTTTACACAATTTGTTGTAAAATACCTAAATTACATTCTTCTAATATTTGTAATTACCTATCTTATGCAGGTTTATCTACAGTATTAAAAAAATTTAAGTCTCTCTACATAAAGAAGAGTATTACTAGTCTATGTACTGCAGAGGATGTGTAATGTGTTACAAGTTTACATCACAGAAACAATAGAGAGGACTCAAGGGGACACTTTGCAACAAACTGTCTAAAAAGCAAAATAAAAGACAAATAATTCAGTTGGGTTGTTCTGGAAAGAAAAAAAAAAAAAACCACCACAACAAACACAATAGAGACCATACTACCATTTCCAAATTAGAAGCCATTCCATTCTGTAGACCTTTTTTGTAGAGCTACCACAGGTATGGTTCAGAAAGATACTTAAACACCTGCCTAAGTCAAAGCATCAGACGATGCCTTCCCTAGAGTTAGATACAGACTTAAACGTGCTTCGCTGAACTAGCATGTCTTCAGCCAAACACGGACTTCAGGTTAGTGAGAGCTAGAATATTTACCAAAGAAGCAGGGAGACTAAAAGGGCATTTCAGTTAGTTGCCAGGCACAACCTGTGCCTCAGGATGCTTTCAGAAAAAACGAAGGCCATGTACCCATGCGAGATGGAAGACAGCCTCATGCAAAACAGCACCATGGGGTTGGCACTAAGGTACTTACTACAAGGGTGGAGCAGAGACACTGACTTAGAGAGTGAAAGAGCCTGAAGGAGGGATCGACCACTGTTCGTGAGCACACCATCTACAGAGCAGGGACAAATCCTTTACTGGTACAGCCTGGTAATACCTTCTTGAATAAAAGCAGGTAGTTGTTTAAACCTGAGCATACTGAAAAGCTTCCAGCAGAAACGGATGGTGATTTCCCACTTTTTTCTCATACTTTGTGCAAGAAAGACCGTCCTGTTGCCATCCTGCATTCACCTGCTTTGGCTTACGTTTCTTTGCAATGTACAAGGTCAGCTGCGCCTGCCCCACACCACTGCCAGGTGCCAGACACTCTGTTCAACGTTCCTGTCCCCGCAAAATGCTGGCAAGACAAGGGACGAGGCAGGAGATGCTGGTGGCAGGGAAGGGACAGCAGGAACCTCAGCAGACCACCACCCTCCCTCCCAGCAGCACACCGCACCTGCCGTGCGGGCTGCAGAACAGCCCGTCTCCCAGGCATGGACAGGAAAGCATCTCCACCTTCTCCACAAGACAGGTAAAGGACCAGAACCGACTGTCCCAGGAGGAAGGGGAGAGAGAATGAGCAGGACATCACCCAAGACCAGGTCAGGTCAGAGCAGGTAATGGTGTCAGGATGAAGCTTAACGGGCTGACACCAACAATCCCTTGGCTGCAAGGTCAAAGGAATTCTGTTGTAACTTCAACACCACACTGCTGATCTGCCATTCTCTACTTCTGTGACATACTTCCCTCTTCCTTCTGCCTTGTTTTGTCAAAGACTTCTCACCTAATCTGTTGGATACAAACATTTACAAATACATTAAGAGATGGGGAAAAATACAACACAGCTGCGCACCGCAGGCTGCAATACATACTCCTCCTTACCAGGGGACACAAAATCTTACAGTGAATTTAGACAACCACAGACAAGTTATTCACTGCACTGTTTAACACAGTTTCTTAAGGAAAAAAAGATGTCTGCAGTCACTGTATGTCTGCCCATCAGTTTTCTCCATCTCAATCCCCAACAGCTTTTGAATTTGTTAACTGGTTTCAAAGTTAAGTAACATTTCCACAACTTTTGCGTGTTTTCACATTCAGTGTCATAGAATCACAGAACGGTCTGGGTGGAAGGGACCTTCAAAGATCACCTAGTCCAACCCCCCTGCCACGGGCAGGAACATCTTCCACTAGATCAGGTTGCTGAAAGCCTCACCCAACCTAAACTTGAACACTTCCAGTGACAGGGCATCCACAACTGCTCTGGCTGTCCATCCCATCTGGTTCAATCTAACTCACATGTCCTGCCTCTTGCTCAGGACTAGTGGAAAGCTAACAGGAGGGAGAGACAACCTGGAAGTATGGCAACAGACAAGGTTATAGCGACAGAGGTCAGGTCTCTTGAAATGCAAGTGGTTTTTAATTGATGTGATCTGTATGAAAAGCACAGTATTTCATGCTTTGCATGGTTTTCAAATACAACCCACACCCTCACTGCAAAAAGCGTGGGTTTTCTACTAAATACCAAACTACATGTCAAGAAATAAAGCATGTTAGAAACAATTTGTAAAAAATTACAAGCTCTTGGAGCTTTACCTCTGGTTCCACTTGATGGAGAGGGTGGGTTTTGCTCCCCAGCCTGTGGAGATAATAGCCCATTCCTGTTTCAGAGATTCCCCAGGATCTACAAGAAGCTGGGGCCACCTGCCCCGTGTGATGCCTGTTCTGCGTCCTCCTCCTGAGCTTCCTCATGGTCTCTGATGGGCACCCAGTGGGAGGCTGGGGTAATCATCTTCCAGAAAGAAGATTACTGCCCTTGCCTGCTTTACTTTGTCTGACTAATGCTCTCCCAGTTTGTGTGCCCTCACGAGGATCAGCTGCTGTATCACAGGAGGACATGACGGGGCAGTAGGCAGGAGAAGAGCGAGGGACAACGGTAGGGCTACATGAAGGCAGCCAAACTCTGCTTCCATGCATGTTGGCGAGGTCTGTGTACAGGACAGGCCTGAGTAAAGCCATCAGCACTGGGCCTGAAGCAGGCAGGTGTGGGGTGAAGCTGGGCAGGTGCAAAGCCAGAGCACTGACCTTCATTCAAATCCCCAACTGTGAAGTCCCGAGGAATGCGAGGTCTTCCTAATAAACCTTTGGGCGAGGAGCAGGAATAGGAGCGCGACCGAATCCCAGACACTGTGCATTCCTACAATTGCAGAAAATTAAAACTTGTGTCATTTTGAAATGCATCAGAAACAGAAACAAAATAAATCAGAGACAGAATTTCTGAAAGATGGCTGAACACACGCACACATTTTCTTGGCTTCATTAAAGCTTTTAAGTTGAAGTATGATTTTTGACAACTTCATCTGAATTCTCAGGAAGTCTGTCATATTTCCACCATGCTACATTTTTGTGTATTACAGGAAATAATTCGTGGGTGCAAGTTAGACTAAGAGAATGCTTATATTATTCTCCAGTTTGGTGGCAAGCACCATCCAAACAGTGTTGCTGGCCATTATATCTGATGACCAAGCTATCTTCTTTTACCAAGGGAACCATTAACCTTAGTACTTTAATACCTCAAGAACATCTCATATATACTAACACCCTGCCTTGGTAATTATTGATGTCAGAGTTTCCAAAGAAAGGAGTTAGCCTCTTTCTTTCTTCTCTCTGCGTTTTTTTTATTGTGCCTGAAAAGAATTTCTGATCTCCAAATATGTCGATGATAAGGCTTGAAAGGAAACCCCCTGATTTTTGATACATCATTTACATTTCAACAGAGCCAACTCCTGAACTGCTTACCTCATTGTTTTTAAAAGTAGCCCTAACAGAATTCAGTGTTTGTGCTGGACTTTTTTTTTCTCACTTCATGTAATCATTTGCCAAAGGTCAGATAAAGCTCTAAAGTGGCAAGAAGCCTAATAAAATCATGAAGAATCCCTAGGAACAAAAAGTAACTCTATGCAAGTGCCTGAAGATCTCAGAAATGGCACCATGGTCTAATGAAAATGAAGCTAGCCAGGATACTTTAGAAAACCATAATGAAGAGGAGAGATTTGCACTGGTCAATGCACAAAACCCAACTGAATTTCCCCTGAATCTAGCAATTGTTTTAAAACAGGCAGCAGGCTGTTTTATACTTTACAAAGCTGTTACCCTTTCACATAACTACAGCTGGTTAACCATTTCCTCACTAAATATATTTTGGTTAGAAAACCTCAGGTTCAGCGAATCAGCATATTTCCTACGAAACACTTCTGATAAATGATGCTTTTTTTAAAGCTGGAGCGAATCTCCAATGGACCTTTCCCATGGCTGCTGCTGATCCCAGACACAATTGAGGAGCTCCAGCTCCACAACCTTGTGTGTGCTGGTCTCCGGAGGGACTAGCACTGCCAGCTGGGAATGCATTTTTCCCCTTCAGACTCAGATGTTTCTCACATGTTTTCAGTGATATACTTAAAAGGAAAACAATGCAAACCAAGAGTGTATCAAATACCTTGGGCTGCAGACTGGTAGGTACGTCTAATCCATCTCTGCTACAAGCCATGGCTTCTGAAGAGCTGAGGGGAGCATAGTGAACATGGGATCTGTCTGAAACACCTCCACTTCCGCCGTCTACTTCAAGGTCATCGAGACTTGAACTGAAGCATACAACAAAGTCTATAATTACTATGAATTCTAGTTACAATCCATCTCAACCTTAATGCAACATGCAAAGATACTGCTGTATACACTGATCAATGACAACGCAAACCACCATGATTATGTCAGGTGAGTCATGCTCTGAGTACCCTCTCAGGTTTGCAGTCACCTGGTCAAGGTCAGTCACTCTGTACAGGACTCGTCTGACCCAACCCTGTGGATCTGCAGTACAGTCGTGCATCGCCCACGATCACACAGACTCCCACCGCAGTCAGCCGCCTCTGGAGGATGATTTTCAGACCCATGTTCTAAAGACCCCTTAAAAATGTCATGTTTTGTTCCACATATGTACCTGCCTCTCCACATACATGATAAGGGGAACTGAGACAACCAGCTCAGATTTCAGTATTAAGATACATGGGTATATACGGATACTTTGTGGGCATGTGTATTTGAAAGATATGACATGGCTATTCACAGACATCTTTTTTTTACATCTGTGACTTGATGGAGGATGGAAGAGAAAACTAACAAGACAGATGAAGGTGGGCCTGAGACCATTTTTGAGATTCATTCCAAAAGATATAAACTTAAAAACATACAGGACTATAAACAGACTGAGAAAAATCTCTGTCTAAATTAATATCCCAAACACCTAAAGGCTACTTGATTCGGGAGGGTTCCTGAGCGGAAGAGCACAGTAAGGTTTCTCAGCAGTACCAGGATTTCCCGGGATGGATCCCATTAGCTGCAAGAGCAAGTTCATGGTCTCTTCATCAGAGTGACTGGAAGGAACGGTTGACTGCTTGCAATAACATTCCAGCCTTACAACATAAAACTTTCAATTATGTGTGGTATTTCTAAATAGCCAGAGTTCCTACCAGGAATAATAGCACAATAATTCCTTCACACACCACTACAATTCACTTTGTTGAAGGGCAAATCTATCAATACTGTCCAAAACTACTTCCTTGTTACACTTCTGAAGACCTAGACCATCTTTCATAATGTTTCCTAGTAATAGCTCATGTGACATCTCAGAAACAAGGTATTTAACTGCATTATCAGTTACTGTCATATTTTAAAATTGGCAAAGCAATATATGTCTATGTCAATATACAAGCATATATGTTTTACTGGGGGTAACTTACACGGGGAATTTTTCTGACATAAAAAGCCGGTTTGGAGATCTGCTAAGTAACTTGCCACATCATCTCAGATACTTCAGAAAAGGCATTGCTGGGATTACATATTGATAGTCTCATTTTATGTGTAATATTTGGATCACTTATGGTTGACATATTAAGGTCAATCCCATCTCTCTGAAAATTCATATAAGCTCTTACAGCTCACATACAGGGACCTGACTTAGGTCTTAAGAAAGGTGGAAACATCTAAAAATACACAGGAGAAAAATGCTTATGACAGAAAGGCAGAAGAAGACTATTTCTAGTAATCTACATGATACCTCCATAGCTAGCAAAAATAAAAGGTGTGCGAAAGAACAACTCCTAGTCTGACAGTTATTGTCTTATCTGTATTAAGGTTCCTCCTAGTGGACTTTATAGTAGCATAAGAAACTCAAAATTAAGGCAGAGAAAATGTTATTGCCCCTTCAATCAACAACGGACAGACACTACTGCTTCCTTACTGTTTTTACATAGATCTGATGCCATACCTCCAGCTAGTCCAAACACTCTTAAGAGGTGGGAGACAGATTCAGATTTCCTCCTGTACAAGGAGGAACTGATTTCATGCCTCTTCTATCCAGAGAAGCCTGGACAGATGTCTCTTCTTATCCAGAGAAGCAATAAAGCCTTTTTGTAAAGGAAATCTACCAATTATTAAAAACAAAAATTATAAATTCATCTTCAAAGCCCTCTGCATTCCTGAAGCCAACCAGTTCACAACACAACCTAAAGCCATGTGGAGGAGTATCCTCAGACTGCTCTGCTGGCAGCAAACCTGCGTACCAGCAAAAGAGCACAAAAATAGTCTGAACTTATCAGAAACATGAGCTGTACTCTGCACTATGTCTTTTGAGGTAAAAAAATATATGCAAGTAAGGCGGTCCTTCTACAGGCCAGTGCAAAGAATGGAAAGATTCCCAGAGTTCAACAGATTTTGGACTATTTTCTTAATGGAAAATACAACTGAGGAAAACTAGGGTGAAATTCTGGTTTCAGACAAAAATGACACAATGGAAACTCTTACAGTGAACAGCTGATTCTGTTTTTTTTTTAAAGAACACATACAAGAAAAAAGGTATAAAAGTACAAATTTGCACCTTTCATTTGTTAAAAATGTCTTCATACCTATTTTATGAAAACAGATCATTAAGACAATTTAAATATCAGTGATTGAAAACAGTGACTTTACTGCAGTAATAATATTTATTACTCCAGATTCTGCTCCATCTTTTGAAATAAAAGGTCGTCATAAATAATCCTTACTCTGGCCAGATCATCAACTCAATTCCATACCTTCTTTTTTTCACATCAGCATACAGTTGGCCCCGATCCTTAATAAATCCGTGGGTCTTGAATGGAAAGTATGAATCTGCTCCATACAGATCAGAAGGTGAAACAGTATGTCTTAAACCTGCATTTTCTCCATTTTTCATTGACCTTTCATTTTCTTCATTTGGAACATATACATATTGGTCATTCTCCTCAAGGGAGGGTGACGAAGAGCTCTTAGCCATCAGGATTGAGTTGGTGGGATTCAAACATTCACTGCTGACACCATCTCCATGAACATAGTTAGTCTTTAAATCTCCAGCCTACAGAGAAAAAAATGAATGCTGGTAAGAGGCAGTAACAAGATGTATTGTCAGGGAACAAGGATCAGACTAGTTTACCATTTTATTTATGGTTATATGTTTTGCCTTCCCCCACTCCCCCATTGCTTTTTACAGCACATGAATTGAAAGCAAGTTATATGGCTAAGATATTTGAGACCTTGCATTACTTTTTTCCATAAATAGAGTAGCAACGAATTGGTATTTGGAAGTCTAATGGAATTCTCACTCATGTTTATACCTTTTGTTAAATGTATCAATTCATATATTTATAGCTTTGATTAAAAAAATATCCTTAAGTCAAGCAAAAAACATACCACTGTGAGAGACATATGGAGAAGAATTCAAAGACTGTGCAATTTAATTTGGAAAAATCAGCGTACACATCAATGCACTTTTAATTTTCCAGCACAAATTTCCTAAGCTTTGAGATGAAGACACATGACCTGGAACAGAGGTTCTCCAGGGGAGGAAGGGAAAGGAATCTTTATTTTTTGCCATTAAGCAATTATAGACATGAAGAACCCCTTCACTTGCACAAAGACAGGAATGGAGTTTGGAATTATGTCTTCTCAGGTACAGGGGCCAGGATTTAGTCCCTGGTAATAAATAATTCTTTGTGCAGCTGAGGTTGAATTCTCCTGTCAACTCTGCAGAGAATATTAAAATACAGTTTATTGTCAGTCTTTTAGTTAGATGCTACTGTCATCTATTTAGACGCTGAATAATACTGAAAAGTCACATTGCCACTGAAAACACTCAACTTCCAAAAAAAGCCTGTATAAAACCAAGAAGAAAGGAAGCGTCTCCAAAGCCATGGCCTTTCAGATTGCGGACTTCCTCCTCTCCAGCCCCACTTGAGATATGTTTTCATCCCCATTGTAATGATGTTTCTCTTTGTAAAAGACAGAAAGAATTGCTGGCATTTTTACAGCAGCCCGTGTTTGCATTCAAAGATTCGGCACATGCAAGTCTGGAATTACTTTTGTTGCGCTGTGCAGATGAGATGCACGAAGGTAAAATGCTTCTCCCAGGTCTTACACAGCTCTTCCCCCCTTCAAAGTTATTCCTGCTCAGGCAGCAATTCCCCTCCGCACCAGAGGCATCTCCTCCAGCAGCCGCTTCGGCTCCTGCTGCGTGGTGCTTAGCGGGAGAATTTGCCTCCAATCAGCAATTTAACAAATTTGCATGCGGTTAGGTATTGAGCAAAGGTTTGTAATCCAAGTTGAAGGACCCCCCCCAGCAATATACCCAGGCAATATCCACATCCATAACGCTTCTGCAGCTCTGTCCTTCCAACCTTCCAACTATTGTTAAAGTCAGGGGTTCACAGATTGCATATATAGACCCCTGCCAGTTGCTTGCTCCTAGGTCATTATTTCACGCATCTCTCAGTAACCTTAGGTGCATTTTGAGCAGGCTGGCCTCTGTCTGAAACTTCCGCCTCGGTTGTCACAACGAATCGGACCTGCAGTGAACGCTGTGGCTGAAGTGTTTCAGGGAATGGGGAAAAAAAAAGGGGGAAGGGGCAGAATCACACTTGCAAAATCTCAGTCTTCTCCTAACATTATGATCTCATAATTTCTTACTCCTATATTCCAACTTTCACGCCAGGGAGAAGCCACAGCAGGTTACAAATAAAGAAATCACTTCAACCATCACTGAAACACAGCTACGTGCCACCAGAATTTGGCCGCCGCTTAACTACATACAACCGCTATACACAAGAGTTCTACTAGTCCCCCCTGCCCAAGTTATGATATCCGAGTGTGACCATGAAGGAGAGATTTCAGGTGCAACATGGTGATATAAAATATGATTTGGTCTGGACACTGCAGCTCATCTCGAGTGCTGGTGAGAAATATATCAGAAACATGAATACTAAGTCAGGTTCTCTAGTATTAGAATGCTCCATGTCAGTTGTAGGTCATGGACTTCACCTTCTCAGCAGTATCACATTTTTGTTGAGCCTCTAAGCTTAGCTATGAGCTTATAATTAATTTCTAAAATTAGCCAGCATCAGCAAATTCACCTCTTTTGTGAATGTACATAAGAATTCAGAAAATCTGAAGTGCACATAAACAAGTTACATAGTGTTAATGTTTCTTGGAAAGAAGCAATGCCATCTAGCTCACAAACACACAGGGAAGACAGTAAGAGCTGCCTTAGAGTTCTCCCTACAGGCTAGGAAGAATAATTCCTATCATCAACTGAATCTGTTAAAAGAGGCCTCATAAACGAGTTACAAATTACAGCTGAGAAGTGTGAGGTATTACTGTTTTTATTTTAGACCTTTATTAATTGGCCACACACCATTGCTGACAGATCCAGAAGATCCTACTATCACACAAGTAAGTTACTTTAACAGAAGATGATGAAAAAACTCCCAAAAGTTCAAACATAAGCTTACTTGGTCTACTACCATGCAGTTTGCATATACTTCATCACTTCCACTCAGCATGGCAGAAAGTCTGGTTGCAGCAAAGAAAGTAGGTGGAGCCTTGAGTTTCCTGAGAACATCAAGGGTAGAGTGTCTCTGCTCTGGAAAAAAGAAATTGTGGAAGATATGCCATTAAATCTCAAACCGTTTTCTTCTCATGTATATATGCTGTCATAAAAATGGCAAAGTTAAACATTAAGCATCAAATCTTAGGATTACAATTTG
This sequence comes from Phaethon aethereus, assembly GCF_964289735.1. NCBI lineage: Eukaryota > Metazoa > Chordata > Aves > Phaethontiformes > Phaethontidae > Phaethon > Phaethon aethereus. The sequence continues at coordinate 29,818,586 of NC_138577.1, forward strand.
AGTAATATTTGTGTGGCGGCCCAAAAATCTGCCCATTTTGTAATTGCCTCACTTGCTGTATGTGCCAAGAAGCCTATAGTTGACAAGCCTCTAAAAGGTACCACAGAATCATTCATGTAACTTAAAAATAAGTGTTCCTGTATCTTGGCTAGCAAAACCTTCTATTTTCCACCTAAGCTAGTACTCTGTAGAGATCTGTAGTTGCAAATGTACATAGGACAAGATTTATGGGCTGGGATTAAATATGCGTGATTCTAGCCTATACATTAAATACCTAACATCTGATACATTATATTAATGGAATACTGTTCAACTGCAGCCAAATAAGGACTCTCCTAAAGCACTCGACCTACTAAAAGCAACATAAATACTAATCTTAAACCAATAAAGCAGATTACTGTTTTTGGAAAAAAAACAGCAACAAAATTGTATTTATAGGGATATAAATAAAACACCACTGATAGTGCCTTTATAGACTGACAGCAATCAATCAAGATTTGACCCATGAACAACGCATTTAGGATGAAGACTGCATCTCATCTGCTTTTGGTACTGAAATGAGAAATTACCAGTTTCACCAGAAATCATTAACAGAAATTCAGAGTTTAGTTTTCAATAGTGTGTCCATGACTGCAAATATGGTAAGAAGCTGCACAGGCTGACCCTTTATTCCATGGCTTTGAGCAGCAGAAAACCTAACCAAGTGCTACAGAAACACTGTCAACCTGCCCTGCAGGCCCACTTCTCTTAAAGCTGCTTATAAATATGAAGAGTATGCACCAATCCAGCACTTGAGCTGGTAGTCAAGGCCTCATATTATCTTCTGATTGTAAAAGGAGCAAAATTTGAGAAAGCAGAAACCAATCTTCTTCTAGGTGGTGTGAGAACAGGCTTAAACAAAAAATCACAAGTTGTAATTTCCTTATTTTATGATGCTGCAAGTCAAACATTGCCACTGGAAGTGAACTGAGGTAGACTACCATAAGAATTATGTGATAGAGAAAGTTACCATACCAAGCAAAATATCCAAAATCAAAACTCTCAATGAACTTAACTCCAGTTTGTCTGTTATTGAAAATTATGCAAAAAATCCTTCTTAGTCTGCATCAGGAATTTATTTTCTGAAAAGGTGAAAAGGAAAAGGTACCACTAAAGACTCTCTCCAGGCTATATTCCTAAAGTAATGTAACTGCTTTTGGTAGATCATATAGCATGGTTTGGGTTGGAAAGGAACTTATTTAAATATCATCTAGTCCAACCCCCCTGCCATGGGCAAGGACATCTTTCTCTAGATCAGGTTGCTCAAAGCCCCATCCAAGATGCCTATTGCCATCAGACTGCAAGAAAAGTTGTAATGAAGAAATAGCACTGGATTAGAAACCACACTTACCAAGGCCTATGGCATTTGTTCCTTTGGGAAAAACAAAACAAAACAAAAAAGCTCACAGATCACTGCCAAAACTGCAATGCTACACCACAGCTTTTATTTAATTTTAAGAGGCTATCTCATAAAGCCCAGGAACAGTAAGCTCTATACTTAGAGAAAACTGGAAATTCTCATTTAGAAATGGCACACTATGAATTATTTGGTTTCTAGTCCTGGCAGGCCTTGTGGGATCTCATACCATTAAAATATCCTTACGCTTCTCATTTTGCTTCTTCCTCCTTCAAGAATTTTAACTGATTTTTGTGACTGCCATCTTGAGAACTGCTAAAGCTACAAACCACTTCCTCACATCTGTCAAGATCCCAAAGCCTTTGTTTATAAATGGTATAAAAGCATTGTTTTCTACAGCAGTTCATCAGAATTTGGCAGCTAAAATCATATGGAAATGTGATTTGGCAAAACTGGCCTTTTCTTGCGGCAAGTAAAGCTGCGAAAGGAATGGTCTTAAACTAACAACCAGGAAGAAAAAAAAAGTCACGCTTTCCATTGCTTCTTGTACGTTTATTATTACCTTCCCCAGCACGCACTCACTCCTGTATGTAAATCCCCTGGGTACAACTGGCAAGGGCGGTATTCGGCCCCAGTGCTAGGCTGCAAAGGTTCAATACATACGCCTGAAAAACAGCCCAGGTGTTAGGGATTCCCAAATCACGGCGTACACCCAAGCCTATGGAGACAGTTTCTTGACTACAGCAACAGTCCCCACTGCTGAGGTCTCTACAGTCAGCTAATGGACTCCACTATGAATTACATGTCCCGAGCCAGGAACAAGAAAATCCCCCTATTCCTTCACATCTTTTACTTACATAGCAACTTTTAACACTGAATTTTACATTATTTTAAAATTCTGTAAAAGACTAACAACCTAAGTAACAATTTCTGAAGAAAACCGCTGCAAATACAAGAAGATGTATCAGAGTATGTTATCTGCAGTGCTTTCCGTCAGTAAATCTGTATTATCACTGACAAATGCCATATGTTCTTCTCGCGATGTTCTGGTCAGTCTGTTGTTAAAGGTGTCTAAATACATATTCATTGGGGCTTTAAATGAACAGACAAAAGGTAGCAGGTTATTTTGGGCTTCATGTTGCAATATGACCCCACTGTACCTCCTTACTCCCACTCTGCCCCCCAGTTTCAAACATGCATGAAAGGACCACTACATCAAACTAACTTTGTAACGAGAGAAGTATTTCAAGACTTTGCTGAACGCAGGGGAGAGCATCATTAATTACACATTGACCGTGCTAGTAACTTATTTCCACTGGACAAGCCTGCATAGTTTAAAAAGTGACAAAACCATCGCAAACGTCCGGATCACACACTGCATGCCTACAGCCCCACTAATTGCCTCCAGCCTCCCTCACTGGCTACAAGTCATCTGGGTCTTATGGGGACCATTAGCAGACCTTCCTCCAGGTTAACGTGGCAGCAGGCAATAGCTTGCTGCACTGGGTACCAGTAGCAATATGCAGCAAAGCTGTCCTTGCCTGGAAGGTGAGAAGTAGCAACAAAACGTATTTTCAAACAAAAACGTCTTGAAAAATCTCCCCCACCCATTCAAAATGCTTATTCTCACCGCAGATGCAAAACTTCAGCACAGCTTATGGGAAGACAGGTAAGAGTGCCAGGGGAAACTGGCACTTCTTGTGGGAGTAAAGGTGCCCCACAGAGTTTTAGCTGTGAAAGTCACTAATGGACTTCAAGATGCTTACTTTGGTAAAAATGACTCAAACACCACAGAGCTGAGTTGCTCTGGTACTGAAACAACGCAGCAAGCACAGCTCACCAAGCTGATCCTCCCGCTAGAACTGAACGTTCTCTGGCTGTACACTGTGCCATGGCCACAGAAGAAGAAAAAAAAAAAGCATGTCTCCTTTAGCAGAGCCTATGGCTCTCTGCCATCTGCCTGGTAAACAGTCGAGAAAGATGTATGCGTTATTTAGATGTAGGTGAACAAAAGGCACAGGGCTGGAAAGCACAATCTCCAAACATGGATAAAATAAAAGACCTTGACCAATGAATAACGAGGCACAAGTTCTCTACATCTTCTCCCATGTTGTCATCAAAGTTATACAGCAAAGGCTGCTCGTTTTACCAGGCACAAAAGTTTATAAAAATACTTCAACTTTAAAAAAAAACCCCACAATCATCACAGCAATAATTCAAAACATGCTTTATGCTGGCGTATGAAAATGTATAGCCTTGAATGACCTGTGTCGGAAAATGGCAAGAACATAACACTGACTTTTTTTCCACAAAAATCAAAACTTAAATTGTTCTATGAGACAGCACACAGCAGAAGATGAAATACATCAATGTGAGCAAGCTGAGAGCCAGGAAAAAAAATTACAAATTCCCTTCTCTAGATACAATGAATAGTTTTCAGACAGCTCATCACATTTACCCCCAGCAATCTGAGCAGGGGTTAATGTTTCACTGAAGTAACAGAGCTATGAAGTCAGCGAAAAATGCAGGCAGTTAAGTGCATGGATCACACAGGACTGCCGAAATACTCCTGTAAATGCAGAAGCGGTCACCTGAATTTGGAGAAAGAAGTCCACACATTCTTGGTGAGGGGCTGACCAAAGTGACATGCATGTCTAATGTGTGGTCCACATCTAATGGGGCATCTGTATCCCCAATTCAGGTGTCTTAGTGCTTCATTCAGACACTGCAACTACTCATGAATGCAAAATTAAGCAAGTACGTAAGAATAGCGTTACACAGAGGGTAAAGCAAGGTAGGCTTTGAAGTGCTCCTATCGTAAAGACAAACATTTAACTGTTCTAAATCTATAGAGTAGAAACCAAAGCATTGCGTTTCCTATATACTGCGTGGAGGGGATCAGGCATCTGGGTGCTAGAAATCAGACCATCATGTTCAAGATGTGATCCTAAAGTAGCCACTGAGAAACACTGAGGACAAAGGCACTCATCAACTGACTTTGATCTTTGTCACCTAAACGTGAGACGTGAGAAAGCATCCCTTTCCAACTTGGGATTCACAGCCCTGACTTCCCTCCCCGGAGCAGGCACCTTGCCTACTATACAAATAAATATTCAAACACAAATAAGTTGCTATTTCATTTTATACAACAGTACAACAGATAAAGTACTTTCCCAAGACACGGGATGCTTGGTTTCAATTCCCACCTCTGCCCAAGTGGCCTCGGCACGTGACTCCCACCTCCCCGCAGAGTGGGACAGGCTTGTCAGAGACAGGTATCCTCAGCACCCCTGAAGGTTGTTTTAATGCCTCCAAAAAGGCTCTGAGAGTCACTGCACTGTCCTGCAGGCAAGGAACAAAATGTGGACCCCCTCCCCAGCCCAACCACTAAAACACAGTCGTGTTCACATGCTCTTTGGAGCCTAATTAACCTTCAATCATGCCGTGCACAGGCAGCCGCAGCAGGAGGGAAGGAGCCTGCAAGGCACGGCCCCAAAGGTGCGCAGGCTGCCCTTGGCTCCTGCCAGCCCCCCGGAGTTCAGGGGGACGGACAGGGCTCCACCACCTAGGCTGAGAGCAGGGACAAAACCTGGCCTTGGGACACGCAGGGAACCTAAAATCTGGGAATGCTGATGGGTATGTTGCGAAGTGGAGTGGGTGAGACTTTCCGCTTTGGACTCTGCCAGTGGAGGTTTGCGGAGCTCCCCTTGCCTCCGGGGGGAGCAACCCCAGAGCAGGACACCAGCAGCCTGCTGTTTCGGAGGGGAAGGGAGGAGGTTGACATTTCATCGCCCAGATCAGCTGGAGCACCCAGCGCAGGTACCCAACGATGACCTCATGACTTTTGGGGTGGGGAGGAAGAATCCCGCTCCGCTTCCCATCGGGCACTACAGGTGCCCGAGACCTGAGCTCCCGCAGGAGGGAGAGGCACCCGTGAGGTATGTGCCCCACACCTGCACGCCAGGACCAACTGTCCCGGTTCAGGTACTAACAGAAAAAACAAAAACACACAGATCGCGAGCGTAGATCCTGAGCCTGCTGTCCCCTTGCAGAGGTGCTTCTCCCACCCCGTCGACAGCCAGAATTTCAATTCCCCAAGCACAACTGAATCCTAGGATTTTACCACTAGAACATGTACAGGCACTCAAGAGCATGTTCTTGCTCCGACAACCCCACATACATGGTCAGCTGTGCACACAAAGCCACATGTGCTGGTATGCTATTAACAGGGATGGGAAACAAGACGCAATACTGTAACATGCGAACACCAGATCTGCATACAGTGCTTTACAACAGGGGAAGTATTAAAAAAAAAAAAAGAGGCTGTCTAAAGATAAAATAAATAATAGCAGCATTAGTGCTACGAAGGATGAGTGTGCAGCTACAGCATTTACAGATAGAAAGAGTCCTCATGAGAGATGGAAAGAACACACACCATGCAACTTGCAACCCATTTCATCTTCTTTGCAAAATGCATGTTCCTCCATACGCATTGCAGAAACTCCTATGCACTTGGGAAATACTAGATTTCCCCATGAATAAAAGTAAAAAGTTCATAAAGTGTTCTGCACGTTAAAATGTGCATTCTGTACACATTTTTTACTCTAAAACTAGGTCAAAGTCTCAGTCTGTGTAAACATGATTCTCCTGGCTCATTGACTTTAATGACACTGATGGATCTTACTGCTCTTACTTGTTTTTTAATCCCTTTCTGAAACACACAAAAGCAATTTTATGCAAGGAAGCACAAATTAAATTTTTTGCCATTCTTTCTCTTCATTTCTTTGCTTTAAGATGTAGTAAAAATTTATCTGTCCTCATTAAAGCTTTCAATGAGAGCTCTTCCTAACATAAACGTGCTGGTCAGTGCCTTTCAACCTCCTTAAAAACCCCTTTATCATACTGACAACATTTATAATGCTTACCTCCCAAAGACTTTTCCACAAAGGAGGGCAGTGTCTAACTGTGCAAAGACAGTATCTGACCCTGCCACCAAAGACAGTAACTGACCCTTTTGCTTTCTTTCACAGAAAGCAAAAAAGATCTCCCGCTTCATTCTGGTAAGATTTTTGTACATAATATAAAAAAAAAAAAAAAAATCCTGTTAGCTGTTGAGGCATATTTGAATTACCAAATTCTCTCTGAATGAAAACAACTGTAACCAGCAGAGCTTTCTGCAGCCGCTGCCGTGCTGTGCAGCTCCCAGGGCACCAGAGCTTCTCAGTGAGAGCTACTCATGCAACCAGAAGGTAAAAAAAAGCTCTAAGAGAGTAAAGAAATAAAAACTACTTTAAAGAACAGTACATAATGTGGAGAAAACACTTTCTTCTTGCTTAACAAATTCCAACACCATTATCTACAAAAGCATAACTAACAGTGAGGTAGAGTTTCAAGAGAAAACAAAAGCATGCGAGCTGTTCATAGCTACCTGCACACAACCAGACAATGAAAAGGAGGCAGAGCTATCAAGCAAGAGTCACTTAAAAGACGACAGCTTTTTCTACCTGGTTTGGATGCCCTTCTTCGAATCCTCATTTTAGGCAACGAAGGCCAAGAGTAATTAAAAGGTGAATCAGAGTCTGAGTCCATTTTTGTGCTAAATAAACAGAAAGCAGATTCCCAAAGTTGCACTTTGTTGTTCTCAACAGCAAGTCAAGTCTAAGAGTGATGTAAAATAAAGGAATGGACAAAGAAGGATCAAATTGCCCACTAAACACAGGGGAGGGAGAAGCTGCAAATGTTTGCTCTCTTCAGGCGTCCAGGCATGTAGACAGATCAGGCTGCAAATATTAAGGCAGAAGCAAGGAGGTTAAAGTATGAGAGCTTCGAGTGGAGCTGTTGCATCGTGGTCCAGAGCTATTTGAAAGGTCACTGTGTGCCGATGAATCATTAACTCACCTTTCCATTTTGATGTAAATGAAAACAATAGGAGCCAAGTAAGGAATGAGAAAATACATCTCAAAAGTAAACAAACTATTGCAAGCTTTTTCAAAGCTTTGTTTCAATGTTAAAAGTGGGGTTTACAAGGACTCTCAAATTAAGGACAGGCAAAATGCTGGAATTAAAGAAGCCAACGGTTAACAGTAAGCTAAGAGCACAAATCAATCTGCTGGACTCTATATTACTGCAGAGCAATACCTCTTCTCTCAGTATTTACAACTTTGGCAGACCTCGGGATGCTGCAGCTGGAAAAGTAGCGATAACCCACTCAAAATCTGTCACTCCCATCTTTCTAGCTCAAATGAGCTTAAAGCTTAAGTGTTATAAAGAAAGATTACACTATCATTAGAGGAGCTCTTTTATAATATTTAGTCTGAATAGTATTTTCTCCTTCACACAGTCACCAAGTTAGACAGTGAATCATAAGGATTTTGTAGAGCTGGCACCTTTACAGCTCTGGTTTAACCTCACGGCAATGCACAATACAGCTAGTGACTAATTTACAACAAATCCTCCATTCTTACACAGTCTCCCTGAACAACTCATAGGCAATTAGTATTCAGTAGGAACTCATTACCCCTTCCCCCAACATCTTTACACTACACAAACTACATTTTTTTTAAACAAGCTCAAATGTGGCTATACAAGAGCTAATACAAAAATAACATGTCCACTGTTTCTTAACCAGCTCCACCAAACATTTCTTTTAGTTACTCCACAATGTATGTGTTTTTGTATTCCACATAAAGGAGGAGAGGCAATGTGGATCAGCTTAAATGTCAGTTTTTGGAAGATGATGACATTTGAGCTTGTTAACATTCCTTACTTCACTTCAATTATTTTTCGGGCTGCTGAGGTCTGCAGCGCTACTTCTGTATTATGTTTCAAGTGATTCCTCAATCCGCATTTCAGTCGGCGATAACAACGTATTTGTTGAAAGAAAATAATGCAATTCAAATGCAAATTTAATTCAAAACCCATTAGAAAAATATCTATCACGTTTTCAGGGATAAAATAATTATTATACAAGCACTTCATAAAGTGCACAAATTACATAAAACACAGTTGAAACACATCATTGTTCTGCCCTTCCCTTAACTGAAGTTCTGCCAGCTTTGTTAGGCCTGAAAAGAATAATTCGCCCCAGACGCTGGAAGCCTTAGACTTTCACTTTAAATATTAGGCACTCCCATAGACTTTGTTTGATTTATACATATAATTAACAGCCCCGGGGAATTACAACAGACAAAGGATGACTGAAAATACAGAGAGGATATAAATCCACGCTTTAAGCACCCACTACAAAATATCTCCACTCCCCGGAATGTCAGGTTCAAATTGCACTGATAAATCCCCTGGGCATTCAGGAATGCAGGCACTGACGTACACCTTCCCACCTGCACACCATCCAGGGCACTCGCCGGCCTCCCATCGTGGCCGCAGTTTGAGAGAAAAGGAAAGGACGCGGCATATTTGTTGCACAACTTGTTCACTCAGGAAATGTCTTCCCAACTGCTCCAACACAGAAGATTTCCCCTCTGCGCAGCAGTTTTCCCTACCCAAGTGCACCGTCTCGCTCATCGGATGTATTTAATGCCAACTGGAATAAAAGTCTTAATTTCAGACATGTACAAAAGGCAGCGTTCCATGGGCGAACAGCAGTTTACATTTAGAGAGAGAGCTGTATGTTTTACCCCAGCTTTAAAATTTCTCGCCTTTCAATTTTAGCAGTCGTTCCTTTGTTCTACTTTATGAGAAACGTCAAATTTTGCTTACTTCTGTGGTATCTCCATTTGTGAATCTTTTCTCTAAATTGACCAATTCTGGCTTTTTTCACTTATACATTCCACTAAAATACACTTACTCGCTCCCATCGGTCTTCCTGGACTTCTGTTTAGCCCAGGAAGGGATAACTAGAACTGAACAAAACACTCACAATGCAGAAATGCAGCCGATGTATTTAATGGCATTAAAATATTTTACATGCCGAGACATTTGCTTTCCTGAATGACCTTTGTACGCTGCATAAATGTTTTCATGGGCTGCTCAGTTATTGCCTGCTCCCTCCCTTAAACTAGCAGCATTCATTCAGAACCTTCTAACACAAATGAGTAATTAAAGATTGTTAAATAATTTTTCAACAGCAGCCCTATTACAGAACACTCAGAATCCAGCTGCTAAACTTCTGCGGTGATAAAAACCTGATCATTTACTCCTGCCATTTATCCTCTAATTCTTGGACAAGTTCTTAGGCTTTTCACCTGCTTACTGCAATCTCCCCTGAACAGGATCTTGCACAGTAATTTGTCAATGGTGGTCTAAAAGCGCAGATAAATTATCAACCTTAACTGCTATTTCTTAAGGTTAATTGAATATCACTCACGTTATTTGCTCTGCTTGGGCCTTGTGAAAATTTTTTTTTTCCTAGTTTGTAAAACTCCTTTATGCAGCCATGAAAGACTTCACGCTGCTTTTTGCCACAAAGAACAGCTTTGCCTTATAGTCTTCTGTATTAAATAGAAGAAGAATATTTTTCTTCCCTGTTCTCACACTTTGTGGGATGATTCAACCCACTTTTCACCTGCCACTCTTTTTTCCGAAGCGGTGGCATTTGCATGCAGCTAGCACAGAGACCTGGCAGCTTAAGAGATAAAAAGTGCTTTCTAGCTGGAAAATATTAACCTTACTTTCCACCGAAAAAATGTTTTCAATTATGTATACCAAGGTATAGATGTGAAGATAAAGAACAAATGGGGTTTTTGCGTGCATTACCTAAGGCTAATGGTTTTGATAAATAACGTAATGCCTTAAATTCTTTCACTCAATGCTTGCCAAAGCACATCCGTACGATATAAATGTTTTTCAGAGATACTACGGTCTATTGTCTATTGTCTGATCGTTCCCGCGGCTCGTGGCAAGACGGAAGGAAGCAGAGGAATGTCACCAGCATCCGCAGTCTCCATAGAACAGCACTGTCGCCTCCCCGGCGCACTCAGAGGACAGCCCCGTGGTGGTGAGCGGGTGGGCTCCCTCTCCCCAAACACTCCTAAACCATGGGCTGACAGCTCTCTCTCTCGGGCAGACCAGAAGGAGACAACAGCCCTGAGCCCAGTGCCCCCTCCCCAGAGAGTGAAGGGATGCACACGGGATGGAAAGCAGGGCTACTGACCCCAGAAACAGGGCTGGGGAGGGTCGCTGTTGGACACAGGTGAGGTGAGAGCTGCCTGAACAATGATTCTGCCAAAAATGCCCTGCCTAGCTTGCTCTGGGCAGAGTCTCCCCTGACATTAAGGATGAAATTGATTCCCCCACCTTTCTTCTGCCCCAGGACCAGCAGAGCCTGCAATCATTTCCCAAAGCTGCAGAAAAAGCTCTGACAAGGAAAGATGGTGTGGAAAGGGCTAGGTGATCTTCTCCACCAGCCCCTGTGACCCACGGGCACACGTGGCTTTCCTACCTTCCTCATTCTGTTGTCTTCATTGTTTACAGCACATCTTCCCACAGAGGATCAGAAAATGTACCTGGACAAAATACCTGCATTGCCCTACATTAGACGTAACAATCATGCTGAAAACTCAGCAAACGTGAATTAAAGACATTTAAATTAAAAGCAAATGCTACCAGCCAGATCCTACACACCAAGCACCCTCCAAACTCCAACGCTCTTGCCGCCTGCCCGCAATGATGACGCGATGGCTGTGCAGACTGCTGTCAGCAACCGCCTCACGGGTCTTGCAAGATGCCTTGTCACACGCATTATTTCTACCACCTCTCTTCTCTACCAAAGACCTTGGTCTTTCTTACGAAAGTTTGTACTGGAATAGTGGGAAAAACTTTGCCACATCACTATTCTCCCCCTCTCCCTTTCCCAAATCACAGGGGAAACACTGAAAAACACAGAAGCAAACATAGATCCTTACGATCTTGGCAGATGACCTCCCACATTTGTTTTTACGATCTTCCTTATTGCTATATTTCTAATGGGTGATTCATGCACTTAGTTTGGGGAACCAGCCCCTTTATTTCCCTATTTTGTGAACAGAGACCCGTTGAGGCCTCCCACAAGTAGCACGAGAGTTGGGGATTTAAACTTGTTCAGCAGCAGACCTCAGAAGGCCCAGGCAGGCAGTCACTGCCCATCATCGCTGCCCAACGTATGACAGCATTCGGTGGATCCCGCCTCTCTCGCTAGCGCGCCACGGCAGGCTCCCCATCCCGCGTCAGCCGGAGCGGGACCGGGCTGGGAAGGGCAGGGAGCAGGCAGGTGAAGGAGGAACAAGGGATTTTCTTGCACTGCACACTTTCTATCGAAAACACGCCTGCTTTCCACCCTTTCAACCCCGATGAGGCTGCAGGTTTCAACAGTCTGGAAGATGGTTAGCGTTCAGCATGGCAGAGCCTCTTCCTCCCACAACCAGTTTAAGGTGGCAGATTTTGCTCTCCCAGAAAAGCGTGGTCGTGGGTGAATTCAGCTATGAAACCTAGGCACGTTCCAACATGAGAGTAAATAGCACTGACCTCCCCAGCCCCCAAACCTCCCGCTCACACCTCCCCTCATGCAGGTCTTCTCCACTCTTCCAGTCAAACAGATGATGAAGAAACCCACGCACACTGGAGACCCCTTTTCTGTAATGAAAATCTCCTATAGATGCTGTGTAGACAGATACCAGATATATTAATGACAAATACAAAATAACGATACGGGACTATAAACTTGGGTCAATTTTTCCTTGACTTATTTGTGCAGTTTCTTGGACACTGGCCTGGAATGAACAGAACAGCTGCCGCCTTCACAGACACCCTGCTGAGAGCTGCAGGCCACCTTACCCACCTCCGAAAATGCTGTTTTACACAGACTCCCGAGTTCACAGAAACACTCTGCAGTCACCGCAGGCTGCAAGAGAGGCAGAGTCAATTTGTGTGTGCCACTTTCTGGACTGCTTTAAGCTAGACTGCCAGTCCAAGTGGTTTTATGCTCCATTGCATTTACTTCCATGTGGATCTATCCTTTTACCAGCTCCAGACAGGGCACATGGAATCACACTGTTGCTGCAAACCATCCAGACTGAGAGGAGACCGTGCCACCTAAATTTATACCTAACTCATGACTATTCCCCTACAATAATATCTCTAATTACAATGTGAATTATGAAATTATTTTTTCAGGCTGTTCTTTTATTGTTTTCTTTGAAACCAGGGTGACAACTACAATTAGAACAGCTGTAAATGAGTAAGACTTTCATGCTAAACGTATCATGTTTGTGATATTCAATGAATGATGCATTATTCTACAAAAAGCTATTAGCAATACTTACCTTTTTTGAAAAGCAACTGTTTGTAAGTGGTGTTTTAGGAAAAACAACGAGAAAAAATCTTGTTTCTTTGATAAACTAAATGAGCAATGTACCTTCAAAAATTTAGGAGAAACAGCTTTGCATAAACTATGCTAGTACTGCAAGATCCTTGGAGAATACCCACAAGATTGGGATGAAGAAGGGCTCAGAGTTTTTACAAAACTGAAGCAAAAACATGACCTCTGCGCAATTCTGACTCAATGTAGCCCCAAAGAGCCAGTGGGCATGCACACTGCATTATCACTGGCTTTGTCCTGAACTCTTCGTGTTGTCCAGCTCACTGTCCCACTGCAGGATTTCAGTGTTCCTCTGACTCAGACCTTTCTGATGTCTGGTTCATGACTGACTGCAGTTTGGTTTTTTTTTCCTCTTTTAATCGCACCATTCACCTGATGTGGTTTAGGATAACGAGCTCAGTTTAGGATAACAAGCTCATTAATACTACTTTCACATGACAGCGGTCGGTATGCCCTAACTCTTGAAACACCCACTAAGCACTTCCAACAAAGTACATAAAGAGATAATTTGCCTAAATGCTCTCCTTGTCCAGTATCTATTCACATCAAAAGACTAGCTGGGATATGCAGTACACATGCAGATGGAAAGCTCATCACTTTTTGTCCCGTACCCTGATGAAAAGCTCCCTTGAGTTTATTTGCAAAAGCTTGAGAACTAAAGGCTAGAGTCATTAAAAAATCTCTTCCTGGTTTCAGCTCCAGAGAGGCCTGTGTGAGCCCCAGCAACATGAAGAGCACACATGGCCTCACATGAAAGCAAACCCAAGTTTGACTTGGACCTTGCTCCTACTGAAGTTTCGCCAATGACTTGGTTGTTGAGTCTACACTTACACTGGCAGCCTGCACCACCAAAAAGTTCACCAAAGACCCATCTCATTAAAAATCCAATTTTCCATGTTTCAGGGAAGACTTCAAGGGAAGGGCTGCCTCTCAAGGAGGAGGAAAGCTGAGAAATCTGTTCATGTGTGCACTTTCAAGACTACAACTGTTTCCTTCAGAATATATTTCTGGATTATATTTCACATTTAAAGAGTAACTTGACATTAGATATATCCCAGATTGTTTATTTATGTTAGCATGAAATGAGACCGGGCAGAAGACGGGCAAAATTGCTTATTTAAACATCAGGGAAAAAAAAGCCTCTTTTTGAAGGAGTATTTTGTTGAGCAAATTTGTTTTGGATTTTAGGGAGAGGAGGAGGACAAGTTCTGGGAAGCCAGACAGCATATGTTTGTAACTTGTTCATTTTTCTTTCTGTCTTCCTTTTGAGGTTAACTTGAATTATAATGTCTCAGAAAATCAAGAGTGGAGGAAACTCCAAGAAACAAGAACAAGCTTGTTTTAGTCCCTAATGCTGCTTCTTCCAGATTTCTCCATGGCTTTTTAGTTAAGCTCAGTTCAGGCTTACATCCCAGGAAGATTTTACTTCCCACACCTTCTGTAGCTCTCAACTATTCTGCAATCTTCAATATTTAGTTTTTTTATAGACACTAAACAAATGAGAATATGTTTTATCTACTGAAATAAACTACTGCCATGTTTATATGTTGTTTAAAGGTTGCTTCTGGCAGAACTCTGACAGATCAACCCCAAATTAAGCCCTTCTTCGGCAAGGTGCAAGGAACCATGCAAAGATTTTACAGAAGTAGAAGCAGCAACATAAAGATCTCTGAAAGCTGCAGCAAAAAAGGGCAGAGTGCAATTGCCACAGTCATTAGCTGCGGCAATAACTCTGCCGTTTTCTTCAGCTATTATTTTTCTCTGCAGTTTTCAGACCACCTACCTTTCAACTAAAAATGAGTTTTTAAAAAAGCCTCCTTTACCACAAACTGACCTTCCAGAACTTCTTCAGCACAACCAGTCTGAGTATTTGCACATCTCCAATCTTCCAATTAATGCAGTGCCTTTCTCACCTCACTCTGTATGGTCCTCCTTGTTTCAGGAGAAAAACTGAGACACAGGGAAAAGATAAGTGACATGCCCAAGGTCCTACCATAAATTCGTTAAGGAGAGAAATCAAAGCAAAGTTTTGGAGCTCCCGGACTAGAGATGGTACAGCTGGATCACCCAACCTCTCTCAAAGCATACAAAAGGGAAACACAGGATCGAAAGCTGCCAGGAAAAGATAAAAGCAACCACAAACAGAAAAGATCTTCATAGCCTTAATGACAGGGCTCTTGTAACTGTCTCAAATAGGCAACACTTAACATGTAACTTTCACTTTTAGCTATCAATAACCATAAAATTATTTCCTGTAGTTCCAATGTCAAAACAGGCACATGCCTCAAAACACTTATGAATGCAAACATTCTGCACACCAAAAACCAAAAGCAAACAAACACTAAAAATGGAGTGAAAGATGTGACCGCAGTAAGTAGAAAGACTAATCATTTTACAGATATAACAAAAACTGCGCAAAGGCAGGACTCCAGGCAGCAGGATCATGCTTTTTTCTGTCTTAAAAAACACACCTTTTTAAGTCTTACCAACTACGGTAAGGAAATCTAATTTAAAAAGAACAAAACAGCAACACTGAAACCAGATTTTTCTGCAGATTACAGTGCAGCCCTACCGGTTTACACAGAGAAGAAGATCATTATGTTCTGTTCCTTAAACTGATCTGTGGTTAAACTGGGATTTCTGTGGAACCATGAATATCAACAGGCAGACTCTACTAAAAATGTTTTGTAGCTGCCTAGTCACATACAGCGAACTGCCAAAAATTTGGCATCAGTATTTTTATCTCTTGAAGTGCAAAACGTGGCTTGCAGAACTGTTTCACCTCCGGCAGAGCAAACAGAATAGATTAGACAGACATGACTAGGTCATTGGCACTGTAACTAGGCGAGCAGGAAAAATATTTTGATAAATTAACATCATCCTGCCTTCCTGAAGTTTAGGGTGAAGGGAAAGCTATATTTCCTTGGAAGAAAAACTGGGGGTTAGATTTTTCTTATTGGAAAAAGGAAACTTTTGCAGCTTTATAAATGGCCTTGTGAACATCCTCTTTCCCAACCAGCTATGAAAAACAGGAAGGAATTATAAATGTTTAAAAACACATGCCCAGCTAACACTGTCACATGCCCAACAGTAACTGGATTCAGCTGTCACCTCCTAGAGTCTCTCCCAAAATGTACAGGGTTGCTGACTTTGAGGATGACAATGCCTGGCAATAATACATATGCTTAATATTGAAAGGAAAAAAAAAAATCCTTTTTTTGTTGCTTTCCATTTTGTTTCTTCCATTCACTCTCCCCAACTGGACATTGTTTTTGTCTCTCAATCTTTCCAGTGTGTTTCTTTCAATGAAAATAAAAGGTCTTTTTTTTCTTTTGTAAACACAAAACAGATCTCAAACAATTTCGAGGGGAGACAAAAACAGGGGGAAGAAGATTGGCAGGTGTGACTAGCACTGAACTCAGGAGTTTGTACAAAAAACCCTGTTCAGCCTCATCTAGCATCCTGTTGTGCCCCGCAGTTTACTCCTATTCCTTCAATTCTTGAATATGGCAAACCCCAAAACCATTGTCTGTAGTTCATGTGGCTTCTTATTGGCCCATCCCCACCCTGACATTCACAGAGGTGGGATCCCAGGGGCTCTCCAGTAATCCTGGAGGACAAGAAGCCTCTTGCACAAAAAATTGAACTGCACTTCTCAAAACTGAAGTACAAGACTCAAATGGTGCGTAAGGCAGTCAGGTACCAACCCAAAGTTGGAGAGTTGGTACCCTTTTAGCATCCTACCAACTGTTGTGAGTACCCCTGCAAAGATACTCTCAAAACTTTGTTGGGTGTGGGGAAAGAGCCAGAACAGTCACTATGCTTGAAAGGGAAGTCTGGGGAAGAAAAAAGAGAGCAGGAACAGCAGAGCCCTTTCAGGAGCCACCGCTTCTTTAAAGGTCCCTTCCAACCCAAATCATTCCATAACAAGATTGATTTTTGGTAAAGGTTTCTAAAAGCAAGGACCAGGTGGCCAAGAAGGCCAACAGCATCCTGTCCTGTATCAGGAATAGTGTGGCCAGCAGGAGTAGGGAAGTGATTGTGCCCCTGTACTCGGCAGTGGTGAGGCCACACTTCGAATCCTGTGTTCAGTTTTGGGGCCCTCACTACAAGAAGGACATTGAGTTGCTGGAGCATGTCCAGAGAAGGGCAATGGAGCTGGTGAGGGGTCTGGAGTACAATTCATATGAGGAGCAGCTGAGGGAACTGGGGTTGTTTAGTCTGGAGAAGAGGAGGCTGAGGGGAGACCTTATTGCTCTCTACAACTACCTGAAAGGGGGTTGTGGCGAGGTGGGTGTCAGTTGTTGAGAGAAGCCGCTGCCCGAGCACACACACACCAGTCACGGAGTCGCACACGCAGCACCCAAGACTTTACCTGCTGGGACTGGAGACCCTTTGCAGCGGGCGACTCCAGGGAGTCAACGGGTGCCCCTTTCGACTCCTCCCGCACACGTACACTCACTGTCGGGCACCTCCTTTTCCCTCAGGCACGACCTGAGGTTTCCCGAAGCAGAACCTCCGACACAACGCAGTAAAATGCTGAAGAACAGCTTGAGCTGGATGCTGCCAGAGAGCAACCCTGAACAAAAGAATCTCTGGGCAATTATACCCTTACAGTCTAAGTTCCCCTTCCCCCCTATTGGTTCGGTCCAATAGTAGTATTTGGGTCTGGGGTCTCCTTGTTCCTCATTGGATCTTTTCTCTGACTCCAGGCAGGCCCTTCCTTTTCTTATCTAGAGGAGGCAGCTTCTGCTGATGAATATGGCCATCTTATCTTTCTAGTTTACACTGGTTTCAGGGTCTTCCCTCAGAACGACAGAATAGTTTGGGTTGGAAGGGACCTCTAAAGGTCATCCAGTCCAACCCCACTGCAATAAGCAGGGACATCTTCAACTACATCAGGTTGCTCAGAGCCCCATCCAACCTGACCTTGAAGGTTTCCAGGGATGGGGCATCCACCACCTCTCTGGGAAACCTCTGCCGGTGTTTTACCGCCCTCAGTGTGAAAAATTCCTTCTTTCTATCTAGTCAAAATCTACCCTCTTTTAGTTTAAAACCATTATCCCTTGTCCTATTGCAACAGGGCCTGCTAAAAGGTTTGTCCCGTCTTTTTTTTAAGCTCCCTTTCAGTACTGAAAGGCTGCAATAAGGTCTCCCAGGAGCCTACTCTTCTCCAGGCTGAACAACCCCAACTCTCTCAGCCCGTCCTCATAGGTGTTCCATCCCTCTGATCTTTTTGGTGGCCCTCCTCTGCACCCACTCCAACAGGTCCATGTCTTTCCTGTGCTGAGGGCTCCAGAGCTGGACGCAGGACTCCAGGGGGGTCTCACCAGAGTGGGGAAGAGAGGCAGAATCACCTCCCTCAACCTGCTGGCCACACTGCTTTGGATGCAGCTCAGGATAGTCTGGTTGGCCTTCTGGACTCTGAGCGCACATTGCCGGCTCATGCCCAGCTTTTCATCCACCAGTGCCCCCAAGTCCTTCTCAGCAGGGCTGCTCTCAATCCCTTCATCCCCCAGCCTGTGTTGGTGCCAGAGGTTGCCCCCACCCAGGTGCAGGACCCTGTACTTGGCCTTGTTGAACCTCATGAGGTTCACACAGGACCAGAGCTTGTCCATGGCATTGGACATCCTGTCCCTCAGGCATGTCAGCCACACCACTCAGCTTGGTGTCGTCTGCAAACTTGCTGAGGGTGCACTCGATCCCACTGACTACAGGGTGGGATCTGAAGATATTAAACAGTACTGGTCCAATACAGACAACTGAGGGACACTACTTGTCACCAGTCCCCATCTGGACATTAAGCCATTGACCACTACCCTCTGGCTGTGACCATCCAACCAATTCCTCATCCACTGAACAGTCGACCCATCAAATCCATCTCTCTCCAATTTAGAGAGGAGGATGTTGTGAGGGACCGTGTCAAAGGCCTTGACAGATGACTCTTCCCTTCTCCACTGATATAGTCACTCCACCATAGAAGGCCACTAGGTTGATCAGGCAGGACTCACCCTTGGGGAAGCCATGCTGGCTGTCTCAAATCACCTCCCCTGTCCTCCATGTGCCTTAGCATAGCTTCCAGGAGGGTCTGTTCCCTGATCCTCCCAGGCGCAGATGTGAGGTTGACAGGTCGGTAGTTCCCAGGGTCCTCCTTTCTGCCCTTTTTAAAAATGGGTGTAATGTTTCCTTTTTCCAGTCTGCAGGGACTCGACCTGACTGCCAGGACTTTTCAAATATCATGGAGAGTGGCTTGGCTACTACATCAGCCAGTTCTCTCAGGACTGACATAACTAAGTAAGAATTCAGTGTAAGTTCAACAGTATCTCGGTGAAAGTTCACAGCTTGCAGCCTAAGGCTTTGTACTAACTCTATACAATGGATTCCGTTTGAACCAGGAAGTGACTACTATAACATCGGTCTCTTCTCCCAGGTAACAAGCAACAGGACAAGAGGAAATGGCCTCAAGTTCTATCAGGGAAGTTTTAGATTGGATATTAGGAAAAATTTCTTCACTGAAGGGTTGTCAAGCACCAGAACAGGCTGCCCAGTGAAGTGGTTGAGTCATCATCCCTGGAGGTATTTAAGATATGTGTAGATGAAGTACTTAGGGACATGGTTTAGTGGTGGACTTATTACGTTAATGGTTGGCCTTGATCTTAAAGGTCTTTTCCAGCCTAAACAATTTTATGATTCTATGTGCAAAAAGAAGTGAGAAAAGTGGGGGAATTTGTACCCATTCAAAGAGCATTCACGTTCTCACTCTTAGAAGTCCTCTTTCATTTAGGCATCCAACTTCCTAGTGAGATTCCAGAGTTTGCTCATTTCTATTCATTCTTCTTCACTCAAACCCCCTTAGCTGTTTTCCCTCTTCCTCTCCCCTACTGACAACCATTTCCATTTCTCTCCTTATCCCCCGTTGCGTGCTTTTCCTGCCAAAAAAATCGCCATTTAACAACGTTGCCAAGCAAACAATTTTTTAAAAAGTAGATTAAAACAATCCAGGGTACTAAAACTATGCTATTTAGCAATATGGTTATATGAATCAGGTTAGAACATACACTGATTTTTATATTCAAATAAACCAATAAATCCAGCTTAAGTCAAATTATAAAGTTCTGGTTGTCACCAAACTATTCCCGTCCCTCCCCACTTCCACCTTTTATCACACACCCAAAGCCCACTCACTCCCCAGCCTGCCCCTCAGCCCCATCAGATCTCACACACAGTGCTGCCTGGAAATGCTCCAGACCCTGCTGAGGTCAATGGCAAAATCCCATCGGATGTCTATGTTACAAGCGTTTCAGCCAAGTGGGAGATGGGCAAGGAGAGCCCATGGTGCAGCCAGCAGCAAGTCCATGCTCCAGTCCTTACACAGGGCAAGTTATGGTGACTTACTTCTAAAACAAGCAGAACTGATTTCACTACAGCTTCTCCACAAACAAGTCAACTTTTTAAATGTACTACAAGGTAGTTAGAATTTAGGGAAGAGAGAGAGGGTTGGTTCTTTTTCAGATAAGAGGTAGAACAGGGAATTTTTCTTAGTTTAGTATAAGCTGAGCCTGTGCTTAGGACAAAAGGTATGTATATACGTGTGTGTATGTACGGATATATGTATATCTACACATTTATATCCATATTTATAATTTTACTTTATACATACATACGATACCTACGAAAATATATTTAAATCAAACTAAAAGCATCTAAATCTTCTTCCAAGTTGTATGCAAATTCACCTTTTTTTTTTTTTTAAGCCAAAAGCTCATCTACAAATCTACACTCTACCACTCCTAAGTAATAGTATGAACCATGGCCAAAGTCACTTCCTTGTTCCTTGAAGAGGACCCAGTATCTGCTGCAGCTGCCCATCCATGCACCAGAGCAGAGCAGAGACTGAGCTGGTCTGAAGCCAAAGGGCCTAGCTCCTGTTCCAGCTGTTACAAGCAGCACTGTGCAAATGATGCCTTAGAAGGAAAAGGCATTTCAGAGGTAAGAAAAAGAAATACCAACTGTAATTTCAGGGTGGAGAACTTCCACTCTGTCAGCTTGTAAGCTACCTTATGTTCCCTCCAGATGGTATAACTGGAGCGGAGACTGCAGCAGATGTGGCTTCAGATTAGCAAACCATAGTCACTCCCCAATGGCTCCACACCATCCTATGCTGAGATGCAGTCCAATACTTCGATCTTGCTTCACAAAACAGATTTGATCATATGGGCACTAACATCTCATGTATGTGCACTGCATTTTTGTACAAGGTAAGTACTGATAAAGCTGCCCTATGCTCAAAAGCACTAAAGTCAGAATAGCTGTGAATACTAACATTTTGGCTACTACTCCATATTCCCTTATGCAGCTCCCATATTCCTTGGATGGGAGAGTGAGACAAGCATGATTAAACGGTTGAAATACAGGCATTTGGCATAACAATGACTAGAAAAATAGATAACTAGATGTTGATTTTAATGAGAGATTATTACAATAATCTGCCAGCTTCTTCTTTTACAACACTGTCTCTGAGTTTACATCAGCTCATTTCCCTGTAACATATACCATCGCCATTCATGCACGTATTTCCCCTCCCTTGCCACACACACCGAGTGACCCTTCATTTTGCAGTCACCAAAGTTTGCATAGGGACTGTCTGAATGCCACCATCTGGGCTGCTCTTTCTGAGCTCAGCACTGGACCACAGGCAAGTGATGCCAGCCTGGCGCTCTCCGCCTGGCACAGCGGCTCCCACTGCCACAGCTTAGTTACTCGTTGTCTTTTTCTGCCCTGCTGTGCTTTGCATGAGACCATGTTCACCCATTGTTCTTGGAGCTTTCCCCAAACTTGAAAATATTCACCTTTCCATTTGAGTTTCAGTCTCTAAATGTACCGTCTAGTGCAACTGGTTATATTGTCCTACCAGTCCCACAGCTCACCGCTGCGGCATCTAAACATTTCTACAGGTATCATTTCATCTTCAGTCACATATGTTGGCTCTATCAGAAATTATTTTCAAGAATGTTGTTCCTACAACAGTTAATATACTACTGAAAAATCCTAGGGTATCATAATACTTTTGGATATACCACCAATCTATACTAGAGACACTTTAAAAGAGATTCCCTCTCTGACATAGATGTAACTGATTGATCTTTTGCCAAGCTAGGTTGCAATGTCAATGACCTTCACCTCTTTTAAAGAAACTGCCTTGTGTGTATTTGGCATCACAGTTTTTGGGAAGTCAAAATGATTAATTATTTCTTACCTATATCCAACAGGGCATGATCTTCATTTTCTTTAGGAGGAACCACAGAGTCTCGGAAAACCTAGAAACAGAAAGCTTGAGCTATATCTTTGAAGACAAATAGTTGCATTTGTGCTTAATTGCAAGCTGTGTTATAGGCTTTCAGAATCCAGTTCAAATACTATCAAGCAGCAGTCATTTCATTTTAACCATTTTAATAAATGCAACAGATACAGCATGCCACTCCCAGACTAAGACATGCACATGAACCCTAAGGACTTGAACTCCTACATTACATACTTGAACTCGAACATTATCAAAGAAGACACCAAACCATAGCTCACTTTCCCTGCAAACTCCAGTTTTCAGCCTGCTCTTCTCTTACAAAGTTTAACTGTGCCCTAAGTAGCCAACATACAGTGTTTTGGAGGAAAGAGCAATATACTTTTAAGATGCCTCCTTCTGTAATGCCCAAGCTGTTCACACCTGTAGAAATATCATAAGTCAGTTCATTCTTTATAGAGTCAACTATGGCCTTTCTGCTAGGTCAAAACAAGAGACAGTCAATATGGTACCAGAACATTTTTCCCCCAGCAAGAGTCACGAGCTGCAACACTCTGCCCCAACATACATTTTCAACATAGACTCCCAAGTGCATTCATACTGCAGAGATATAATTCTGAGATGACATAGATTACAATAGCAACATGTGAATCCCAAACAATTGACAATCTTCTGCACAGCTGTCAATTAAAAAAAAAAACTGAAGAGGTAATCACTTTTATAATAATAACCTAATAAAAGAGGCAGTCCAACAACATTCCACTAAATTCAAATGTTATTTAAAAAAATCAATAGTCACCAGCTAGTGAGAAAATATCATTTTTACCACATTTGCCAGATTTTATCAGACTTTGTTCTGTCAACCTAAATCATTATTTTAGCTTCTTACCCAGTTGAGCTAATAGTCGAGCTCCTGCTTTAAAAGGTGACAAAAAACCCACAAAGATTTTCTGGTTTTATAAAGAGATACATATAAATAAAAAGAAAAATATAGACTAGAGACCAAATACAACTGACTAACCATAAAGGGACTTCTCACCAATATTGGTCCCCCACAAAAGCTGTTAAGATACCTTCATGTAGGAGACAGTAGGAACTGCCATATTTTTGACATCAAGCATTTTTCCAGTTAAGTCCACTTAAGGACTCACTGTGACCCACAAGGTCTCTCTCGGAGACTAACTCCTCAGGTATAATGAATCATGCCACCTCAGGGCTGAAGCTTGTGTGAGACAGGCTGTGCTTCCCCGATTGGCAGCTGAGCTGCAAGCTCCCTGAAGGCACTAAGGCTCACCATACACACAAGAGATTTCTGGTCCAAAAGCAGAGCTTGCTTCTCCAACCCAGCTTTCCGGCCCACAACCACATAACAGGTTCCTTCAAATAATAATCACCTACACACGTAATTATTCCCATCAGATAGGAATGGGCAGGAAATATTCCTTGGCAGGCATTAGTCACCTTTTTTATTTGTTATCTCTGGGACATGCTCAGATAGCCAAGCAGAGGTTGCTGCTACTCAACCTAAACCAAGCTTAGCTATGTGTATAAGAAGAAATCTGTACCTTAGTATCATCCTGGGACAATTCATCAGATGCCAAGTTCACAGGACCTGTAAAAGTAAAGATTCCTGCCTTTAATAACAAGCAAATTCAGTTTGGATCTGCTTTGGTTTCTGCTGCTGGTCTCTCTTTTCGAAAAGGAGGGGGGGACAAGGAGCAGGCAAACAGGCAGGCGAGCCAGAACAATGAACATGGGCAGCCCATGCATCTCCCCACAGCGCCATTCCCATGGGCAGCGTGCGAGCTGGATGCACAACAAGTGCTATGTTACTGTGACAGTGATGTTCAGGCTAGGCAAGCACCACGATTTGTCAGCCAGCTGCTGATTAACCCCCACATGCTCAGAAAATCATCAGTTGTAGCGCCGTGCGTCACACCAACTCTGCAGAGCAGCTGGGCTCTGCCTTTCTTTTGCAGGGGTTTCATGCATTTTCTGAAGTTAGACTTTGTATTTTCACCCCAAAAAGTAAAAAAATAACTCCATTTCTGTCACACCGTTGTTTTGGGTTTTTTTACAGTTTCTTCCCAGGGCTGTGGGGAAGGACACAGCACATGCAAAACAAGGACCACACTTTGGCAAGTTTTGCCCAAATGCAGCCTCAAGGACTACTGTGAAAAACAAGCAAAGAGGAGTAGTTTGGCTACAAGAATGCAAATGAGCACCAGCATAACCCAGGCTTCCAGGAACATTAGTAAGTATATTTTAAATAATAATAATTATATAGCCAGCATTTTGCTGGTAAATATGTTTCATTTTATATTGAATCTTTCAACTCAAGGCTCACCTCTGTTCTCAGATACACATATCCCTCTCCATTCTCCAGCTCCAGCAAATAGTTAAACGAAGTATGACTCAGCAGCCAGTATGGGATGGTTTGGGTTACTGCCTAGAGGAATGTGGGATTTTGGGACCTCTGTCCCTTCTTGCACAAAGTCTATACCCAAGTTTTAAAAAAAGAGCTATATCAGTATATCGTTTGAAAAACAACTCAAAGACAACTGCCTGTTATCTAAGTCTAGCACAATCCCCAGCAACAATGACCTGACCTAACCTGACCACCTTCTGCGATGAACTTCTGGAGACACCATTATGGGCCCACTGCAATCGGTGTGCCTGTGGTCCCTGACCTCAGCAGTGCCCTCAGATGCTGGCAGGAGTCAGGAGTGGGTCCATGCTGATCAGTATCTTGATCATTTATTTTTAATTAATCCACATTCTTTAATTAACCTTCTGCAGCAATCACATATATACCTTCCCTTGCAACACAGCGCAATCACAGAGCACAAAAGTACTAGTGCCGCCAAACAAAGCATCCCAGGCATCCAGGCATCACCTTACAGCCAGAAGGAACAGACTATTTATTCTGTAACTGTAACTGCAGAAACTTTAAAAACTTAAGTGGCAAGATATTTTTAACAGTCTTGCTATGCAATTGGCATTATTATTATTCAGTTTCACAATTTTCAGAAATAAAAACTGTTTGCCCTATATAGAAGCAAATAGCTTATCCTCCAGGTAACAGCATTCAGTCAACTCATGGGCATGGAATTTCAAGGTCAGAAAACAGAAAAAAAGCACAAACTCCCGAATTAGCCAAAATACCATCTATTTCACTTTTTGTTCTGCATGCTCACTGGATAACATATCACTTGATGTATTTGAACTTAACTAAGTTGCTATGGGAGATTCACTGCTAGGCTCATAGCATCACCTTACACTGACCCACTGTCTTCATAAGATTGCATTTCACAAGAAGCAACATACTGCTATAGCAACCTCTACGCAATAATAGCTCATGGCTTCTGATAGCACTGTGTTTAAAAGGTCTGTTGATCTTGACATTAGGCCCACTCAGAAGTGAGTAGTTACTACTTCTTGCAATGGCAGCAGTTTTAAAATCTGAGGGGAATCATTTCATGACACAAATGCGCCAAATTAATGTCCTGAGCTTAGCAGCCACTTTATAAAGGAGCTCACTTAATACTAACTGAGAGTGTAGTAAAAAGTACTCTGTCAATGATTTCATATCATTTTTGCTTGTAGCAGCAACAATTTGAACTCAATCTTGAAAAAGTTCTTTTGGTCTCCTGAATGCTGGCGACCAGAGAGTGTAAGACAGGCTACTAGTCACCAGTAATGTTCATTCACGATTTTTCAGGATCTGGATTTGGTGGTGATTAGTGAAAAAGGCCAAAAAAAGAAGTCTCATTTATAGAAATTGATAACCAATGACAATATCAAAACACAAGAAGACTAAAAAACTTTGCAGCTCGTCAGCATACAAAGAATAGTTGCAGGCTCGTCATGTCTACAAGTAGATAACTGCAAGCGTGATTACTACAATTTGTTTGTATAGGTCCTGGATACTACCAAAATGTGGCATTCTTTTCTTGCTGTTGAACTGAAATGAGGGTTTTTTTTAAAAAAACAGGCACAAAATAACTCTGATGCATAAAGGCATACACAAAAGTGTATAGTTTCCATTGAAAACACAAATAGGTAGGTATGCCCATGCCAATTTCTATACCAAGTATCTTTGGTATAGAGAAGACGAGAAGCTTTACAACCGGAATCCAAAATGAGACTAGACAGCCTGAACTGGCGATTGTCTTGCTGGGCAACCAGTATCTTCTGATGTCCATTATCTGCTTGTCCCAAGTCAGTCTGAATTAAAACTGCTTTTAGTGAGAAATATCAAAGTAATCATCACCTAGAGGCTGTATTGTGCGAGCTACTGCCACATATAGTGCTACCAGTCCAGGCCATTCACCTTCTGTCCCCGAGGAGCAGCATAAAGATCACGCTGGTCACAGTACAGCACTCATGACTACCCAGAGTCAATGCATTTGCACACTGCGTCACCAAAGTCATTCACAAGCCTTGTACGGCAAATTGCTGCTTACATTTACAATTACAGATGCATAGTTCGCAACTGCTAACAACTCCTTATCATTTCTCTGCAAATCTGGCTTCTAATGGCAGAATACTTGTTGCCTGAATGCCACTGGAGAGGTTGGCTATACAACTCCTTTTCCAGCACTAGCAATGGCAGCCTACCATGTTCAAACATGAGCTACAGGACGACGGTCTCCCCGTTTTATCCATTCACTTAAAGCTACTAGTTGATGCCACCTGGAACTGCAGTCCCTCAGTCTGGTCCTGATCCAGTCGGCAGTTTCCTGCTGCCCTTCGCAGAGCTGCCTCCAGCACAGCCGCTGAGCAAGACCGAGCCTCTCCCAGCGCTCAGTTTTGAGCTTGCTGCCTCATCCAAATATACAGCACCAGCCACATAAGCAAATGGCCAACTGATAAAAACTTTTAGTTAATTCCTAACCATCATACATAAATGCCCAAAGTGCCATACTTCTGATGCTGAAGAATAACCTTTTTTTGTGATTTTCTTTTGAGGTCTAAGAGATTCTTGCTCCAAGGTACACAGGGATATACTTTAGTAATGAAAAAGCGTTCTCATCAGCAAGAACAGTCCCACAATCCTCACAGAGGTAAACTGCTCACCAAAATATTGAATATCTAATTGAAACACATGGGAATTTTGCCACATTAAGATGTCTGGGCTGGATCCCAAAACTATTCATACAAAACATTACTCTGCTCCTATCTTCATTAACTTGAGTTATTTGGCTTTACTGGAATTTGCATGCTGGAGCCTTCATTCAGTTAAACACTGCCCTCCCCTGGAACCTTCTGACATTCTTCTGGCTCTTAAAATAAAATTAGTTAAGGCTTTTCCAGTCACTATAAAAGCCATAATATTTGGTGAACAGTTTCAGTCTGACATTGGAAAACCAGTTCTCTGTAGGGAGTATCACAATCTATACACCTCTGAGTGTATGACTTGCATATTCCACTGTTGTCTACTTACAGGTCTGTAATGTCATACAAAACGTGATCTTCTTGAATAAATAAATAGTGTATGAATCTGTGTCAACTTTCCAGAGCTTTTAAGGACTGCAACATTATGGAATAAAAAACTGTACCTTCTACAGAGCTTGTTGTACTGCAGGGCATTTTTGCACCTTCCACTGTCTCAACTTGGTTTGAATTAATACTCTATAAAAAAAAAAAAATCAAAATTACAGTAACTGTATTTGATGCCCATGACTTTTATCTTAAAACTCAAAAACAGTATCAAAGACTAGCAAAAAAATGTGTTATAAGCAATACTAAAATGACTGATAGAGATTCAACTGAGTTTTTTATCAGTTACCCTCCAGAGGAAACCAGCAGCAATTCCTCAAGAGGGAAACCCGTAAAATATTTTCAACTACAGAAATTACCTCCTGCTTACAACACACAAGTGATCTGAAAGATCAGATTTAACATTTGTACTTCATTGTTTATAACTTCCTTCTCTATGAGAAAAGTAGCACAGCAGCTTAGCACAACAGCTCTGTTCAGAAGTCTAGTTAGCCTTGAAAGCATCCATATAAAGCAAGCGATTTTGATGGACAGGCAACACACAGAGCCTAAGCCAGGACTAAACACTAACTGCATGGTAAACCCAGCCTGGAAGGCAGGAGCCGCTCCCTCCTCACATCCGTGGCCCCTGGCCAGGCTGACCTCTCCCTCAGATACACACACTAACTGTATCACTCCTGCTCAAAAGGAAGAGGGGGCTAAGATCCAGTCCCTTATTTTAGCAATTACCTTCAAAGATTATAAGCAAAGGGGGTGGAGGACAGAGCGTCTCCTTTTGCGTAGTTTCATCTACAACTCTCCTTCTAGTCTTTCCCTCTAGTTAAGTTGCCTGTGTATTCATCATCTACCAGAACAGCAAACAGAGAAAACGGACGGTAACCTGAATACAAAAAAAAAAAATCAGGGATGACTCTGGGCTGAATATTGCAGCCAAACTGATTTGAAAGCCATGCAGCTGTCAAGCTAGGTATATCCCCCACCTCGGTGAGGCTACTTGCATTTTTCTCTGCTCATCTGTTGGTGTGTAAGACCCTTTCCTATTCCCACACCTACCAGGTAGAAATAAGTCAACTCCTCCTTCAGAAACTACTGTATCTGTCCAACACCAGGCAACAAAATTACTTAAATTACCAGTAATTATCTTAAGCGTTTGGGATTATTATCCTGGTGTGGCCTTGCCTTTATTTTATTACTATGACACCATTTCACATGTGTCCATTAGTCCCCAGATTTCTTTTCCTCTTGCAGAAGACCTCTCCCCTGCACTGGCTGTGCTGCCTCCAGCAACGGAGACAGCCAAACAGATCACCTCCACACGCTGCTCAGGGCTCTGCTGGAGGTGCACGATGAACCACGTGGCCTCACTGATGGGCACTGCTACCACCACAGCGATTTCTGCCCCAGGGAGGTTGCACAGAGTTCAAGCAATTCCACGCTCTTCTTCGTCAACTTCAGAAATCTCTCCTCTGTATTGCCTAGCACAGCCACAAAACCTGTGGGTTTACACATTTTGAACTGCAGAGCCCCTGAAGGTTTCCAGTGAAGGCATGGGTCCCATATGGGTAACTCCAGCTTACCGACAGCTTCTTTGTTTTAACTTTTCTATTAGTCTTTTAGACTTGTAAGGAATAGTCAAGGGACTGAAAGAACCCACAGACCACGGACTGAAGAACATACTTGAGAAAGGTTGGGATTTTCTTGCATGAATAAATGCAAAAATAGTTTGTGCTACTCCCCAAGTCATCCATTTCACACACACAAATCCAGCGCTTGCATGCCAACATAACTGAGACAAGCTCCTTCTCTTTAGTGCATGTCTTTCTGACCTAAGCTTAAAAGAGCAATGTCGTTATTTATGCAGTCTCAAGATACAATAAACTAGATGTACAGTCTTAGTCTGCTGTAGATGAGCTGAATACTCCAGTACAGCAATAAATTCTACCCCTATTTTAAAAAGACTATATATGGTGAAATCTCTAATGTCCACCTTATGCTTTGGACCCAACTAAGGGCTGCAAGTCCTTGTTTTGCAACAGAAAGAAAATTAATTTTACCTTACCTTTTTGACAATAACACATTGTCTAAACATGACATGTGATCATCCCCCCATAGACTTCAGGATGATATCTGGTGTATAGGAAATGAACTAAATATGTGATCTTCCCAATTATTCTGGCTTATTTCTACTTTATTAAAAGTAGTGCAACACTAATGCTGGGCAAAGGTGGGAATAAGGTCCCCACAACGAAGGATCTAGACTGCTGCAACTAGAGGAATGAGCAAAAGGGAAACCCGCAAGTGAAGGGCAGTAGGCTTTTTCCTGAAAATACCAAGAACAGAATTTTGCAGCCTTTAACAGTCTTGGTCTCTGAGTGCTATACAAACATCTAACATACCACACTCTCTTTTTTCCATTTCAAAGACTGAAAGAAGAACAAGGATTTGATGAGTGCAAGAAAAAGCCAATGACATAAATAACAATGCATTCTTCATTACAGGCTTGGTTTTGCTATTGGGTTTACTATTGTTTCCATTCAAAAGCCACACACAAATTCTAGGTATTCTGCAAGCTACAAACACAGAATAATTTCTTTGTTTTGGAATAAATCAAAATCTCAGCAGAGTAGTTACACAAAATTACACATAAGGACTATGCAACACATCACACCTTAAGGTTTCATCTTAAACGTAACAGGTGGATCACATTCTAAGTTAAAAAAGAAACAAGCAGAATGCAATAAAGATAACTGAAGGAAAATCAGTGCACAAATAAGAAAACCTGAAGTTAAGCATGGAAAAGAAAAGCTGAATTTTAAGACCAGAAAAAGAGAAAAACCTATTTTTAGTGTGGTTTTAATTCACTAGTTTTATACAGTCATGCAGTCTCAATCTAAAAACATAAGTAAGCACCTTCATTGCTATTAAAGAACTTGTGCTTTCAAGTGTTCTCCTCCTTACTTTACTGATATTGAGAGATGTCCTGAAGAATATCACAGCAGTGCTCCTGATACCTTACAGTAAAATAAAACCCACTACACCATAACTAAACTCTACAGCAAAAATCTGTACTCTGTATTTCTGCTGTAAATAATAGACTGGGATTGGCTCTTGGTAAAGGCTCTCGGGCATTACACTACTAGACAAAATAATGGAACTAAAGTATTTCAAAGTACCCATGTGAATACAATGGCAATGCAATTAAAGACACGGAGGTTTCAGGGAAAGATATTCAATGTAGCATCCACAACGTTTCAAAACAACTTGGGAGGTAAAGAAGGCTTTTCTGAAGTTTTATCCTCCAGCTTCATACATACAATGTGCTATACTTACACAAAGTAGAAGCCCAGAACAGAAATCCTGAGGTTAGGCTGGCTATTAGTGACACAGGCAGCTTAAACTAAAATGCTACTCAAGAAAAACAAATCCAGCCTGAAGGGTCTATAGCTGGAAATTATCAAAGGAAATCTGTGACAACGCCCTGAGCTAGATAGGTACCCACCTGGTAAAGAAGAGGTCTGTCCCAGAAGTATTTTCTGAAGAGCTTAATGTCTGACTCCAGCAAGTGCTGCGCAGTGTGGCTAAATGTCAGCGTCAGAGCTCCTGATGAATGAACAAACTGCACGCAAGCACCCTCGCTGATCTCCGCTCTTGAAATGTCAAGCGAGTGACTGCCCTGCAAACTGGAACGACACGCTCTTTAAACCAAAGCAGATGCTCTGCACACAGGTAGAAGGAAAACACAACCGCAGCGGGCTTCCTGCTCGCCTGCGGCACGACCCTTCAGGATCCCAATGCACCCACTGCAAAACCGGAGGCAGAAAGTCTGAAACATCCACCGAAAACACAGCTGGGCAAACAAATACTTACCAATGGCTCCATTCAGGCCCAAGAACACAGTGCTACTTCTAGCCATCAGCAGGGAAAAAACAATGTCAGCTCTAGATGGTTACTCACTGGTAAAATAAGCCAGAAAGAGCAAGCTGTGACAATACCTGTTTCTCCTTATTGCTGTAAATTAGCAATAGTACCTTTTCCTGTTAATGTTGCCATATACAGCAGTAGGACACGACTGGCAGCTAGCAGGTTTGTTATCCCACAACAGTGAAAAACAGAAAGCATCTCAAAGGAGTACAGCATTATTTGGATATTACAAACAAATGAGATACTCATAACATAACGTACTGTACCAGTGTCGTTAAGGGGTTTTTGCTTTTTTTTCCAAACTAAAGTACAGATAAGTCTTACATAAACTGTACACTGCATGGAGCCAGAACCAAAAGAGCCACATACCAAAATAAAAATGCAACCCAATTCTGGCATATTTCTATTTGCAAAGAAAAGTCAAAAGTGACAAGAGGCATCTGATGCTGAACTTTTGGTACCCCAAGATACACACATACCACACAGCTCCTCAGGTCCATACAGAGGAAACTCCAGACAGCTGAAATGTGCCAGAAAGCACTTGTCCTTTAAGTCATTTGTCAGTGTGGCAGCTCTCTGGCAAAAACAGTCATAGCTGTAGCACTGGCTTTGCTACTGATTCTCCCTTATTCGTTCAAATCTGAGCTTTACAGAGGTCACAAAGTCTGCTAAGGTTTTGTGAAAAGTCGGGTCCTATGGTTCTGTTTCTATCTAAATATTTCTATACATATGTTAAGGGATGTCTTTACTTGTTGGTAATGTGTAGGGATTCAGATTGCTATAGTGCTGGGAGAGGTACCTGATGGTGCAGATGCAGTGACCTCTGTTACTCAATTGACTATTAATTGACCTGTGAATGTAACGAAGGACACATGCCATAAGCTTCCTCTAATTGTAAATACAAGTTTATCATTTAAAAGGGTAATAATGGCAAATTGCAACAGAAACCAACATAAAATAGGCAACTCCTTTGATAATAATAACAGTAGTCCCCATAGCCCTTAACTGATAGGAAGTTTTTCAGAGTAAGCAGCAAGCAAACCCTCATACTCACTTTGTGAAGACCTCAACAAGTTTGGAGTGCCCGTTTTGTAAAGCCAAATCTAATGGTGTTGCTCCATCCTCATTAGGTAACACTAATGCTGATGGTCCCCCAGGCTGGGCTGCTAAGAACTGGGAAAGCTTAACCAAGCCCAATTTCATCACAAGGTGGAGAAGAGTTTCTTTATGTTTAGGCTCTGAAAAAACACAGCAAACAAACAAAATCATCATCAAAATCCAGCATTTTATTTGCTAGGAAGCATTAAAAGAAACTTGCTATAGTCTGCAGAAATACGAGAGCTCAGGGTCAGACCTACAAAAGAACTCCAGCAGAATCCATCTTTCACTGAAATCAACACAATTAGATACTTAGTTGCATCTGTGGAGCTAAATTAGGCTATCCAAATACCATCTGATTTCAGCAAAGAAAACAGTTTGAATTAACTAAATCTCAGTATTTCTTTCTTTGCCTATAGGATAGCATTCAGCACAAGAGATGCCCCAATATAACTGCTGAAGATAGTTAAGTGGCAATTTTCCAGCTGCTTTGCATTGCCTCAGCAACACGAAACATCTGACAGCATGACCAAGTATCTAAATTAATTTAAAAAAAAAAGGGGGGGGTGTGATTTTTGAAGGCAGGCTGCTTATCAGCATGGTAAGAGATCCTTAGCAGTCCTGCAAGCCATAAGCTAACACATATGTGGGTAAAATATACCGGATAATTCTTGTGTCTCTCTTCAGAACGGTGACCTCACCTGCCAATACTTCCTCTCCACTTTTTAGCACATAATCATCAGGCTCAATGGGATGAAGCTTAAAATAAAAGAGTCCACAACAACTTAGCCACTAGATGCTGATTCTCCATTCAAGCCCTTCCCTGGCCTTTAATCAAAGAAGGGTTTATCTGTCCACATATGTTCTCAAACACAAAGCCACTGCAACCTAAAGGCAATAAATAAAATTAATCTCAAGTGTCACTCCTATTCAGTTTAAGTACTCCACCTGAAAGTGTTAGGAATATTTATTTTATAGAATCATTAAAAAAAAAAAAAACCTTGAAGCATCCTCAAGAGGTCTCTAGTCCACTCCTTAAGGCAGGATGAGCTCAAGCTAAATCAATCCTGACAAATGTTTGTCTCATCTGTTCTGAAAACCTTCCAATGACAAGAGGTTTTCGTAACCCCCATAGGCAATCTACATAAGGGATAATTTCACCCTCACAGTTACAATGATTTGAAATTACTAACCTAGCTCACCCTTTCTCGGTATAAGCCTGCTGCTTCTAGTCGCATCCAAAAGGGGCATAAAAAACACTTCATTCCTTTCTCTTCACAGCTTCCTTTTACATAATTGAAGGCTGCTGCCACACCTCAGCTGAGTACTTCCTCTCTGGACATCTTAACAGGAGAGTTGCCTCCTGCAAAGCTGGACCTTTCGGAATGTCCTATCAGAGCTGGGTGCCAAAAGCATTAGCCCTCTGACAATGTTGGATTTGAAGTGTTACAATATTAAAAAACCCTCTATCTCCCCATCTCATAGAGCCAGAATGGCAAGGAACCTAAAGAACTTACCCTGCTGCTCCACAGGGAAAATTACTGCGGGATCTCCACCAGTGATCAGCTTTTGCTCTGAATATTTGATGGCAACCCACCCAAGACTTTTTACCTTTCTGTCTCAAGTGGAATCAAAACTTTCAGACAGAGTCAAATCCCAGAAAACCAGGTCAAACTTCCTTCAGTAAATGAAACAAATTCCAGACATCACATTAAAAGGGAGCTTCAGGACACAGTCTGTAGCACTGTAACAGGCAGCAAACCTACATGTAGTGTCTGAAACCTTTATTTCACTGCAGTTCTAACAGAAGCAGACACATTAACAAGATGCAGGGGGGATTCTTTAAACCAGGATATCACTAAACATGTACACAATATGTACCTAAGTATTTCTAGAACACACATGTAAAATGTCACATGTCATTATTTAAAAAAATAATCTTCAAACTTCCCTCTTACTTGTGGCTATGGCTAGTCAACACGAGAGCTGGTGCATTAGCCTGTCCATGCTTCTTCTCAAGGTTTTGGGCAATAAAATTGTTTCTTGGTCTCCTCGTTTCAGATTCTAGGCAAAAACGTGTCCAGCTGGACAGAGGATCTGCTGCAAGATCCTAGGCCACAGAGGAAAGTAGTGAACCACAGGTTTTTTTCCTCAAAGGTCTGCAAAATATTTCTCATTTCAGTCTTTGGAGACAACGATCATTGCTGCATTTTAGTTACCAACATTAACGGTATGAATTACAGTGTTTACATACCTATTAAGTGAGACAGCATATATGTTTCAAAGTTTTCAAGTATATGCAACCTTTAAGTCCACTGACTCCAACTGAAGCATTTGCAGAACTGCTTTGCTAAACAGTAGAATGGCCTGGGTCAGTAGGGACCTTTAAAGATCACCTAGTCCAATCCCCCTGCCATAAGCAGTGACATCTTTCCCCAGATCAGCTTGCCCAAAGCCCCGTCCAACCTGACTTTGAACATTTCCAGTAATGGGATATCTACAACTTCTCTGGGCAACCTGTTCGAATGACTCACCACCTTCATCATAAAAAATTTCTTCCTTATATCCAATCTAAATACATCCTCTTTCAGTTTAAAACCATTGACCCTTGTTCTGTTGCTACAGGCCCTGGTAAAAAGTCTTTCTCTGTCTCTCTTGTAAGCCCTCTTTATATATTGAAAGGCTGCAAAAACATCTTCCCAGAGCCTTCTCTTCTCCAGGGCCATAGGAGAGGTGTTCCAGGCCACTGGTAATTTTCATGGCCCTCCTCTGGACCTGCTCCAACAGGTCCATGTCTTTGTGCTGGGGACCCCAGAGCTGCATGCAGTACTGCAGGTGGGGTCTCACATGGGCAAAACTCATTCAGTGGGTGGCTGGCTAAAGGCAGCCCATAGGGAATACAGACGCGTGAGGATCTGACTCCAACCTACAGCTTCACAGCCCAACCAAGCACTACTCATCAAACACTTTGGTCTGCCTGGATCTGAGACCTTCTATGGAGGAACGTTTAAATGAGCAGGGCTCAGGCTTCCCAAAGCCTGTCCAGAGGTAGTGGAAACGATGGCCGGTGTGCCACTTCAAAAATGGAAGACCTCAGATGAACTTCCTCCTCAGCCAGATGGAATTTGAACCCACACACATCTTCATATTTCCTCTGATTACCCATCTCGTGGGTGTACACCCCGGCCCCCTCCATTGCAGAGTTATTGAAAATGGGTCACGGTGCAGATGGAAACCCAAGGGATGCAGGGCAGAAGACCAAGAAAGCAGCAGACTGACTATAACGGAACAATCAGCTGGGAGACGACTCTGCTATTTGGACATGGATGCATTTCTCATTATACTGTCACCAGATGTAAAAAATGATGCTGGGAGCCTGGGCATCCACTTGCTCAGAGAACGCCCTAACCATTCAGACGCAGTACAACAATGCATGCCAATATCTTCCGCTTCCCTGGCTATGTTTCTTAACAGAGACTGATAACACCATCTGTGCTTTTCACTGGCCCCAGTGCTATTTCTGTACTTCAGAGTCTCCCCTGAAAGGCCTTTAGCAGACTCAAGGCTATGCCACCAGTCTGGACCCCAGCAGAGCACAGTCAGATGCCAGGCACGAGCACTCCCTTTTCTGGCATGTTTTTATGTATACCGGGGATTTTGAGCTTAGATGCCCAGGAGACGCTATGGTCCAAAACATAGCCCCTGAACAAACATTATGTATTTCCAGGTTAAAATGTTCACTAAAAAATGAGCTTTCAGAATTGCTCCTTGTACTCCTGGAGTACTTTTAACTCTGCTAAAGTCCCACTTCAGACATCAAAGTGGGTTCTTTGGGTATTTCCAACGAGACCATTTTTTCTATATATAGTGCTAATAAGCAGTCAGCACCTAAGTCCATCTAATTAAAACACATGCAAATATATGAACTTGTATTAAGCACACTAAGCATCTGATTAGATACTAACCCCACCACAACCATCAGATTAAAAACACAGAAACAAACAGGCAAACTTTACTCCGAACTTCATCCTCTGATGAAAACTTTGGCCTGGGGACACTAGGTTTCAACATATATTGTAACACTGTAAAAAAGCCCAGATAAACTTGCTCTGGGCACGGTAAGATTAGGACTTTCCTGCTCAGCAAAAAGGGAAGCCTTAGGAAACCTTCCCTAATGAGGGATAGCCTTCTCTCTGCTCTGACACTGTGGCAAATAAAGTTACTCTTCTGGCAGCCACATCTTAAAAACAATGCAGTATGAATAAGCCTGCTACAAAAGAACCTAGTTTTAAAAATAACTAGTGAACAGAAAATAATTTTTGTGGTCTTAAAATGCCATCTACAATAGTAACTTCTATTGTCTCACCACAAATATTCCAGTAACTAATTTTCATCTGGCCAACCTAACAACCTTCATCTAACCTTAAACCAACTTTGTTCATGGCTAGCTTGAATGCATATGGCAGCAGAACCATCCAGCAGCTCCACTGGTTTGCACCCCTGATGCACTTAGGTAGAAACTAGCACTCGCATTCCCCCCATCCTTCACCTCTATAGACTACGTGTTTGCTGGGCTACTCTCCTCTTACTACTCCCACCTGGTTTGCCCAGGAGTGAGCAGAACCTGACAACATAAAGAAATTACTAATAGCTTCATGGTAACAAAAATCTGAAATACAAGTTGTAAAGTCAGAAGGATAAACGGAAAGGTAAATGTGTT
Organism: Phaethon aethereus; assembly: GCF_964289735.1. Classification (NCBI taxonomy): domain Eukaryota; kingdom Metazoa; phylum Chordata; class Aves; order Phaethontiformes; family Phaethontidae; genus Phaethon; species Phaethon aethereus. The sequence continues at coordinate 29,855,832 of NC_138577.1, forward strand.
CTTTCAATACAAGGAAAGTATTTTTCGCCACAAGGCTGGTCAAACACTCAGATAGGTCACCGAGAGGTTACAAACTGTCCATCCTTGGAGGTGCTCAAAACCTGACCCAACTTTGAAGCTAGCCCTGCTCCAAGTGGAGGGTAGGACCAGGCCACCCCCAGGGACCCCTTCCATCCAAATTCTGCTGTGGTTCTATTCCAAGATCAGCAGTATCAAAGCAAAAAAAAAAAACCAAGACATGATGACTGATAGTAAGCTTTTTAAACAGAGCTGCCTAAAAAGAAAAGATTTGCACTAGAAAAAAGGTAAAGTTCTGAGACAACTGAGGTTTAGTATTTTTTTCTCTTAAGAACAATTTCCAGTTTCAATTCTCCTTTTTCACCACCTTCTCTTGTATCTCCTCACTGTGACAGAACAAATGGCATTTTCCCACACTTTTCAATTTCTTGAGGAAGATTTCAAATGTGACAAAATGGAGGGGGGGAAACCAACCAACCAACCAACAAAACAAACAAAAAAACAAACAAAAAAGAAAATTTAAAAAACTATGTTATGAAAAAACATAATGAATTCAACTGCATTCAGCAGCAAACAGGAATAAAATAGTGAAAAAATTAAAACACAAGGCTTCTTCAACATACTCACATTTAAATGGTATAAAATACCATTTTCCATCAACACACAAAACCGACAATTCCTAAGATTTGAAAGACGCACTGCTGGCTGATTCACACAAGGTCAGCTACTGCAAGGCAGGTGGTGCTGTAAAAGATATGCACTATCAGGATGTTGTTTTGCATTGCATCCCAATTCTCCAGGCAAAACGCTCTGAGTTACACAGAGCTGAGCCAAACAGAGTCTGTTTTAAACATTAAATAAATCCTTTTGTTCTTCCTTGTACCTGAATCCCTTCCTATGTCCAAAACAATAAACTAAAAACAAATATTTCTCTCTGACAGAAATGACTAAGCCCCTTCTGGGCTATGAATCTCACTCATTTCCTGGAAGGAGACTAAAAGCCTCAAGACTTGCAACTTGAAAAGCAGAGGGAGACATCAAAACTGGCTAACAAATTCCAGTTTTTCCTGGCTTCGTACTTTTATGCATTACTGTTCATTTTTTCATTTTTCCATTAGGTACGAGATTGTTTATAAAGCCGTCTTCAGTGCACCCCGCTGCTGCGAAAACACACACAAGTGGTTTCGTGAATAGACAGTGGCCGCGATGCATGAAGTCAGGTACTTTGACAGTCCATCTGACCATCTCAGGCTGCCGTGACATCTCCCTTTTCCACTTACCGAACATCTGGAACACACCGCTCTTAGTTCCCCTATTCATCATACCTTTACCAACTAACACCTGGAGGCTGGCATCAATGCTGCAGAAGAAAAGGAGGAGAAGGGAGAAGGTTAACCTCCATCACAAAGGTGGACTTCTTAAGGAGTCTTGCCCCAGCAGCAAGGAGGGTTAGAGAAGGCTCCCATGTGGTAAAGGCTGTGCATAGTGCCACCACCTACACCATCAGGTGAAGTTTCAGTTGACTTTACTGCTTGGGTGACCCCAACAAAGATGCAAAACACTACAGGAGATGGTTTCTGTTAGCAGAGGGATATTCCTCATAATTTGCTACTGCAGCTAAACACTCCCTCCAGCTGTTTGGTTTAAGACACTTGTTTATCGAGCGCCTCCAGACCCCTCAACACCAGGCAGGGGACACCTTCTCAGCCAGGTGCAGAAAAGGGCTCTCCAGCCCAGTGCCGACCCAAGGTTGGGGTCTGGGTCAGACCATAACTTCATACCTGGTCTCTCCAGCCGCAGAGTAGGCTCCTGAGCCCCACTACTCATATGTTGCGTTAAATAGGCAACTTAATCTCTTGTATCTCCTACAGTATTTGCTATACTGACACTCCACATACCAGCATCTCCCCCAAGTGCTCGGGTCTTTTCCCAAAAAGCCCCTTCGTGGTCAGGGGGATCTCAAAAGTTTCCTCTCTGCTATTATTACCCCTGAGCAGAGACGAGGATCATACACTTGCTGGGGACCCTCAGGTTGAAGCATGCTTGCCAATATATTGCTTCATGCCGCAGGTTTCTTGGTCAGCAGCAGGCCCTGGAAAACACTCCTCTGCTTCCCAAAACCCAGGCTAGCATCCTCCTCCCTCTGCCCCATGCAGTTTCCAAAGGGGCAAAGATTTGTCTGTTTCTCTAACCCCCCGAATTATCTGACCAAAAAAATATTACCTCTCCTCACACATCTCACCACACCTAGAAATATGTAGCCACTGTTCCCAGTGTTGCCCTAATTCCATGAAGGAGAACGAGCACTTTGCTCCCTCTCCCTTTCCTTCTGCAGGAAAAAAGCTATATACAATTCCAACTGAGGAAAAGACAAGGACAGAATTTTCTTTAATTTAGATCAAAAATATGACATGCATCAGCCAGCTTTGAACTGGTGCAACTTAGCAGGACTGTGTCTAAAACCAAGTGGAAACAGTAACAGGATTTACAAAGAAAAGGGCAGGGAGAGGGCAGAGAAGTAGAAAATGCCACAGAAAGTGGCAGAGCGTTGCCCAAAGGCAGACTACAAAACAGCAAGGTTGGGTACTTCAGTTCAGAAGACCTATTCCTAGAAAAGAATTATGAAGCGTTTCTGAAATCAAGTGGAACTTGTCTTTCTTTATGAAAGGGAACTAAACAAGTATAGACACTGTTCCCTTCCCTATGAGCCACAATGAATTTTCATAATTCAGGCTGTAATTTTATTAGTATAGCCTTAATGTAATGTTATTAGTATAGCCTTAAACCTAAAGGAGCACCCTTCCTCTTGAAAATAACTGTAAACAGTGGCAAAGCCAGCAGCAACTGTTCTTGTTTGATTACCAACACAGTTAAGTCGCCCAGACAACCTGAGCTCACCCTCCCAGCAATGCCCTTAAAACAACCAGAAAGCGAGATGCCCTCAGTCTCCTGTATGTAAGGCAGACTCCTTGCAAGGTCCACACTCCTGTGCTCCCGCTCCCCCTCCGACGGCCAAGGGATGCAAGCCTGCATGTGTCAAGGACAAAAAGTTACAGTGAAGATGCCAAACCTGTGTCTAAAAGACTGCCCTGACCTGATGGTACTAAGAGAGGAAAGGTTGCTTGGAAGCATTTTTCTCCTCCAGATTAAACCACTCCATCTTTCTTTCTTTTTTTTTTTTTGTGAACTGTGGGAAGATTCTCTTTTTTTTTTTTTAGTAGCTCTAACAAGTTATTTGACTTAATGTTTAATACTGATTATCTCCATAAATTGAATAATCCAATTTTCAGAAGGAAAATATCCTTTATGAATGTGCAATCAACAAGAAAATCAGCTTCTCCCTCCTCCCTGCAGCTTCTTCCCCTTTCTTCAAACCCACTAACAAATAAACGTCTAAGCATAGCACCTCTGTTGGGTCCCCAGTTTCCTCTAGCAGCAAACCAGGTGCCAGGTGATCTCAACATCTGACCAGTTTGTGTGAGTGAGCAGCTCCTGACATGGTTGTCACACAGGCACTTACTACAAGTGAGGATTACTGAAAGGTTTGTGCTTTCTTGTTTCTTTTGTTGAACTTTAAATAATGTGGCTAACAAGTCCTGACCTGTGCAACTGCACTAAATTCCTGAATTATTTGCAATGCTCCCTGGACAATCCAGGCTGCCGCTTTATCCAATCTTTTTATACCTTATAAAGGAAATACAAACGCTTTTTCCAAATACCAAAACTCCTATGAATAAATTATTTTCCTATCTTTCCATCAACCCATATTTCTCTAAATCCTCATAAAAATGAATGAGGTCCAAAAACACCAGATGGTGCAATAATTTTCTCCAATGTGCAATAATGCCACTCAAAAGTAATTTTCTTCCAGTAAAAATAACCCAGCAGCTCTGAAAACTGACAGAATTTCACAAGCACGAGGTCCTAACTAGTGATGGATGGTAGCACGTCTTTCCCGACACTGATAAGAAAAGGAACATCCTGACACTGTCAAGTTTCAAAAGACCATCAGACCTTTGGGGCAAGGAGTTGCAGGGACAGCAGATAGGGAAAGAAGGTCTCATCCTCTTTCTAAATCCTCATAAATTCCCTGTTTCTCATCCATTTTGATCTTTTGGAGTGTGGGAAGGAAACAGAGTGCTGGAACAACCCTTGATCACTTCATGGTGGAAGATTAACCTTTTCTGTCTCTTCTCAACTGTGCTGAGATCTGAAGCGCTCCTGCAGCAGTCCATCCCCTTCTCCCTCCCTCTCCTTCCCCTGCACACACAGAGCTCCCCCAGGCACATGCAACCCTCATCTGGGCTTGGCCTCTTCGCTTTGGGAACAAAAACACAGTAATGGGGACAGCAAGCACGAGGAAGCAACATGAGTCAGTGCCTCTCAGAGTCAGGTGAAAGGAGAACATGGCTGTAAGAAGAATCAAAACTGTATGTTCAGAAAGGAGAGAAGGAGCCAAAGAAAAATTATACAACCTGCTTAGAGGATACCAAAACAGATGTCAGGCCCAGTCCAAGCCTGGACCTTAGAGAGAGACAAAGGGAATGCCTGACCTCCCTTGGGTTGAAGGAGAAGCTGTCCAAGAAGCGTTCAGGAGACCCCACTCAACAAGGGTGGCCACAAAGCACTGCCCAGGCAGGACTGCACTGAGAGCTCCTCACTGTGCGTGAGCATTGCTACCAGGATCAGTTTTTGTTTTATACAGAAAGAAGGGGAAAGATCCCAGCTTCATTTAAGAGCAATGACTGGGGTACAAAAGATGTCACCTCTTCAGTGCAACGGTGCCCATGAGGCAACCTCTAATACAGCCTGCTCAAGACATGCTCGTCTAACATTTCAAATGTTCACTGAGACTTTGTATAGCGACTGGAGCACATACCCCTGCTTTTCCACTGTATTCAAATTTTGTTTATGCATAGTATTAAATCTGAAAAGTGAACAAAGCATAAAAAAGACATAGAAACAAAAAAATACAAGTCCTGTAAAAGTCTCATAAGGGCAACATACTCTTTTCCATATAAATGTTGCAGTACACCTGAAAATTAACAAGTAGCATAATTAAAAATTAAACAGTTTTGCTATTTGCATTGCAGCTGCCCTGGCGGAGCTTAGTCTGATACCAGCTGAGCTGATCGCCAACCCTCCAGACCCACAACACACCCAGCATAAACTTCCCCATTTTTCAAGCAAGCAGGTACCCAGCTGGCTTTGCCCAAGCATTTCTCAGTATCTCTGGTATCCTGCTGATGCTTCTGGGCTGGGCTTCAACTGGTTTTGATGAAAAGCTTAGCCAAGACTGTGAACAAAACTACAGCTGATTTCTTCAGGCTTTGAATCAAGGTCTTCATTGCTAAGATCCAACAGCTGTTCCAGCAGTTGAGTAATGTGAACAAATATTTACTACACACCAAAATGAAACAAGTAACGGTTTTTTTTTTTCCTCCTGTCTAGCCAATATTTGAATGAGACTTGGTATTTGTTTTTATATCTCTTGAAAGAGCTGTTTACAACAGACAGGCAAAAAACATCTTTCTCCTGAAGAAGGCAGTAGCAGATTTCAAGCTATCTGTCATTAAGAATTAGAAAGATTTAAGATGGGAAAAAAGGCCTCACCCAAAGAAATGGGCTAAGTGCTGTGTTTTTACTTCCCAAAAGCTTGCATGAATCTCTCTTTCAGTTTGGCTCATATGGAAACTGCCTGTCCTCCAATTTTTAGCAATTTAAAGTACTAAAAGGAAAATGGCCAAAAGTACCAAATTTTCAATGGAAAACATGTGAAGCCATCAGGTTTAACACTGTTTCTAACCTCAGCTATAAATCAGCTGGGTCTGCAAAAAAAATTATACTCTTCAGCAAAAGCTAACTACAGTTTTCTGTTTGCAGTGAAACCTGAAACCAGGAAAATTTCACCTGATTTTGTTACAAAAATTTTCAATAGCATACCCTAATGTAAACTTTCATGTATATTTTCATCCCACTTCCTCTACAGTTTAAAAAAAAAGCCACAAAACTTGTTTAATGATATTCTTCCCAAAGAATGATCATAAATAAAGCATAAACACTGACAGAACTGTGACAAATTTATGTTTACTCTGTACATCAGAATGCCTACAGTAACACATTCCTCCGCTTTATGACTGTCTCCTTTTTGTCTGTGTAATTAAAATATCTCACTTCGCTGGAATCATGGCAGCAATACTTCACTGCTACAATTCTTGGTTTTTTTAAACAGACAGCTCTTTAATCTTGCAAAGACAGAGTCTATTTATAAATAAAGAACTGCATTCACAGTGAGTCAAGGCACAAAAAGCTTCTGGAGAGACTGAGTTACAATAACCATTATTATCCTTTTTAAACCTCTGGGCACAAACCAAATCTCTGATTACCCCTCTCATACTTGAAAAATTTTTCATCTTAACCACAAAATAAAGCACAAGGGTTGAGAACCTGGGATAAAACAGTGAGATACTCTGCTCTGAACTGTGCACCAAACCACTGTTAAAAGCTTTCCAACTTAAAATAAACCTTACCACCTTCTGAGCAGCTTCCAAGGATGTTCCAGGTCGATGGCAATTCTTCATGAGCAACAGCCATCATCAAATCATTATCCAGGGACTGCAGATCTTTTATCCTTAGCCCAAACTTATCCAGCAACATCTTGTGACTAGTGGCAGTGACACATTCTGCATGATTGACCAGAAAGTGAGACAACTTGCAAGACAGATTCTCTCTGTAAGTGACAGGACAGCTGCCGAGGACCACAGGTGAGTATCCCCTTGTGTACATTAACACAGAGACAGAAACTGCTTCTTGGCATCCATGGCCTGTAATTATAATGTAAATTAATCATTAGCATTACCTATGTTAAGAAAATACATTATTTTTTCCTCATTCCCCCCTGCCTCTAAGAGCTGTGACTACTGATTCAGAATTATTTTATTCTTCCCTCTAATTACATCTATTTGTCGTAGAGCATCCACCAACCATTTCTGGTGATGAACTTGGATTTGACTAGATGGAACTGCCAGTACTCCCAATTATACTGACATAATTAATTCTAGAACCAGTCTTTCTAGGTGAAGGTTCTTTAACCACAATGGAAAGAAGAGGTAACCACATCAGGATGAAATCCCACAAATCAAAAGCCTGAAGGCCGTTGGATAAGCATGAAGAAAAACAAGACACTCATGAAAAGAATGGCAGAGTGTGCTGCAACACAAACTCTGAGTAATGTACCTATTTATTAACATCCATTTTGTACCTACCCAGTGTCTCCATGTAGGCCAAAACCCAGAAGCTTTTAACTAATGCATGCTTCATGCTTTTGGCAGACTTGATTAAACGCTTTATCAAATCTCTAACTTACATCTGGGACTCTCACAGTCCAAGGAAGTTTGTCTCTCAAACCTCTTAAGCACTTCATGCACTCCTTCTCCTCCTTTGCCATTTAAGTGGGAGTGGATGTCATACGTCTAAAAGAGGTGCAAGCTGTACCTCTCACTGGAGACCTAACCATGACATACCATGGGTGCAAATCTAAATTTTCCAAACTATCCCTGAATAACTACAAGCATATAAGCAACCTAGTAACTGCAGAAGGAAGTATGTACTTACCACATCTGCAATTGTTTTTAGAGTCCTTTGCACCTCCTTATGTTTAATTTGGCCTCTATGAAACAACACGAACATCAGCAGGGCTATATTTTAACCTCACACTTTATTTTGATCTGTTCGTGGCTTCTGCTGGGAACAGGCAGAGGATTAAGTGTTGCCTGTAACCTCCCGTTTTTATTCCTAGACCAGAAGCAATCACTTAATAGTGCCATTTCAGGCCTCTCACAAAAAAAAAAAAGAAAAAAAAAAGACTTTGCTACCCTAGAATAAGCCTAGCATTGCACTTTCTCCAGCTGTAATCCATGACAATCATTTACCATTTACAGGCTCAAATGAGCCACCTAACTGCAGCAAACTTTCCCTTTTTATATTCAGCAGTTATTTTCAGACTCTTTAGAAAACAAGAACAAATAACAAGCAGATCCTACTGCACAGGTACATGACGTCTATAGCCACCTACTCACACAAATGGTAAGGCCACGAAGCACACAACAAAGGTGACAACCAGGGTTTATGTTACACCCATGAGGGGGACAATGCCGGTTGGGAGGCAACACAAATCCTCCCTGTCTGCAGCGAGGCAGACCTGGAACGGTTTCCCCGACACCTCTGTGCTGTGTACAGCTCCAGCAGAGCTCCAAGCATCGCACACCTCCACCACGAGGGCCGTGGAAGCCGGGCTGGCTGCTGCACCCAGGGAAGGCTCAGACAAAAATGGCTTTTGCAGGTTAGGGTGCCCGGAGGCGAACAGTTGTGGCATAGAATTAATTCACATGAAAAAGGCCAACCCTGAAGATTGCACTTCAATGCACGCCCAACTATGCAAGCCCAGGAGCGCTGTCTACGCTCGACGCTGTGTTGGTGTAGATTGCTACGAAAGGCAGGACTACCTATGGTCAGTCAATCTCAGTCTGAATCTTGAAGGCCACCATTCAATTCCTGCATGTCCTCCAATACAGAGCCATAAAACAGAGTTATACTAAATAGTCCAGCTATGCCCAGTGTTGAAATGGGGTGTGGTATAGCAAAGAGATGAAGAACGTAAACAGGAGTTCACGCTCACCTGGAACAATGGACCGAAGACCGTTGTCACTAACTCGCTCAGCAAACATGATGTGCCTCTTCAATGACCCATCGTAAACGAAGTAAAACTCCGCGTCCTCTGGGAGGTAAATGTTCTTGTCAAATTTTGCATGTATAGTCACTTGTCCCTGAAAAATGAAAGTGCTTTCAGAAACGTCCAGTAAATTTCTCATCTGAAACAAACCCATTGATATATACTTCAGATGCAAATTTATTATAACCTTTCCAACTCTGCTATACAGAGGCTGTGATCCAACGACAAATCTGCAGTTTTCTACTTCCACTTAGAAAATAACACTGGGTTTATGCCTGCACAAGCTAAGGTGATTTAAAAAAAAGCCTTTTAAATAATGTCTTTCAACTAATTCCTCTCCTTCTGACCCAGAAAAATGTAACTGACTTTTTATTTAAAATGCATCAGAATAAGCGACTCGGTGAATGCAAATATTCTGCTATTTACAAAAAGCATGGTTTGTGTTAAAAAAAACTTTAAAAATTCAAAGGTGCTTGAAATAATCTTAGACTCAGTTTACAAAACAAAAGCACTGATGTAATTCTACAACTGACTATGCTGGTTTCAAAGAACACCAGTTCCCAGATATCTGCCCATTGGCTTCTTTATAGTAAATAGAAAGCAACCAGCCAAGAAAAATCTGTCATACAATAGCTTCAAAAAAGAACAGGAAAGGGATCTGAGAAGCAGCAAACAATAAGAAACGTCTGACATGTCTGAGGGAGGAAATTTAGATGAAGTTGCATTTCCTGGACGAGGAGGACAGCGTGCTCCACCATGGCCGCTGGCTGCCACGGTTGTTCTAAGTGAGACAGAACTGCCCCAACACCTGGCAGAAATGGTGTTTTCTGGAAAAGAAAGAATATTCTGCGGAAGAAAACCTCAGCCGTCCGCACTTCCAGACGACACCCGCCCTGCCTTGCTTCGGAGCAGTCACCACAGCACCGACTCCACCATCTCCATAAACAAGAGCGGTACAAACCTGCACCAGCGCACGACGCGCTAGCACAGAAACAGCCGAAAAATAGCTGAAAAAAGTAGCTGAAAACCGTGGCGAAGCCCCTGGCTGTCCCGACAGGCGCCGGGCCCGCTCCCCTGCCCATCAGACAGCACGCAGGCGCTTCGCTGCCGCCAGACTGCTGCCACCCCCCCGCCACCACGTCTTGGCCTGCCTCCCCCAAGGGCTCCTTTCTCCTCACTGGTAACAATGCAAATCCTGCATCTGTGTTCCTCTGAAACACGGGCAGGTCTATGGCACTCGGGGCGAAGAAACAAAGGCCAGTTTCAGGCACAAAATCTTCCTTAGAAAGGACTGTTCCTGTAAGGACATATGTAAACAACATTAGGAGTCCCGTGTAGAAAGCAAACGTGCCTGTCATCCCCGCACGCGGATGACGCACCTCTTTTCAGTAGCCTGAAGTGTTATTATCACCACCGTGTGTTTTCTCCTATTTCTATTTGGGTTTTGCACTGTTATACCCCGAACTTTTTTTTATTGTTGTTGTTGTTGATGTTGTTTTATCTTTTTTGAAATCTTTTTATGTGAGCTGTGAATAGCCCTTTTTCTCTGTTGAGTAACACTACAGATGGCTATTTTGGGGAGACAGGAACAGGGTAAGCCACTGAAGACACTCCCCAGACTGCTCCAGTGGGTGCTTAGCTGACGGCAGCCTGATGCACAGGAGCTCAGCAGAATTTCTCCCACAAGGGCACTTGTGGCCACAACTCCCAAACTACCTCTATAGCCTCTGCAGCCCTAAGGCTGAGGAACTACATAGCCAGACAGCTTTCGCAGTTTTCTTTGAACTATGTGAAACAAGGGAGATATTTTGTGGCAATATTTCTCATTTCATAAGCCTACTCTTGGGGGGGTAAAAAAAAAAAAAATCAAGCTCAAATTGTAGCCTTCGGCTTATACGGCTCCTTTTTTAAAAATGTTAATTTAGACTCAGTAAGGATAGAGGAAAGTCTTAAACTGACCATACTGCATAATGTACAGGCAGGACGGAGAATTTCACAACTGCTTGTCTTATAATACGTGAAGCAAAAAAGCAAGAGGGGAAAAGATGGAGGGGAAAGCTCATGTGTTTATGCTCTCATAACAAGCAGGTTTTTCATAACCCACTTCTAATAATCCTCCAGAAGAAGAAACTGCTGCTAATTCAAGCAAAGATTTTACAGAGGCAAGGCAAATTGGCAGCTAGCTTGTATCTGGCCAAACAATTAAGTGATTCATTTGGAAAATCCCACACTATCCAAAAAGCAGGTTAAATGCTGTGTTACTAGAGAGGAATCAAAGATAACACAGAAAGTAAGTTTTGCAGGAGAATATTAAGCTACACCTTTTTTGATGCTGGATAGTTACCACACCTGGCATCAGAAACAGTTATTTCACAAAGGACAAGCTCCTGTCAGCATCTCCAGCACTTCCTATTTGCCATCGCATCCATCCTGTCTTTAGATGTTCTCATTTCATGTTGCTGAATTCCACCATCTTCCTTGCTGCCACTACTAAAACATGCATCAGTCTGCTGTTCAGGCCACCACAAATGCCTTTTTCTCTAGCTTCGAAGTACCCCTTTTCTTCTCATCTACTCCTCTCCAAAATACCCTTGGTTCAATTATGTCATGTCCCCTTCTCACCAGCTGAATATCTTTTACAGTTGCATCCTCCTGCTGTTGGAGTTCACCCCTACACGTCCATCCCTTCCTGCCCCTCCACTGCTTTGCACAACACTTGTCTCACCCAGCCATGCCCCATGCCAGCCGTGCTGCTGCTGGCCCTCTCACGGGCCAACTCCTCTTCCACCATCCATCAGCCCTTCTGCCCACCTCGGCCTCTCCTCTGAGCTACAGCCTTCATCCTGGCTTCAGACCTACACATGGCAGAGCCCACCTTAACCTGTGTCTGGGAAGGCTTACTTGCTGTACTTTGGAGACACTTCAGTACCAACCTCCATGGAAGCTTTCGTCTTCTTAAGGTAAAATATGCTAGCTACCCTTTGGAAAAAGACATGAAAAAAATAAAATCTCTTGTGAGAAAGGGAACGTATGGCTGTTAAGAATTTATCTAACAATACATTTAAACCTGAATATTGAGGCATCTCTTCCTTCAGCACAGTATTCCCTTAGCGCAGAATTACATCTATTTAATGCCAGGTTTGAATGTAAAGCAATACTTCCAATAGAAGCGTCAGGGATCTATATGCTGCTGTAGAAATGGAATTCACAGGACAGAGTGAAACCAGGAAGAAGAACCTCATACTATGTTTGGTCAATTCCTTTCCTACATTTGCAAAATCTTTTTTTTTTTAGATTTTAATATAATTATTGTACAGTTAATATAGGTATTAGACAATACGTTGCATATGTAGCATACATATAATCTACACCCTTTTATATATGTACTAATAAAAAAAAGATGCTGTAATGCAACTAGACAATATCACAAACAAATGTGACTGATGGAGATGGCTGCACCCACAACCCATTTGCACTGCTGGCACAAATGTGTTTATTTGGCAGACCGACCTTTCCCACCCTAAAGATCACTTGCACTTCCGTCCAAACGTTGCTGGCAGAGGCCCGTTCATTACACACATGAAAACAGAACTACCACCGAGCTCCGAGAACACCTTTACTGCTGCCATGGGAGGTGTTCCCGTGTATGTCTATGCACACATCAAGGGTGCTCTCCCGCTCCTTCTCGCAGCTGTGAAGTGAGCTGCAGTGAGGCAGCACTGTAATTAGCACGCTGTTCATTTCCTCCGTGTGAAGCCAACTTTGTTACAGGAACTATTTAATTACTATTTTTTTTCTTCAAACAAAGACTGCCTGCAGTCCGTTCTAGAAAACTCCTAGGTAGAAAAATACTCGGAGAAAGTGACGCATGTTGGGAGCCTCCTCCAGACCTTGCAGCTGGAAAAGGCAGAAGGCTTCATCCAGCTCCCAAGCCAGACCAAAATGCAACCTTTCAGAGAGGAGAAGGAGGAAAAGAAGAGGGAAAAGTCTGCCAGCTTAGTTCTTTGCAGAGTTATTTGCACTCTGCTTTTGGACGTATGACCTTGCCGTTAGCTGCATTTAAATGCCAACCACTCAAGGGCATTGACTTTACCATACTATCAGCTCTGCACACAGGCAAGCCACCATTTTATTGAGAGTTGCCATTCTTACTAGCAACAACTTTACCTTTCTTCCACAACTTTGATGAACACATTGAAGAGCTTTGGACCAAAAAAAAGGATGATACAGCCCAGCATTTGTCACATGAAGGTCTGGGGAAGAGACTGGTGCAGAGAACTTTACTAGAAGAGAACAAAATGAAAAAAAAACCCACCAAACTTAGGGTGTCCCAGGTCATATAAAAAGAGCCTGGAAAGACTAACACGCAAAATGTTGAAAAATACATACACCGTAAATAAAACACAATTTCAGTGCCACAACTACTTTGGTCAAACCCTGGAACGGGCTCCCTGGAGCAGTGGTTGATGCCCCAAGCCTGTCGTGTTTAAGGGGCATTTGGACGATGCCCTTAACAACATGCTTTAACTTCTGGTCAGCCCTGAATTGCTCAGGCAGTTGGACTAGATGATCGTTGTAGGTCCCTTCCAACTGAAATAGTTTGGTCTAGTCCAGCCTACTTTGGATTATTATGTTTTGTAGCAATTGTTAAAGCTTAGTGTCAGAAAAGTGCAACACAGCTTCAGAAACGTGTACCAACTTGATCTCTATCAGCTTCTTCGCACACACAAAATAAGCTCACCTAGGCAGAAACCCAGAAGCCGTACATTAGCACTTTAAGAAAAGGGCTTATTTTATTGGCTTGAATCTGAGGGATAATTTATATCTTTCCATTATAGCCATTCCCTGCAGAGGCATTTATTTCCCGGCTCCCTCAGGCAAGGCCAGCCCAGCCCAGGCAGCAGGTCGCAGCAGGAATTACCTGAACAGATCTTTCCTCTGCCGACAAATGAACTAGGAGAGCGACAGAAGTGGGAGCAATTCCAGATCCATCCTCCTCCTCCTTCCCTAGCAAGGCACACAGGAAGGAGGGAAGTGGGCTGGATCTTGCAGCGAGATTCAGGAACATATCCCTCCACCAAAGCAATGCTTCTCTGCTTCACAAGGCTTTCCCAGAGCTTTTTGGGAGATGCCACCTCTCTTGTAACAGAGCTGCTTCTTGGCACAGCCCGAGTGCTCAGTCCAGGCCCTCAATGAAAACATACATCCACTAGACTAGTACAACAACAAAATAGTGTAGGTAAACAACAGTGAAATACATTTCCAGGAGTTCCATGAGAAATTCACACTCACAGAAAACACTTGTTCAGCACCACTCTCACCACACCTGGGAAAACCACTTCTCCACTGCCTCCCACCCCATTCCTCAAGGCAGAAAACACCTGCTCAAGTCTGCAAAAACCCGCTGATGCTGACCTCTCACTAAAGCATGAAGAGACTGCAATTACAGTTACCAGCATTTAAAAGTAGGTAACTAAGCCCTAATTCACGTATCAGTACAAAAGAGCAAAAACAACAGAAATAAATTAAGGTACATGCTCTACTTGAAATGGGGACACTGTGCTACCACACAGCAGTATTTGTTCTAAGCTTGTTCCAACACTGAAGCTGGAAACACATCCCAACTGGCATACTTCTTCTGCATTTCTACATATGGAATCAGTTTAGGCTCCGCACGTATCTTCCAGGTACCAAAACCCAAACTAGAGAAGTCACACGGGCGTCTCACCTTTGGAAAAGCAGCAAAGTGGCCTGAATACAGGGTAGCTGTGAGAGCATGGACCCAGAGGACTTTGCTGGGCCAGATTCCTGACAGTTGCTACACGTCCTAATGACAATATTTTCACAAGTTCATTTGTCTAACGACAGTTCAACCTCTCTCCCACTCTTCCCTCTCCCTAACAAGCTTATTTATAGCCTCATGAAGTTGGAAAAATGTAACAGGGAGTTACAGGTTTATTTCTATGTGTAGGTAGGCTTAAGCATGCTTCTCAGGGTCCATGTGGACCTCAGATAGTTCAATCACCATTTAATCAAAGCAAGGGGAAGGATGTGCTACTTCATCACCTCGGCAATAAACACAAACCCTCATCACAGCTCGTTTCTCAGGTAGGTGCTGGGGAATATCCTTGCCCTCAGGTTCACACAGTGCTGATTCTGATCAGCTTGTAGAGGAAGCAAATTTTGACATCAAAGGACACTAAATAAGACCACCCAGCCATGATCTTACTTAGATTTACAACGGAGTGGTAAAAACAAGTACTCAACTCTACCGAACCACCACAGAGACACACAGGAACTGAAGATCCCTCAAACACCATCCAGGCTTGTAACATCAGAGAACTTCAGGCAGCCACATCAACATCTCTGACTGCAAAAAGATACCAGAAATTGTACAGAAGAAAAAGAGCATGGGAAAAACCTTTGGTCCATTAAATCCAGGAGAAGTTTTGCCATCGATTTAATAAGAGCCAAGATTACCATTGCAATCCTTGAAATAAATAAAAAACAAAAAAGCATGCAGGAGGATTCGGGACAGGAGGCTGCAGCTACAAGAGTGTCATGGTTTAGCCCCAGCCAGCAACTAAACATCGTGTAGCTGCTCACTCATCCCCTGCCCCACTGGGACGGGGAGAGAATCAGAAAAAAAATCTCGTGGGTTGAGATAAAAACAGTTTAATAGGACAGCAAAGAAAAGGAAGATGATGATGATGATGATGATAGTAATAATAATAATATAGCTAGATTTACGGTTAGACTTGATGATCTTAAAGGTCTTTTCCAGCCTCAATGATTCTATGATTCTGTGAATATTCAAAACCAAGTGATGCACCACGCAACAGCCCGTCCCCCGGCAGTGGTTCCCGCCCCCCGGCCAACTCCAGTTTATCGACTGAGCGTGAGGTTACATGGTGGGGAATATCCCTTTGGCCAGGCTGGGTCAGCTGTCCTGGCTGTGCCCCCTCCCGGCTTCTTGTCCACCTCCCCACTGGCAGAGCACGGGGAGCTGAGAAGTCCTTGGCTGAGTATAAGCACTACAGCTACTCGGCAACAACCAAAAACATCAGCGTGTTATCAACGTTATTCTCATACTAAGTCCAAAACACAGCATTGTACTAGCTATTAGAAAGAAAATCAACTCTATCCCAGCTGAAACCAGGTCAGGGGGCATTAAGAGAGACCCTGACCAAACTCTAAATGCATTAAATCTGAGCAAGCGTTGGGCAGCTTTGGCGTCTCTGGGATCCATAAAGGAAAGCATACCTTTGATTACCAGTGAAAACACTGCCCTGGCACCAGCACCAAGGAGAGGATTAGGAAGGTTTGTGTTTTTAACAGGATTTATAGATCTATGCACTCTTTCAATGTAACCAAACAGGTTTTTCAGACATACGTTTTCCTTTGGTTTCTCTCGGGTGCTCGAGAGCTGGCTGGGTCAGGCACGCCGCAGCGGGGTCCCCCGAGCCCCACGTCCTGGGCAGGAAGCAGCAAAGACCAGACTCCTCACTGCCGCGGGAGAAGAGCTCCCACCTCCAGCTCCGACCCTCTTCTGCGTCCCAGCGAGGGGTTGGGGCAGGCTCCCCGCGAGGAGAAGGGGGGACAGGAGGTAGCAAACCCCCACAGCTGAGGCGCGGTGGCACCCAGGCAGGCAGGACAAAGGCGAAGGGGTGACCGCGGCACTGCCAGTGTGCCTGACCCCTCCTCTGCTGCAAGTCACCCCGTGCCCTAATAAATAACTGGCCCTTAACCTGAATCCAGTTTCTTCCGCTTTGAATTAACTTAGGCAACACCATCTTCTTCACCAGCAACCTGCCCCAGCAAAAAGAGGCGCAATGCAAAAAGACCTTCAGTGGGCTTGCAGATCCAGTGCTGGCAAACACTTAAACTTCAGTGACTGGTCCCTATCCTTGCATACACAGCCTGGATAAACCTATTTTCCCAATAGACTTTTACCATAAAAACAATACATTCTGAAGTATGCTAAAAACGTCTTTGCCGAACTGTATAAGCGACCCAGTATCTTGAGAAATCATGTATTACCCAGCATTTTCAAGGATATTATCTGTAAATACAATGGTACAAACAGACATCATGTTTGTAATTACATGCTCTGAGAAAAATACGTATGTGCAGGGGGTAAAGAAAATGGCTTCTTGGTTCCCAAAATGCAGGTCCCAACACCTCAAAGTAAAAGCGAATCCCCAAGTTTTGCTAGCAATAATGGGTCTGTTTTCCTCTAGGTAAGCCACTAGTGGCCACTAGCCACTACAACTTAACACAAGTATTTCTTCACTTTTCAGAAGAGTCACTTCAGAAAATCTTTATATTTTAAGGTGAATTGTTTAAACATATTTCACTTGTGCTTGGACAAGAACAGTGGCAAGATATTTTCCCTGAGCAGCCGTACAGTTTTAATGACAACTGCAACTTAGCTGCAACTACGAATAATCCTACAGGAAAGATGCTAAAAAAGCAGTACGGAAATTGTAAATAAACACAAAGCAACTATACTCAATTATTAATAACAAGGACAAAGTTATAAACATGCCTTTCTAGTGTTCAGCGATATTTTTATAACATCCACCAGACTCTTCTTGTCGACAGACTGTAGTAAACGTTGTCATGGACTTGTTTAAGAAAGCATGTGCCCTGTTTGAATGGAATGCAAGGGGATTCAAGGCTGAACACACAATGGGAACAGCTATTACACCCAGGGAAGGAAAGGAGCAACAAACTGAAAAACAAAACAGGAGATAAAAGATGAACATTTCTTTATAAGCATTAACTTTCTAACTATATAGCTAATAATATCTTAAACGAAAAGCCTGTTGATGACTTTGGAGTGGGATTTTTTGTTTTTATTTGAAGAGCAGTGATGAAAGGTTGTGTTTTATTTTGTTGGGTTTTAATAGGAGATCACCCTTAAACCTTGTGGGATTTCAGTCAGGCTTATTGCAGTATTCCTCTCTTGGTGACAAACTGAAGTACACCTGCTGTATTGGGAGTTTCTGAAATCGCATACACTGGCATTTTCCCAAAGCTGATGCCTCAAAGTAAGTTACACCTTCTGCCTCCTCACTAGCCTCAGCACAGGCTCACTCTCTTCACAGCGACAGGCAGAAGAACAAGTCTCTTGTTGAGAACTGGAAGATTTGGCCTCAGGAAGAGGAACCAGAATCCAAAAGAATTTCAGAATCCAAAAGGATTGGAAAAAAAACCAAAACACATGCATCTAAAATACTGCTTATTTACTGCAAAACCAAATACAATTCCTCTAAAAAGGTATTCCTCTAAAGAAACCCAGTAACAGGTAATGACACGTATATGTCTGCAAGTCTCTATGCTGTTCTGCACTGTTAAATTGCCTCTAACGTTATTCAGTTTAAAAGGAAACATGTATTAGACTTACTGATGCATTTTATTCAGTGCACATGCAATATGCCCTGATGCTTCCCAGGTCCTTATTTTCTATATTATCACCTTACCACAAAAAAAATCGCCCTCCTCAGTCCTGTTTCTACTGTTGCACCTTCTCAGTCAGGTCTTTGCTTTTTGTTTAGCTTCTGTCAGCTCTTCCAGTTTGCATTGCTTTCATCACTGCTACAAAGCACAACCCCCTAAAAGATGTCTTAAAGCTGTGTTTAGTACATCATCAAATTGTGACAACAGGTAAGGTAGAGAAAAGATTTCAGTCTCGCACATGGCAAAGTAATCAATACTTGTGGAGAATGGGGTATCTTCTAATTCTGGAACTGCTGGACAGAAAAAAAAATAGCCTGCACACCTTTATCAGAAAGAAGGGGCGGGGTGGGAGAGAGAGAAAAAGAAGGAAATAAAAATCTTTTCAAGCATTACACAGTGCCAAAACATGTATTAACATTCTTCCTGGTCTGTCGTTAAAAATATCATTCAGTGTTTTGCTGTCAATGGCAACACAATTTATGTTGGTGCATAAAATCATAGAGAGGAATTACGAAGCTTGGGAATGATCTGTCCACATACACTGGTCAGAAAACTTTTGCAGTGACGCATAGTAATAGAAAATGAACATCCATTCTGACATGTAACTGTTAACTAAAAATAAAAGTGTTACCTCTTCCAGTTGACTTGATTTAAAATATATAAATCAGATTATTTATTATTCTCATGTCCTGTGTGACATCAGGGCTCTACTGTTGCAGACACCATACAAATACACACAAGCACAAATTCCCTGCCCAGAAAAATCCCAATCTAAGGACTGAACAGGAAAACAAAAAATGGAGGAAAAATAATACACCATGGGAGCAAAAATTACCTGACTGCTGAGGGTCATGCTTTGAAGTACCCACTCTTTTTCTTCTTATCTTTTAAAATAGATCTCATTCTTTCACATGTATTTCCTCGGTCTCACTCTGGCAGCAAGTCTGCATCCGAACACAGGCCAGCCGATGCACACTTTTCTGTGTGCCCCCATGCCAACCACCCACAACAGACCAGGCTCCCACAGGGCTCAACAACAAAACACTCACGACGCCAGCCAGCGCTGGGTCAGGCGAGCGAACACAGCTCTGTGCATTAGCAAACGCACGCTGGAAGCCCAACACACACTTACATTTTAAACAATATTTCTCTTCTGTGTTTTGAAATCACTGCCTAAACAAGACAGCGGTTTCAGCCTGGTGGAACGCACAGACTGGCCCAGGATATGGCCAACCCTACCGCAACTGCAAAGAACAGGAAAGCACAGGATGGTCAAGTCAGGCTAGAAACTAGCTTTTTTCCATAAAGTGCTGTCTAGAAGAGACTGAACACATGTCAAGAGCAGAAAATCCAAAAGCTGTATCCCACCATGGAAAACTCCATCCCTTTCCACCCCTCTTCCCACCTCAACTTAGTTCAGCATAGAGGAACTGGGAAGGCACGCAGCTTGGCAAGGTGCCAACTGCTCACTTTGGGATCAGTATGCAAGTCCTACGGCCACTTCCTACTCAGATCATGCAAAAGCATGCTGTAATCAGTTTGAACTTCACTTCAATCATTTAAAAAACAGGATAACATTGTTGAATTATTTTTGTTAATTCTGTTTCCCAATTCTCATGCATATGAAACCCATGCATTTGTGAAGAAGGTAATAATTACACCTCATTTGTCCCTCTAGCTCTAACAAATAATGTACTTTAGGAAAAAACATTTGGAATTGCTTCGTGCCAAAAAAATATGATTCACAACTTTTTAACTGTCTCACTGCCATGGCTGAACCCCAGAGGCAGCTAAGCAACATGCAGCAGCTCACTTACTGCTCCCCGCTCTGCAGTGGGATGGGGGAGAAAAATGGGAAAAAAAAAGGTAAAACACATGGTTTCAGATAAAGACAGTTTAATAGGACAGCAAGGGAAGAGAAGAAAACAATAACAATAAAAGAATATACAAAGCAACTGATGCACAGTACAGTTGCTCACAACCCACTGACAAATGCCCCTCCAGTTCCCAAGCCACGGTGCCCCATCCAACTCCCCCCAGTTTCTATATTGGGCATGATGTCATATGGTATGGAATACGCCTTTGGCCAGTTTGGGGCAGCTGTCCTGGCTGTGCCCCCTCACAGCTTCTCGCTGGCAGGGCATGAGAAGCCAAAAAGTCCTTGACTAATGTAAGCACTACTTGGCAACAACTAAAACATCACTGTGTTATCAACATTATTCTCACACTAAATCCAAAACACAGCACTACACCAGCTACTAGGAAGAAAATTAACTCTATCCCAGCTGAAACCAGGACATTCACCAAGTGTTTTCAGAGTCCCTCTGCCTACGGACCTCTGAATATTTTCCAGCTCAAATTATTCCCAGACACACTGCTAGAGTACAAATAAAAGCCTGTTTATTTAATCACCTTTTGCATGGGTCTTAGTGCAGAACCGAAAGTTTCAGAGGCATTCAGGATTGTGCAAATATCAGACAGCACTTCAGCATTGCCTTCAGCTGGAGCAACACCAACCAACACAGAGCACTTTGGAAAACTCTCACCTTTGAGGTAAAAACAGCCCAGACAACTAGCGGTTGCTGCCAGAGTACCAAATTAAGACAATCCCTAGATATGCATTAAAATTCTCTTTTCAAATTGAACTTTCTACAACCCTTTTCTTTCTGAACTTTTCAAGAGGACTTTGACTCCTAATCTGAAACATTTGCCTTTAATTTCCCCCCCTGTAGAACAGCCATGCATATTCCGAATGTGGCCTGGAAGCAGTTTATGCACATGTCCATTAGGAAACTCTGTAATTATTTTTCCCTTTCCATGCCACTGCTGTCGAGTGTGCAGACGATACAACAGCACCAGGGCTAATTCAACGGAGGAGCATGAAAGCCAGCAGTGGGGCAAGGCAGGACGGCCCATGGCAGCTGGCTGGACAGAGCTCCCTTGCTTCATTCCTTGGCCAGTGCCTACTGGCTTATGTCTTTTTTTACTGGATAATTCAATGAGCTTATCTGTGAACTAAAACATTTTAGAATCAATTCTGTTTCACCATGTTTCTAACCTATAGAAATCCAGGTAGTTACATTGTCCATCACTACAGCAGGTTTTGTTTTGAAGAACCTTAAAAATCAGTCCAGGAATTTGCTGGTGTTGTCTGCGCCCCTTTGGTAAGAAATCTGTGCCTTATTTCACTTTTTCCTCTCTGTTCCTTACTCAAATACCTTTTATGTCCAAGGTACCTGTGAATAAGCAGTCGCGTTTTCAGCTGGGTCCCAGGGAATTATGCCAGCTCATCCTGGAGGAACCACAAGATCACAGAGAAAGAAAATAATGAAGGTGCTAATAAACTTGGCTGTAGCCCAGGTGTTTGCCCAAAAACACCTAGAGGGAGGGTATATCCTTTGAAAAAGTAACAAAAGACCAAGAGAACTTAAAAAATATTACTTTGCGACATAAGGAAATAAAACAGCATGGATCCAAGGGACAGTTAACTAAGGCTGTAATGCAGACATGCCTTTGTAGGGGTAGGCTACAAGTATATTGCATGTGATAAAAAAAAAGTTATCAGACTGCTTTGCCCACACCAGTATTTAATTTCCAATCTTGCACTCCTATTGCCTCTTAAGAGAGAGAGACAACTTCTTGGGCCAGCAATTCATGTGAAGGCAGCAGGGCAGTTACACCGTCACCTCAACTTGCCCAGAGCAGGTCCACCTGGAAGGCCATCCACGGCCACCAGACCGCACTCACTCCTCCTCCTTTGCTGCTACTGAGGCTGAGGTCCCGCAGTGCAAGGGTGAAGGGAAATGCTGGTGTGGATGGGCCCAGGTTTGCACATGCGTATGAACCAGCGTATGAATTCAGGACACTGCCTTCAGTGCTCCAAACCCTCATGGGAACAGCCCTTGGCCTCGGTACCTCCTGTTCACTGCAGCTCGAGGGGACAAAGGTTGAGACATGGTTCCTCTGGCTCCCATTTACTCTCAGAGGAGAGATGGCTGTGAATGCAGGCTCAATGCACCTCCCTCTCTCTGCCTCCGTCCAAAGCAGCTGCACTTCTTTCTTCGTAACCGTAAATGAGATGGGAATGAGAAACCTCATTTAGCTCCCCTGATGGGACAAGCTGCATTAGAAGCAAAAGCAAAGCAAGTTGCTGCGTGCACACTGTTCATCATACAGACATATTTAACTTCTAAACAGGTTATAGAGGAAGGATGCCGCCACCTCCTAGCATCCTAGGTTAGGATCTGAGAAACCTGGATGGGAGCGCGTTTCACCACACCTTTCTTATATTTTAGGCACGTTGCTGCACTTACATCACCTCAGACCTCCTTTGTAAATGAAGTTAAACAGTATCTCCTGACTCCAAAAGAGCATCGTGAGGAGTGGTGCACTACAAAGATCACCAGGAGATGACATGATTACAGCAATGGAAAACATAGGCTCCTAAATTAGAGAGCATTAAGGCAACATCACATCGCCCGGAGCATATCGCCAACCCAAACAAATAGCTAGACAAACAAAGAACAGGCATTACCATTCAAACTCCGTAAAGACCACTAAGAGGAAACATGCTGGACAGAAAAAAGTCGGAGAAAAAGAAACTGTAGAAAATTTGACACGCTTGGCACCCTGCAGACGCAGCCCAGGCAAAGATCGTTGCCGAGCTTATCCAAGGTGGGAGAGTCTCCAGGCACCCAGATGCTCTGTGGCTGCAGAGCAGCCCAGTGCTACATCCTACTCTCAGCTCTCCCCAACGCAGCCAGAGGAAAACCTGCTGAACCCTCACCACTTGGAGGAATACTTCAGTACATCAGTATTAAACAGCGGCACATACACTTCACCGAAGAAGCTGTAACAGTGTCAGAAGCAAAACCCAACCCCAAACAAGGACAAACCAGCAGCGACACTTAGGAGGGACAGACTTGGTGTAGCCGAATACAAGAGAAGTTAATTAAGCTTTGACCTCGAACACTTCCAGCAAACTCCAGTGGTTATAGGCAGGAGCATGCGATACCTTAGGAAAGTGCATTTCGAGAATAGTAAGCAGTGTACGGTACAGGACCAAGTGGAAGTTTTATCTTCCAGGAGGTTTTGAGTCCTGAAACTGACAGCCCGTGTTTCTGCCTCTTCCTGGGGAATTTCCAAATTTGGAAAGACCAAATCCACACAACCTTCAGCATCACCTCCCTGGGAGATGAGGCCCCTCTGATGTCTACAGGGAACTGCTGTGGATATCCTCCATGGCTCAGCATCTCTTTATTTATCTCTGCTGCTCCCATGGGAAACATTCATGAGGCTCTCAGCAGAGAATGATTTACAAACTTCTGAGATCACTAATTTTCTGCCCTTGAGAGCTGACTACTCCCACGGTATGTTCGCCCCATGGCAGCAAGATATTTCTTTGCCAATGTCAAAGATCAATGTTTGTAATAATTTCTTTAAAACAAACCAAGGAAAAAAAAACCCAAAAACAGTCATGTACCATTAAATAAGAAGGAAGGATGTCGCATGAGAGAGATTTGTTTTTCCACATCAGAAACTGCTTTCAATAGGAGGAACAACTGTCATACATAAATTCTTTAATATCTGAAAAGTGCTTCATCAAATATTTTGCTTTTGATCTTGCACAGATAGTCTTTTTTTCCATCTACTGTGAAACCAGTGGCTGCCTGAAGACAGCACATTCTTACTCCATATACTGTGTTTAAGTACACTATGAAATGAAGATTCAGCTTGCTGCTCTCCCTTACAGAAAGAACTGCTTAAATATAATTTTACTGGTATCAGTTAAAAAAGCATAATTTAGGAGGGCAAAAGCTATTTAAATTCAAGTCCTACTTACTTAAACAATGTATTATTAGCATCGAAAAAAGAGACAACATGTATAATGTTTCAGTTTATCCTTGGCTAGTCAATCCTGAAAATTAGACTGGCTTATAAGAAGGAATTTTATGATGTGGTTAACAGTATTTTGCTGTCTAGAAGCCGGAAACAGGGTCCTTGAAATTGACTGAAAAGCATGTGCTTCAAATATTTAATTTTCTGTTTCATTACCATTTATTTTTTAAACCATGACATTTATGTGTGTTGTAATTAGATTTTAATCTTATTGCTGCCACAAAAATTACATATAAAGAGAACTGTATCAAAATAATGCATTTTAGAAATGGAGTAATTTCATAGAGTATTTTTAAATTATATTTCACAAAAATTATATTAACCAGCAAGGTCCTTGAGCCTTCTGAATGCATTCCCTCTTATGTAACAAAAAAAGAAATGACTGTCACTCAGACGACCAGATTACGCATACTATTTTAGATTTGCAAAAAAAATCAGTACTGATGAAGTGTGACAGTTTGAAGTAAAAGCCCTGTATGGATGCATCCTCCAGCTGTGTAACAGCTGCTCACATACAGCAAGTCAAAGTACCTTGCATATAATCTTTAAAAATGTGTTATCATAAAGACAGAACTGCAACTACTCTCAGATAATTTGACATGAAGTACAAGCCTCTCGGACAGACATTCTTGGAATAAAAACAGTGTAAAATCCACTTGATACAGATGCTTGATATAGGACAAGAACACATCAGGCAAATACCTGAATTCACTGCAGTGCAAATATTTGCCATGTCCCCTCAGTATTCCCAAGAGATACTTTCTCTTACGCTTAGGATGCTTATAAGGAAGATTCAACAGATTTTAGACAAGCTCAGCTAGCCAGAGAACTGCTTAATGAAAACTGTCCAAGGAACTGCACAATCAGAAAGGACTTTCACATCTAATTTAAATGCTGATTCGATTGTGTTCTCCAGCAAAGTCATGCAAATAAAGCAGGACCAGTTGGAAGGCGTTTCCAGAACTGATGAAGTAATTGGACCCAACTAAGAGAAAAGAAATGCCTTGACTCAAGGACGTTTTCAAGATGGACAGACCTCTCTGAGCCTCCCAGACACACTAAGAAGTCCTCAGATTAGGAACAATATTGTGACAGGCAAGATTGTGAAGCTGCAACACTTTCAGACACTAGCTCACCAAAGCAACTACATCAACCTCAGATGATCACTATAAGGTCTGCCAAGACCTCTCCAAGTTTTAGATGGGGGTTGCGAGACAACCTTGAACCTTTCTTAGTCACCTTAGGGTGTTCACATCACCCCTTCCCATTCCCCACAGAAGCCCTGAAAGCTTGCATACCCTCGTTCCACATACACGCACACTCACCTACACAAAATGCAGGAGGCTCTTAAAAAACGACCACAGTTCCAGTTTCTGGGAAACTCACCCCAGATGCTCCCGCCGCAAGCCTCTTGAAGTCCATGTTTCACTGCTATCCTCAGTCTTGGTAGGACACTGGGGACCCAGAGGAAAGACACCACCTCCACCTGCTCCCCCACAAGAAAACAAGTTGGTGACCGCCTAACAGCAATCCAAACCACTCTCACCAGGTTTCTAGCAAGTTAGGAGACCCCTCTGGGATTTACCCACCCGGGTTGGTGAGAGGTTGCAGACCACAGCCAGCAAGTTACCAAAGCTCAGATCCACTACAGGCTCTCGCCTGTGCACAGGTCAGGGCAAATGTTCCCAACCAAAATCACATTCTCACAACCATCACTCTGCAAGTGACTAATACACCCCAAGCTTCCTCTGCCTCCACCTGATGCGTCCCTAGTTCGTAAGAGATGTATCAATGTTAGTCCTCAAATGCGCAGCTTTGTACCATGCACGCCCGTACTAAATGGAGTAAATAAAAGGTGGGAAAATTCATTCTTCCCACATAATAACTGAATTCTCCTCAGTACTAACAAACATCTCCCAATATTATGGCATCCCCAGTTTTACGCAGATTTCACAGGCCTACGTCTGGCTGTCAGGGCTATAATCAAAACGTTAAACTGAACTGACCTTACTTATGATCCTCAAGGAGTATCACTTGCAGTATCTTTCTCTCTCCCCTACTAACTGTTCCTGCAGTATCCATATACCCTTATCTCTTTATATTAATCTCCACCTTCTTTATCTTCCATAAGAATTTCCTGTGAGACACAGTATCAAATGTTTTATTTTCAACAACTTGGATTAAGCCCATTGCACTGCCCTTCTCCAAGTGGTCAGTTATCTTATCGTGGGAAGATACCAGATCAGTCTGATGGAGCTGCCTATGATAAAACCATATTGACTTTTATCTATTAGCACCATGTCCTTGATTATCCTTTTTGTCAAAATTTGTTTTAAAACCTTGCACCACACAACCAACATCACATGAGCAGGCCTCACAAATCTCCCCCCTCGCTGTCATCTTTAAAGATACTGCATCTAATTTTTGCAAGCCTGAGGTTCCCACTCCCAAGCTGACAAACACATTGAAAACTCATGCTGGTGCATTAGCAATCTTACGTTCCTCCAGTACTCCAGAGTACAGATTGTTTGTACTTCTCCATTTCCATCCCCGTCTCATCACAATAAGCAGGTAATTGTTTTGTTTCTGTCTTTGTTTCACCTTTTACCACCCTTTTGGAAGCCATTCAGTGCTCTCCCACTACCTTCCTAGACACCAACATTCATGTACCCCTGCTACTACCATTTCATTGCAAACCATGGCAGAACAAGCCAAAAAAGACAACCATGGTTTATTAATAATAATCACTAGATTGCCCAAGTTTCAATCTTCATCCTCACATCCCACTTAAGGCACCAAGTAAATTAAGTTTATCTAATGCATGTCCTCACTCCTGTTACTACCTGTTTTTGAACTCTGAGTTCACCTATTTTAAGCAATCACTCCAGGTTTTGCAGAAAAAATTCCCTTTGATTACAAACTTCAGCTTACTCATTTTTTGACATAACATATAATTCCCTGCTTTGAGGAAGTGGTGATAATGGTAATTTGGAATTTTATAGGGAAAAAGCAGACGTAAATTGTGGGAAAGAGAGAATGAGTGCTGTCTCTTCACAGGCCGTAATTCTGCTTTTGAAAATTGCAATTGAGACTACTGAAGGAGAAGAAAATAATGATCATAAAGGGGAAATAATTTTAAACTTACTTCGGAGAACTGAGCCACAGTACTGAAAACCATCAGCCCCACACATGCCTGCATCAGACAGCAACATTGAACAGCCTGTAGTCTCAGACAACCAGAGAATGGTTTTTGGTTTCATTCACCCTGCTTTTGAATGAGTCCTTACCCAAAAGAAAAAGACTCTCTGGGCAGAAGCCTAGTGTTGTAGAACTTACATAAAGAGGTACTTCAGCGCAGCTCAACTCCATTGTCACAGCATCTAGAAACAGAATAAACGAGTGAAATTATTACACACCCATCAGGAGGCATTGATATCACTATGCCCCATTCATGTCTGCAAACTAAGTCGACATCTTTCAGAATTAGGAAAAAAAAGGATATTAAGCTTATCAACTAAGTTGCCCCAAATTTCCCCAGAATGAGGAAATGCTGATGTAATCGTCCATGTAAGGCTGGAGGAGGGGTGGCCGGTCTTAGTTAACATGCTGTGTGCTTTTCACACAATAGACACAGAAAACAAAACAGGTCAGGCTGAGCCCAGGCGCTGAGACATTTGTAGTTGCAGCAAATGAAGTAGTGGAAATTGCAGCATTTCTCATCTCTGGAGGCAAAAAATGGAATTTGACCTCAAGAGGTAGTTGTAACAACTTTTGCTGCACCCCAATATCCCAAGTGTGTGGTGCTGGTTTTTTAGCAACTTCATAGAAGATATCCCCAAGGCAGGTCTCCTTAACTACCCTAAACAGCAAGCTACTGACACAAGTCATCACTGGAATTACTATAATTACAGTCATCATAGCAACTCTGATTTCTATTCTTATATTTCAAACTCACTACATCCTCAAAATCATACTCTAAAAATAATATTCCTGTCAAATGAGAAAGGCATACCAGAAGCAACTCCACATCTTTAGAACAGCAAGGTGGGATCAACAACTGCACACAAGTCGTCTTCTACTTGCTGAAACAGGCTACAAAAAAAAAGAGAGTCTGTCTTAAGAGGAGGCTGCCGCAGCTCAGATGTGGCCTTGTTTTTACAGCTGAACGCTTTCCAAGAACAACACAGTTGTGCAGCTCATTGCTTGTTAATGCATAGGTACAGCCTGCTATGAGTCAGATAGGATTTGAGAAGCTCCCTGGCTACAAACTGCAGAAACTAAATGCACAGCTTCAATCAAAACCAAAACCAAAAACCACCCACCCCAGCACACACTCCTTTTAAAAAACAAGTTTGTTAACACCCATCTCCTGGTGCTCATCAATTCATCCATATTCACAAGCACCTACATTCTTGCTGTTTGAAATCAGTATGATTTTAGAACAGAAGGCAAAACCCTTTACAAAATCACTGGCCACAAATATTCATAAAAAAATAGAAAAAAACTTCCATATTGTAAAAAAAGTGTATCAAGGCAAACTTTGTAAGAAAAGTGTATCAAGGCAAACACTAATCCAGCCAGCCTAGTCAGCAGCAAGACTCAGACAGGAGTTTCTTATTTTCTGCGGAAGGAGGAGGTATCCCACAGCTGACTCCAAGGCGTCTCGCTTTGACAGACAGAGACAAAGCTCTGCAGTTTCCAGCAACAGCATCCTGAACCCAACCTTAAGAGCAGCAGCATGGGAAGCGCAGTCCTGTTTGTACAGAAGAGAACAGGGTTACAAGAGAAATTAAGAAACCGTAACATTAATCCCACAAGGAGTATATTAAGGTGGAGCTTTTCACAAGCATCACCTTACAGAACAGAAGCAGCACATTAACTTCTATCCCAGACCTGTCACCAGCTCACAATTACTGCCACACACAGATTACGTATATACAGGGCATCACTTCATGGTTGGCCGAAATGAGAGACATGCCACCCAGCTGTTCTACACTATTGTTCTATTCTGCTGCATAAAATCTCTTCACCTGCAATGGTTCTCCCTCTACAAAGGAACACATCCGAACTAAACTCTACCATCTCTTCTGCAAGAAAATGTGAGCACATTCAAATCATTATGCCATGCCAACAGAACAAGACCTATTCCTGGTTACTTCTGTTATATGACTATCTTGACCTCCAGAGCCTCAAGAGACATATCTCAACACCTGCCCCCTCTGCAAGGATAAGAAAGGTGGGCATCCAGTCTAATCTACCTATTCTACTGCAGGTGTGCACAAGAAGGCATAAAGCCCTTCCTTTGGGGAATTGTCATTGCACCACCAGTACAATAAACTTCTTTTGTATTTGATAATACAAACACAACTCATTGGAGAGATGATGCCATCCCAATTTCAGTTCCCTTCATCCTTTGCTTGCGCCACACTCTGGATCCCCTGGGAGCTTGTGCATCCGGGAATGCTAAGTACCTAGCTCAGTACGGATCCTGAGTGGGTAAATAAGCTGAAAATTTAGCTCATCTGAAGCAATCAATGTTTTCCATACAGCACTGGCTAGAACCATGTTGAGATGCAACCAGTACTTTCAACAAGTGCTCCACTGACAAACCAGCTTATAATAGTTGTTTCCCGGACACAAAGGTGCACCTAATGGTACTCTCTCTGCTTCCTGCAGAAGAACCAACAAATGTCAACACGCAGCACTATGCAGCCTCTTCTGCTCTTCTCACACTCTCAAGAGCGCTGGTTGTTTAGAAAAAAAGTTTTTCATGAATGGCTCACGTCTTTCCTCCATCTGGGGCTTACAGTAACTCAGCTTGGCTGCTGGAAGTGGCTGGGAGGGGCAGGAAGAAGAAGAGGATGCACATAGGGAGGAAATACTCAGCTCTGGCTATGGAGCAGCTCTTGTGCAACCTCCTTTTCAGAGCAAGGGACTGAAGGAGACACTGCACCCTACCGCTCGCCTCCTCTGTACGGCAAAGAACTGCTCAGCTCCCCAAAAAGCAGCATCCACAGTGCCCAAGAGGTGTCATGTAGACAACCACTCTCAGGTGCTGAAGAGCGGTCCTACTCCGCACAGCAAGGGGAGGGTTGAGCTGCCTGACATCATGAATACACATCATTTCACAGGGCAACACCTGATCTCTTCTGCTGACATCTGTGCCTCTGACACAGAAACCAGCAGGATGGGCATCTAACAGACAAACAGGTCCAGTTTCAGGCATTGCCCACGAATATTGAGCTCACGCCAATGTCAGCCACAGCAGGATTCATCTCTGCACAAAAAAAAAAACCAAAACACACAGAACTTTTCAGTATCCAGTTCAGCAGTAAATTTAATGGAAGCATTTTTTGTCATGTACTGCAGACTGGAGAGACTTGCAGCATGAATGTCAGCCAATTACAGGTAAATGTACAAAAAAGAACAAAAAATCTTGAAAATTATTTTATTTAACTAACTTTTTTTTCAATCTACAATCTCCCCTTAAACCTAGTGCCAAATGCTATTGCCAGTCTCCTGACCAGGTCAAGTTATTGAGATGAACATCATCAAGTATTTTGGGTTTTATCAAAGATGCAAGACATTTCAATAATCCCTCCAACACTTTTCCTCACCTAACATTTCACTTATTGGTTGCCAACTGTGGGCAACCAATATCCAATTTCTTTCAACATTACAAATTTTAGCATTTTATAGCATAGTTCCCCCAAATATCAAGACATGTTAGAAGGACCACAATAAGGAAATAAACCGATGGAAAATAGAAACATCAGATACTGTTAATTGCATTTTAATGGAAAAGATATCAGTTATCAAACTTTCTACTCTGTACACACCAAAAATTAGATAAGGGAAAGCATTATCTAAATCTCAGCAGAAAGGCACTTCTACTGGCTGACAAGGTGACCCTTCAGCCAACACTGTGACTACTATTTGGTTGTCCTAGCACCTACTGCATATCATCAGCATTTTCCTGAACACAAAAGGACACTTCCTGATCCTACAACAACCTGGCTTACAACTCACGATTTGACTTTCTCCTCTTCCCTGTAAACAAAGCATATATCTGTGGAAGAAGGACACAGAGAAAGTGAAGAAAGGACTCTGGCTTTGATGCTGCTCTGTGATACAGCAACCACTCATGTGGAATTCACTTAACTGAGGGCTCTGCTGCTGCTGTAATGAGCCTCCATGGCTTATTAAGCAGCACCAGACCACAGTTTGTGCAAGTCTTGCAAACAGCTGCAAAGTATAAGCAGTGGTACAAAATATATATTTCATATTTCTCTTCCAGGTATCAGTTCCAAGATAACAAAACACAAGGTCTTTGGACCCTGGTCCCTATATTCTCCTTTCAGACCATAATCCCACATCTCTGTGCCTCAGACCACTACTGCTGTTTCATAAACTGTAAAGCAACTGACTGAACATCAAAACTGCCAAGCTATGTAAGTAAACCCCCAGTGATGCTTCACAGGTGCCCTGGAATTCAATTCTTCCTTTGCTATTTATATTTCTTTTTGGTGATGGTCACATTGAAGTTCATGTCTATAAAACTCTAAGAATTACAGTCTTATTACCACGATCAAGACAAGCACATTAAATCTTTATTTCTGGATCAACTGGAGCAACAGGAAAGCAGGGTGCGTCCCACCCAGAGGCCACTGGAAAGTAGGCAGGAATCCCCAGAGCATCATTGCTGATGCTTTAAAAAATAGCATCGTTGTCTAAGCAAAATGCCTTGCGCATTGTAGAAATCTATCCACTGGATAAATGTGTTACACATCACTATTATCATCGTTTTATCATTTTTTACCATGTAAGTGTCCGTAGGAGGTAGGTGCTACATCAACCCACATGACAGCTTCTAAGATGGATAAAAATTATTGTACATACTGTCTTCATACTTCTCAGATCTTAATACTCTTCAAAAACAGTGAGATTCTAGCATGGTGCCCACAGACCAGCCAGTTGCCATTAATGATGTTCATCCCACTGCTTCCTCTGAACAAGGGCAGCAACTGAACCAAACTGTATGTTTGAGTTGACAGATTCCATCTCAGCTACGTTACGTATGTGACACCTAAAGGCTTGCTCACAGCTTCCCAAGCACCAGGAACTACGCTGCGCAGCAATCAGGTCTACCGTGGGACCGAACGTTCTTTTATGTGCGGATCCTTGCTCTGGACCTGATTAAAAGATCTTGACAGAATTAAATGAAAGGAAAAAAAGAGCAAGCTGAAAATACACACATAATAAACACTACACTCCTAGTGTCAGAATTCTACACCTTTACAGCCAAGGTTTTTGACATAATCCTTCATTTTTACACTTGGCTCTCCTGAACGTCTACAGCATGAGGGATAGGGAGGGGACAAATCAAAACCCGCAGCTAGCAGTTTCACAAGCACATTCATTTACTGCCTTCTAACAGTATTCAAACTGAGAGGTAAAATATACCCTTGCCTATTAAATTTATAATGAATCAGCTTGCACTAGTGTTGATTACTTCACCACACATTAGTTGCTCTTGCAGCAAGCGAACAGAAGAAATGCAGCTAAACGCCTTTTAAAATAGCTCCCTTTTCAACAATTTGAGACAAAAAGAAACTTAAATCTTCCTCCAAAAAACATCACCGTCCACTCATGGCTATCGTATTTCTTGTTAAGGCCACAGCCATTTTGTGCTCCTTAGCAGGGCAAATACTTAAAGAGACTCCAAAAAAGGGTCACATTTTTTAACCTTTTAAAAATAGATTTGGGTTTTAAAACATAAAAACAACTCTAGAAAAATGCCTCTCAGACAGAAGCCTGCTCCTGAGGTTGGCAAAATGTATTCTTTATGCATTCCTGTATTAACATTCTTAATGTGACATTCTCATTTCAACTAAAAATAAAATGGGGCTCTAGATTTTAGAAACCTTAGGAATGTGGAACATGGGTTATACGTTACTGAAAGATAAAAATAAAAACAAATGTATATGTAAAGTCACTAAAACAAAATAACATCTGTTTAATACCATTGCCAGACACCTGTCTCACCTGCCTTATTCCTTTTAACGCCCATTTTGACAGAGATGGTAGCTTTCTGATGATTTTTTTTTTTTAATGACTTTTAGAATTTCCCACTCCCTAGTTTGGGCACTGTGAAGCCATGAGACCAGAGAAAAGGCAAACTCTTTAACGAGTTCATATAGCACAGTTGTACAGTTTACTGACAATCTAGCAAAGAAGCGGACCAGAAACATTTGGTTCTACAAATGCACTCAAATGCATGCTCCAGTGCTATCTGTGACAATTCATCATCACTCAGGCTTCACCATCCACCAAACTGCTGTAACTAACAAACAAAGTTATAATAAATAACAAAGATATATTGTGTGTTTAATGACACTTCTGTACTTTGCATTCCACTTCATGAACAGCTAGAAAAGCAAACAAACCCTACAGCCTTTAAGAGCAAGAAACAAATTTTCAATGCCAAAAGTCATTAGCTAATAATTCTGATATTCATAAAAGCAGCTTCCATTGAGAAGGACGACTATTCCACCTCACAGCCCTCTTCTAATTACTTATGTAGTTTAGCAGTACCCACTTGTCTTAATGATGCTGAGGTCTGAAAGATACATCTCACACAGCTCAACTAGTCAGTAGGAAAATCTGTAAATTTTTGAGAATTTCATAGTTTTTGACAAATTTCAGCAGACAACATTGAGTAAAATTCCAAAAACATTCCTAAGACGGGGAATGAGAAGATGCTACAGATGTAGTAATATTCAAGCTAATAGAAAAGAGAAAAAAAAAAGGAGTGCTCCAGACAAAAAGTATGAAAACTCCTGGTGCAAAGATTTCTGTAGCTTCAATACTTGGGCACAAACATGCATGGTGATACAAATCCCACTTGCAGCACCTTAGCACCTGAAAGATTTATTTGCAGAAGGCACAAAGAATGTATGTTCCTGCCCTGTGATTACCGTATCCCCTATGTATAAACGGGAAACCAAGATATGCAGGTGCCGACTGACAGATATGTGGCCATGCAGAGTGCATGGTTTTTGGCTGGCAAAGTAAAAAATTGGAACTGGATCTTCTGAGTCACTAGATTAGTCATAGGCTATCCTTCCTATATCCTGGTGCAAATTCTCGTTCAACATGTTATTCAGATCAAAAGAATGTCGGGCCATTTGACACACCATACCCTTCTGAAACAGACCCACAAAGGAACTATTCTCGGGGGAGACAATGGGAACTTCTCCTGAATTAACAGCAGCAGTTTCAGTTCAAGAAAAGGAATACTCCTCCTTGATATTACGTAACAAAATGTTGGCAGAAATGTCTAATTTACAAGTCAACAGAGAAGGCCAGATGAGTTTCCTGGTAGGTTATTATTAAGACACATCTATACGATCACTTTCTTTGTTGCACTCAATATTCAAACACCACTTTGGAAAAAAGAAAGCATTTAAGTACTCAAATCTTTTCACCATTCCGAAGTCACAGAATACAGTTCATTTTTTACCTATGTGGAAAAATCCCTCCTACTCAACTGCCTTCTGAAATCCTGTTTCCACAAAGTGTGGCAGAGAGCAAATTATCCCTACAAAATTTAAAAATTGTGTCAACTGTTAGGCTTTCTATTGCATTCGTGTGCCTCTCATTGACTTAGAAGAACCACCTCCATTTTTGTATAGGACCAAATACAGAGGCAGAATTAAGTCCGTAAAAACAAAGAAGGATTTCAGAACCTTTCTTCCGAAGAAGAATCACTGTAAGGGGTGAAAATTTGCACAACTCTAAGCTGCCCACACCAGTGTCCCATCAAAATGCTACCAAGAATTGCTTCGAAAGTTGTTTCTTGGAATTTCACCATTAGAAAAGTTTTAATTTCCTTTACATTTTTCCGTTGTTAAAGAAGCTGAATTAAGTTAAAAACTTCTTTTGCTCTGGCTGAGAAAGGCAAGCACTTCCGTGATTAAATCCAAACCGCTTGTCCACTTAGGGACAAAAAAAACCCCCAAAAAACCAAAAAAACCCACGAGCGGCTCTTACGGCAAAATAGTGAATGAACAAGAAAAATAAAAATATACCTAATAAAAAAATCCTCCCTCTCCCCACTTTTGGCACTTTGGACGGTAACTGACAGCCCACGGGAAACGTTTTCCCCGGACACGAGCGGCGCCAGGACCGCGTCTCAGCCGGCACCGGCTTCATCACCATCATCACCATCACCATCGCCATCGCCACCGCCACCCACCACGGCGCCGCTCACCACCACCACCGCGCCGCCGCCGCTCGCCGGGGCTTGACGCCGCGCCACGCAGAAGGCAGCGGACAATCCGCCGCCGCCGCCAGCCTAGCGGCCCCGGCGTCCGCCCGTCCGTCCCGCGGGGCCGGGGGCTGCCGGGTAGCAGGTGCCGCGGGCCGGACTCCCCCGGTCCGCCCCGACGGCAGCGGCCGCCTTACCTAACGCGGGACGTCCCGGACGAGGCTCTGACGGCCCGGCTGCGCTGCCGGGGGAGGCGGCGGCGCAGCAGAGCTGCCGCCGGGGCCGCGCCTGCGGGAGCCCGCCGGGGTGCGCCCGGCCCCGCGGATGCACCGCCCCCACGCTCCGGCAGCTCGCCGCGCTGCGATGGCCCCGGGCAAGGGCAGGCTGGTGCACGGCTCCCGGCGGGCGGCCCGTCCCCGCCGGGGACGAGGGGCAGCTACGGGTGGCTGCCCGCCTCCACCGGCAGCCGGTACCCAGGCTTGCTCGACGGGGCGGGCTGGAAGGCGGGAGCCCTGCGCGGCCCCGGACTCCGGGAGGGGCAGCACCGGCCCCCAGCGACTTTCAGTGGGGAGCGCTGCCCTCTCCCGGCCGAGCGCGGCTGCAGGCCGCAGGGAAGGGGGCAGCTCCCGGCACCTCCGCTCCGCAGCCGGAGCCCGCCCCTCCCGCGGCCCCCGCGGGGCTCTGCCCGCGGGTTATCGCGCCGCTGCCCGGTCGCGCCTGGCAGGTGCCACGCGGCAGAGTGCTTTGGTCCGCGACAGACCACACCATCTTCTGGCGTTTCAGCGGCTACAGCTACACAACACTTAACTTGAGCTGTCGTTACAATCACCTGACAACGCTGACTCCCTAAGCCTATTCAGACAATCTGTTTCACTAAGGACAGTAGAGCACTGAAGACGTCGTGTTGAGTACCAGATTGGGGGGTAGGGATTTCTGAAGCTCCCTGCCACTGCACCGTAACTTAATTCATCTCCTGTTTGCTGTAGATGGACAGCATAGTTTCTTCTTAACAGCGGCATTCTGGCACAAGGCTGTGGGGATGAAAAAGTTCACCCAAGTGCTGTAAGCAATGGATGAAAGAATTAGCGTTTTACCATGAAGGCTGGAACACTATGAAGGTGCATATTTCGTTAGTATCCCAAATACATGGGAAACAGAGGAGAATAAAGGTAATCAGAGAAAGATAAAACATCAGAGAGCTGGACCTGTTTAGTCCAGAATTAGAGATTAGGTAGAGTCCAAGGATTAGTTTATTGAGCAATGCTACCATTTTGAAATTGACTACGCCAATAGTAAAAAAAGTTATTCCAGTTCTCTAAAGAGTATTATATGAGATGAAAGTGTGGTCTGTTGCCACACCTTTTTGCCATCCTGTACTCTTTTCCCATACCCACAAGGATACTTGCAGGTCCTGACTTTTAAACTGAAAAGCACTTACAATGTGAATCGTAAACACATTAACTTCAATAATCTGTGTTGACAGTTTGAAAAAATTGTACATAGGAAACAGCAACACAATTCAGACTGACATTTTCCTTAGCTGATATTTGAAGGCTTACGTGTTGCACGTTCGACTAAGAGAAAAGCTGGAGCCAACCTGGTACCCTAGTTACAATCTGACTCACGTTTCATAATCAAAAATTCAAGCTGCTCAGTTATTGTCTTCTTACAAGATGTGCTTAATGCAATTAAACCCCTCTAATTCACTTACTTTCACCCATCTAAATGCATGATAGTTTCATCAGCATTTTTTAAAAGGAAGTATATTAAACTGCTGCAAGATGCCAGTGAAACCCCATCACCACTCCTTGCATTCAGCAAGAGTTTCATGGCTTTACATAGTGTGTGTCCATCTTGAAAATTTGAAACTTGTCATAGTTTTGCCTTGGGTGGCTTATCACTCTGTGCAGAGTACAAGGAAGCAGGGACTTTCTGTGTCATACTTGTCAGAACAAGTCCACAACTCGGAGATTGCAAAGGTAATACAGCCGCTGGCTGCAGTGCCATCAGGACTTAGGAAAGTTAAACTTGCAAGGAGGAAAAATAAGAGATAAAGGGTGATGGGGTGCAGCCAGGTTACGGGTGGCTCGCAGCCATCTTACAGCATCTTTCCTCTACATGCAGCCCCAGCATACTTTACTGGAAGCACACGTAAGGATTGCTTTACTTCAGTTGCTATATTCACTTACCATTGAATATAGCAAGCTACACAACTGCATATTGTCCAAGAAAAGAAGACAAGCATAAGTGCATCTTTAGCAGCTGGAGACCCTCAGGATTTCAATTCTAAATTTTCCTAATTCAAAGAGTTACAAAAATAACTAGTTAAGAGTTGTAATTTAATTTACATGATTTCCATCACCATGTAGTATTACTCTAAGACACTGACTTAGACCTCAATTCCAGAGGGAACCACCTCTTGCATCTCCATCATGCAAACGAGGATTTAGGTAAGCTTTTTGTATGTGTTGGGACTATGCATGCAATATGACAAGTAAGTTTTGCTAGACTACATTCAAATAGGAAAAAAAAAGAAACCCACCCACCATAACACATGCATTTCAGGGCCTGTCTTTGGATCACATAGAACTTACTGGCATCAAAGTAATGACTTGCCCAGGACTTACATGCCACTGACTAATGTTTACTCAATTTTTCATGATGCACAGAATGGTTTCTGCTGGAATACATCCGCTATTAAATACAGCTTAAAGCAAAGAATGTGTGATCTGCCAACTACTACCCTTAATTATTAAGAATTGAAATACTTGGATGAAGGCTTAGCTTTCAACACACACATGCAAAAAGTAATGTTACATAATGGAGCACATAATAGGGAAAGAGGCAGTGAGGTAGTTTCTTGAGCTTACTAATATTACTAGTCCTTACTTAGCACTTACTTACTGCTCCTCCTCCTACTCCTTCTCCTCTTCTTTTCACCTCCCCCGGCCCCCCAAGTGACACAGCTTGGAGAAACTTCTCCAAGTGAACTTCTGAAATCACACTCAATAAATGCTTACTAAAATAAGAAAAATGCTGAAATAATCCTTGCCTGCTCAAGGCAAGGTGAAGTGAAGACCAAAGGTGGTGCTAGAATTTGTGGTACAGTAAGCTCCAAAAAGCAAAGTAAGTCTCATTGAAGACATTAAAAAAAAAAAAGACAAGCCACTTTAAGTCATCTTCCATCACAATGTGTCACTGTAGCTAAAAATATCTACGTAAATAAGGATTAAAATCACAACTTACACTTAAATCTTTTTACAACACAGTCTTTTGACATTTGCTATATGTCTTTTCCTACATTTTTAAAGGGGATTGTAAACGAAGAAGTATTGAAAATTATATATAGGGGGCTTTTTGTTCCTTTAGTTTTACCTGTATTTCAAGTGTTAAATGTGTGTGGTGATCACTGAAAATTTTCTTTGTAGCTACGAAACTTCTATTTTAAATCATAAGCTGCAATATCCTATGAAATCTGATGGTTTTCCATAAAACCTCCAACCTCCTTGTTTTGCAGTATTTCAGTAGTTTAGGTTACAGGCTCCAACCATGGAAAGTCACTGAAAGGTAGACTGTGGTTGGCTAGAGCACCCTGAAAATGTTTCAGCTCAGCGTTGCAATGGTAACCTTTGCACAAACCCTGAGCTCAAGTAAGTATGCAAATAAAAACCAGGTATTTGGCAAAATTTGCTTGTGTTGCACAAGCATTGTTGGAGCCATTACAAACCCCCTCTTGTTGCCTTTTAAATTGAGAGATAGGAAAGAGTCTGAAGACTCACGATGGCTATTTGCTGGCAAGAGCAATGCCAAATTCACCATCCAGATGACTTCTGCAGTGTAAGGAGGTTGCTTTGTCTGGGTGGGGTCAGAAAATTTTTTTTAATCTATGAAGAGGTACTTTTTATTTCTTTGCTTTCCTGTTTTCTTTTAAGTAAGGGATGTCTTAAACCTGCTTTAATGTGCTCAAAACTTTTCCTGACACAGCCCAGTCTTTCACACTCCGTCAACTCATGAGACTTGAAACCTAAAGCAGAAATCCTTGGCAGAAGGTTAAATGATCAGAAAGCATCAAGAAACCTATTCTGCATCAAAACCTCAGATTTTAGGTTGTGTAATGTTTCCATGTATTGTTGTAAGCACATGAACTGATTTATGTTGTCTCAACTCCAGAATTCCATCAGTGATTAAAGAAAAGTGACAACTCTGTAAGTATGAACCTTTTTCATTTGAGGAGGGCTGGAGTAAGCACATGCCTTGAGACAGTAATAGAATTGAAACAACTCCCCTGCGATGGCTCGTGCACTAAGGTTTGGGGGGGAAGTCAGCCCGGTACATACACAGCAAGAATATTTCCATCTTGGTTTATATCCTCCTCTTTCCCAGCACTTACTACCGCATCAATCAATCATAAATTGCTTGCTTTATTAGCCACTTCAGTATTACACCTCCACAGCACTGCTCATTCCCCTCACATTTTATTGTTTTTTTCTATCAAATTCTTTATGCTTTGTATAGCACCCTCTTAGCAACTGTTATTACCAGCGCATCTTCACAAATAACGTACTTCTGAGTATCACTCAGCCCCTTCCACTAAAGGTTAGTGATGCACAATGCCAAAACTACTCAGGACCATGAATATTTTCTGCAACAAAAAAACTAAGTACAAATTTTGCATTCAAATCTCATATTTTATCTTATTCGGTGAGACAAGTTTAATATATATATATATTTATTATATCAAGTAAACTTCAAAAACCTAACCCAAGCTGTCATATTTCATATGATGTTGACAGTCTGATGGGAGCGGTGGTAAAGACAACCTGCTTAGAAGGGGAAAAACACTGAATAGAAGATGTCTGCTGAAATACTGACCGCCAGCCTGGGAACAAGAACATCCTTGAGGAGCACATCTTTGAAGTGCAGGTGGGCACCAAGAAACTGGAGACATCCTGAGATACCTTCAATATGCACAAAAACAAGGCAATGTAACCACAACTTATGATCTGCAAAGTTGAAAATAGTCTGAAAAAACAGGAAAAAATCCTGAGAAAGTAGGAATTGGTAACTGCTGTTGGCTGTTCTAACTGGAAGACCAGGAAAACAGCCTGCAAAAATAAAAATTGGTCCAAGAAAATAGAAAACATCATTATCTACTGGCTGTTCCACGTGGTGGCATCCTATGCTCCCTTACAACTCTGCAATACAAAAATTACTCACTTTTTACCCAAAATGAAGCCTCTCCCTGTGAGAACTTCCCATGCATGCACCTCTTCTGTGAGATGTCCTAGACAGATCAGACCCTTGCTGTGGACCCATGGCTGCCTCCAAACTCCATGACACATCATCTTTGAAGCAAGACATTGCCTGTTGTCAGTTGGTCCCTTTTGGGATCGGTTTCATTGGCCCAAATTCTGTGATCATTTTATATGTGTGCTTATAAGTAATTAATCATAAGTATATGCGCTACTTCACTAGTGGCAATTTTGTAATAGCCTGTAATACTGCAATATATACTTGCTCTGTTATTGATTGCTATTAATATTCATTTCTGTGACTGTTGAAATGTTTATTTGCTTTCACCATAGTAATTTTGTAGAAACTTGTAATATCTATCTACTTACCTCACTAACCATAAATATACTTGTTTTGTTAGTGGTGGTTTGTTGTAATCTGTAAAACAGTAAAAAAAATTAGGAAATAAAGCTTCCATGTGCTCGGGTATTAAGGAATTCTGCAAACCCACCATTGCAATCGCTTGCACCCACAGGACACATAACACTTTCGGGTTGTGACACACCCCGAAGTTTCACTGGTCGCTTGGGCTCCAGGTGAATGCCCCTTTCCATGTGATCACCAAAAAGTTTCACTTGCAATGAGTCATGTCCTCATTCACCTGGAAGTTAGCCTTTAAATTGTGTAAGACAGTGAACATACACAATCTATAAAAAAGCCACCTGGCTATCCCTGACTTCATCACTGAAATTCCTAATGGGTTATCAAGCAGCAGGTGCAGCTAATAATGTTAAATAGGAGAGCAAGCACACTCCATTCCGCATCCTATTCATCGTTCTGTATGCAGGTGTCTAAACTTACTGCATTAAAATGAAAAGCTTCTGGTATTTTATAATGGGTAAAAGATCAGGAGCACAGGTACTGTTTTCCTCAATCCCTTCAGTGGCAGGGAGGAACACTGAAAGGAACAGGAAAACACACCTGGTTAACACGTGGCTCAGGGGCTGGTGTCGTTGGCAGAATTTGGGGAGTTTTGACCATGGGGAGGTTTACATGGCACTGGGCCTGCTGGCAGCAGATGGAGTTCAGCTATCTCCAACGGGGAAGAGGATTCTCACTCATGAGCTGGCAGGGCTCATCGAGAGGGCTTTAAACAAGGTTCGAAGGGGGAAGGGGATAAAACCAGGATCACTAGAGATAAGCTTAGGGGTGGCGTGTCAGTGTTAGGGGTGAAATCAATAGCCCAGCTCAAGTGCCTCTACACCAATGCACGCAGCATGGACAGCAAACAGGAGGAGCTGGAAGCCATTGTGCAGCGGGACAGCTATGATGTAGTTGCCGTCACAGAAACATGGTGGGATGACTCTCATGACTGGAGTGCTGCAATGGATGGCTATAAGCTCTTCCGAAGGGATAGGCAAGGAAGGAGACGCGGTGGGGTGGCTCTGTATGTTAGGGAATGTTTCCACTGTATAGAGCTCAATGATAGTGATGACAAGGTCAAGCGCTTATGGCTAAGGATGGGGTGGAAGGCCAACAAGGCAGATATCCTGCTGGGAGTCTGTTATAGACCACCCAACCAGGATGAAGAAGCAGACGAAACATTTTACAAGCAGCTGGCAGAAGTCTCACAATCTCTAGCCCTTGTTCTCGTGGGGGACTTCAGCTTAAGGTATAACACAGCAGAGAGGAAACAGTCTAGGAGGTTCCTGGAGTGTGTGGAGGGTAACTCCCTGACACAGCTGGTGAGTGAGCCCACCAGGGGAAGTACCTTGCTTGACCTGCTGTTTACGAACAGGGTAGGACTGGTGGGAGATGTGTTGGTTGGAGGCCGTCTTGGGCTTAGTGACCACAACATGACAGAATTCTCAATTCTTGGTGAAGTAAGGAGGAGGGGTCAGCAAAACCACTACCATGGACTTCCAGAGGGCAGAATTTGGCCTGTTTGGGACACTATTTGAGAGAGTCCCTTGGGAGACACTCCTGAAGGACAAAGGAAGGCTGGACAGTCTTCAAGAAGGGAATCTTAAAGGCCCAGGAGCAGGCGGTGCCCATGTGCTATAAGAGCTGGAGGGGAAAGCAACCAGCCTGGCTGAACAGGGAGATTTTGCTGGGACTCAGGGAAAAAAAAAGAGTTTATCACCTCTAGAAGAAGGGGCAGGCAACTCAAGAAGAGTACAAGGATCTTGTTAGGTCACGCAAAGAGAAAATTAGAAAGGCAAAAGCCCAGCTAGAACTCAATCTGACCACAGTTGTAAGGGATAACAAAAAATGTTTTTACAAGTATATTAACAACAAGAAGAGAGCCAAGGAGAATCTCCATCCTTTATTGGATGTGGGGAGGAATATTGTCACCAAGGATGAGGAAATAGCTGAGGTACTTAAGGCCTTCTTTGCCTCAGTCTTTAATAGCCAGATCAAGTATCCTCAGGGTATTCAGCCCCCTGAGCTGGAAGACAGGGATGGAGAGCAGAATAAACCCCCCATAATCCAGGAAGAAGCAGTTAAGGACCTGCTGCACCACCTGGACACCCACAAGTCTATGGGGCCTGATGGGATACACCCAAGAGCACTGAGGGAGCTGTTGGAGGAGCTTGCCAAGCCACCCTCCATCATTTATCAACAGTCCTGGTTAACAGGGGAGGTCCCAGACGACCGGAGGCTGCCAGTGTGACACCCATCTACAAGAAGGGCCGGAAGGAGGATCCTGGAACTACAGGCCTGTCAGCCTGACCTCAGTACCAGGGAAGATTATGAAGCGGTTCATCTTGAGAATGCTCACAGGGCATGTGCAGGACAACCAAGGGATCAGGCCCAGCCAGCATGGGTTCATGAAAGGCAGGTCCTGCTTGACCAACCTGACCTCCTTCTAGGACCAGGTGACTGGCCTAATGGATGAGGGGAAGGCTGTGGATGTTGTCTACCTGAACTTTATTAAAGCTTTTGACAGCATCTCCCACAATATTCTCCTGGAGAAACTGATGGCTCATGGCTTAGACAGGTGTACTCTTCACCAAGTAAAAAAACTGGCTGGACATTCGAGGCCAGAGATTGTGGTAAACTGAGTTAAATGCAGTTGGTGGCCAGTCACAAGTGGTGTTCCCCAGGGCTCAGTTTTGGGGCCGGTCTTCTTTAGTATCTTTATCAATAATCTGGATGAGGGGATCGAGTACTCCCTCAGTAAATTTGCAGATGACACGAAGCTGGGCTGGAGCATTGCTCTGCTTGAGGGCAGGCAGGCTCTGCAGAGGGATCTGGACAGGGGCTGAGATTGACTGCATGCGGTTTAACAAGGCCAAGTGCCGGGTCCTGCACTTGGGTCACAACAACCCCGTGCAACACTACAGGCTTGGGGAGGAGTGCCTGAAGAGCTGCCCAGCAGAAAAGCACCTGGGGTGCTGGCTGACGGCCAGCTGAACATGAGCCAGCAGTGTGCCCAGGTGGGGAAGAAGACCAACAGCATCCTGGCCTGTATCAGAAATAGCGTGGCCAACAGGAGTAGGGAAGCGATCGTGCTCCTGTAGTCGGCACTGGTGAGGCTGCACCTTGAATACAGTGTTCAGTTTTGGGCCCCTCACTACAAGAAGGACATTGAGTTGCTGGAGTGTGTCCAGAGAAGGGCAATGAAGCTGGTGAGGGGTCTGGAGAACAAGTATTACGAGGAGTATCTGAGGGAACTGGGGTTGCTGAGTCTGGAGGAGGCTGAGGGGAGACCTTATCGCTCTCTACAACTACCTGAAAGGACGTGGATGTCGGTCTCTTCTCCCAAGCAATAGGACCTCAAGTTGCGCCGGGGAGGTTTAGATTGGATATTAAGAAAAACGTCTTTACTGAGAGAGTGGTCAGTCATTGGAAGAGGCTGCCCAGGGAAGTGGTGGAATCACTATCACTGGAAGTGTTCAAAAAACATGTAGACGTGACAATTCAGGCCATGGTTTAGTGGGCTTGGTGGTGTTGGGTTGACGGTTGGACTTGATGATCTTAGAGGTCCTTTCCCACCTTAATGATTCTGTGATTGTATAAGCATGGGGTTGTGAAATGACTTTTCAAATGGTCACTCAATAGTCCCACATTACTTGACAGCAAGCAAATACACTTTATGACACTGTTATACAAGTTGCAGATAGTGATGGCCAACAATGAGAAAGTGTTCCATTTAGGAAGGAGAAAAGTATTTCCCATTATTTTAATTTACACAGAACACTATAATAAATTTTGTAACCATGTAAGAACAACTGTGTCTATTAAATAAAACTATTTCAATTTCAGAAGCCTTCCACGACCAAACATGAAGTCT
This sequence comes from Phaethon aethereus, assembly GCF_964289735.1. Classification (NCBI taxonomy): domain Eukaryota; kingdom Metazoa; phylum Chordata; class Aves; order Phaethontiformes; family Phaethontidae; genus Phaethon; species Phaethon aethereus. The sequence goes on from NC_138577.1 coordinate 29,900,739, forward strand.
TTAAATGGAATCAGTTCAACTACAGTTCAACAAGAACATATCTAAGATATAATAAGGTACAAAATAATTTTTTGACAGAAGTACAGAGAAAGATAGGAATAGTACCTGAAATTCAATACTTGATCAATCCAGCCCTCCCAGCAGCAGAGCTAATCATCCTCTATTTTCACTTCATTTGATAGTGAAAGATATGCAGGAAAGAATAGAAGTGTGCATAACAGTTTCTTCGTAAGTCCAGCTTTAGCATCTTTCCGTCAATTCAGATGGTGATGCAACAAACCTACCAGATCCTAAGTTCCTTTTGCAGCTGGGGAAACAGCATCATAATTCACAAAATAGTTGAGGTTTGAGAGCTCATCTAGTAGCCATCCTTCCCCTCCACTCCCACACATTCAACTCCCTGAACAGAAAGGCAAAGATGGGGTTGACAGTTTAATACCCCCATGGTTTATGTTAGCACTCCACTCCCTCTGCCAAATGAAATGTGCAACTACTGCCTCTCACCCACACTGGAAGAAGCATCCTCTTTTACTCAGTGTATACTAGTGACACAAACCCAAGAATTACTCATGCAGAGAGGAGCAAAATCAGCTGGGTGCAACTGCTGACAAGACCACGTTTTGCCTTCCAAAGAACAGAAGGCGTTAGCATGACTTCCCAGAGAGAGCACGCAAGGAAGTCAGTTCTCCAGAACTCCATTCCAGACCTTGTTCTGGTCCAGCTAGTTAAATCTGAAGGAGTCATATCCAGAACCACAGTCTGACCGCATGTTTGTCTTCAGTAAGTCTTAACAAGGTAATGAGGTTGGTTGAATCCTGCCATCAGTTGTCTGAATGCAAATATAAAGTACACACACAATATGTGGTCACACTCAAACTGCTGAGTTTTTTCATAGAGTCATAGAATATCTCAAGTTGGAAGGGACCCATAATGACCATCGAGTCCAACTCCCTGCTCCTCCCAGGACTACCTAAAACTAAACCATATGATAAAGAGCATCGTCCAGATGCTCCTTGAACTCTGACAGGCTTGTTGGCGTGATCACTTCCCTGGGGAGACTGTTCCAGCAACCAACCACCCTCATAGAGAAGGACCTTTTCCTAATGTCCATTCTGAACTCCCCCGTGATACAGCTTCATTCCATTTCCTTGTGCCCTATCACTGGTCACCAGAGAAAGGAGATCAGCATCTCCCCCTCTGCTGACCGCCTTGAGGAAATTGTAGGCCACAATGAGGTCACCCCTCAGCCTTCTCTTCTCCAAGCTGAGCAAACCAAGTGACCTCAGCTGCTTATCCTAAGTCTCGCCCTGAGACCTTTCACCATCTTGGTTGCCCTCCTCTGGACACACTAATAGTTTGATGTGCTTCTCATATTGAGGCGCCCAAACCTGCACACAGTACTCAAGGTGGGATCGCACCAGTGTGGTGTAGAATGGGACAATCGCCTCCCTCGACCGGCCGCCTATGCTGTGCTCAATGCACCCCAGGACATGGCTGACCCTTTTAGCTGCCTGGGCACACTATTGATTCGTTTTCAACTTGCCATCAATCCAAATCCCCAGATCTCTTTCTGTGGGGCTGCTCTCCAGCCTCTCATCCCCCAGTTTGTTTGTATAACCACAGTTACCCCATCTGAGCTGGAAAATTCAGTACTTGGTCTTGTTAAATTTCATACAACTGGTGATTTCCAAGCTCTCTAGTCTATCCAGATCTCTCTGTAAGGCCTCTCTACCCTCAGGGGAGTCCATAGCTCCTCCTAGTTTAGTATTGTCAGCAAACTTAATGTACATTCAATTCCTGCATCCAGATCATTTATAAAAACATTGAAGAGAACTGACCCTCAAATTGAGCCCTCGGGAACCCAACTGATGCCTGGCCTGATTTAACCCCATTAACTGTAACTCTTTGAGCCTGATCCGTCAGCCAGACAACTGGACTTGTCTAGCTGTATGCTGGACAGTTGATCCAGGATACTGTGAGACAGTATCAAAGCCTTTGCTAAAATACAAAAGTACCACATCTACTGGCCTCCCTTGGTCAACTAGACAGGTGACCTTGTCATAAAAGGAAATGAAGCTGGTTAAAGCAGGGCTTTCCCCTTGTGAACCTGTGTTGGCTATGACCAATTGTGGCGCACCAATATGCGGTTTCTGTCTTAAAGATTTCACGGTTCCAAGGAACCCACACCTTTTTTTGGTACAACAGCTTGAACAGGTCTTGATATAGAGTGGACCCCAGAGAAGACCAAGATACCGGTTTCCCACAGAGCAGAGATACAGTGCAGGCACAAGGACCTGTTCCTGCAGAGCAGAGATACAGTGCAGGTGCAATGACTGGTTCCTGCAGAGCAGAGATACCGTGAGAGGAGACACCAAGGCCTGCAGATGTGCTGTTGCCTGTTGCATATGCACAAAGTTTCTTGGAATCAGCCTGTTGCATATGCACAAAGTTTCTTGGAATCAGCCTGTTGCATATGCACAAAGTTTCTTGGAATACGGACATTGTGGGACTCTGACTGTATAAAAATGACACCATCAGAAGCAAAAAGGGGGACCCCCACCACCAAGGAACATCAAGAGGACCAATGGGACACCGCTGGATCCATGGGTGGCGATATCTTCTTTGCGCTCGCGCACTCTCCCTTCCCCCCCCCCCCTTTGTCAAAGTATAAAAGACACGTTGCACAGGACTTGTTTGTTTAGTTAATCAAGAGAATCTTACGGACTGAATTGCAAGAAAATGGACAGGTGTTTGGCGACAGAAGCGAAATGGGCTAAGGTTCTCCCACCAAATCGGACTGACGGGACACCGCAGCTCCATGGTGGTAGCTACTGCAACTAATTCTTTCTTTCCTTCCTTTCTCTTTCTCTTGCATTTGTGAACCTGTTGTCAGGCAAATAAAGTTACCTGATGCTGGACTCCGTTTTGAGTCTTAATTCTGTTTTGGAGAATACGAACAAAACCTCGCTCCGGTCTATGACCGGCATGCGACACCAATGACTGCATTGTTTCTCAAGAGTTTTTCAGTAACTCCCAGAATAACCTTCTCCATAATTTTACCAGGCACTGAAGTGAGACTGACAGGCCAATAATTACCAGAGTCTTCCTTCTTTGCCTTCTTGAAAACTGGGACAACATTTGCCAGCTTCCAGCTGACTGTGACCTGTCCAGACTCCCAAGACTGTTGAAAAACAGTGGAGAGAGGTTGTGCAATGACATCCACCAGCTCTTTCAGTACCCTCTGATAAATCCCACCAGGCTCCATACATTTATGCACATCTAGCTGGAGGAGCACATCCCAAACAAGTTCAGGGTTGGCTGGGAGTTTATTATACCCCGCAGTTACAGCATTCCAACACAGGGCTCCAGGGGTCCCAGGGCCAAGATCAGTGTTCAAGACAGAGGCGAAGAAAGCATTAGACGTCTGCACTCTGTCTCTATATCCCTATTTGTGAGGTGACCAGCCTCAACAAGCAATGGACCAATGTTATCTCTGATTCTCCTTCTTATAAGCTTGTATCAGTTTCTCATTTTTTAAACACTCTACATAGCTCAGTCATAATACTAGATGATAAACATTTCAGTATTTTCTATTTTCTCATCATTAGTTACTCAGCTTTGAAAAACTCAAGCAATACAATACAGTAAATTCTGGCAGCATGGTCTTCAAAGTGGATCTGTTGAAATGCAAAGGTATTTACCCTCAAGAAGTTAGAACATGTAAGTGATCTAGCAATAAAAGTTTCACACATTAACAGAACTAGTCCAGGGCAAAAAAGATATCAGTGTCCCTCCTGAGAAATGCTCAGTTGAAATCTTGATAAAAATCAACCAAGTGACCAACCAGCTCATCTCTCCCTTTCTCCCATGTAATTCAGGTGGATGAACACAGGAAAGAGAAGTCTTCAACTTACCATTGTTTTTGAAACCCAGTCTACTTCTGGATGCATTCAGAGATGCCTCTTTTCTGGCAACCCTCCATGCTAACCATGCTCCTGAGCCGTAACAATATTTGGGGGTAGGGAGGTGCCCCCTCTTTCCAATACACAGCTGCAAAAATGCTTCCTATGAAAAGGATGTCAAAAAATAACAGACATGCTTTTCTTCTGTAACTATCTGCTCTGGGAGAAGATAATTCATTAACAATATTTCAAAGACAAATCAACATGGCAATTCCCAAATGAAGTCAAGGGAGATGCTGTGTGCAATAAATCCCCACTTTTCTATATGAGCAGAATATATAGAATAAACTATAAAGAATATCCTTTCCCCAAACAGGACACCCAGCATTACATCTCCAATCCAATGCACAATTAACTATTTTAACTATTTCAGTTCATGACATTCCATCTGAATGCTTCAAAATATTAGATGCTGGGGCATAAGGTAATTTCACTGATGGCAAAACAATTACATTTTCACACAAATAAATTAAATTTTCACCTGTAAACCAAAAATATGCATGCCAACCAAGAGTCTATTAAAAGCCAAAATTTGAAGTTTTGTATTAATATTATAATTTTAAAAAATCAGAACATGAACAACAGGAACCACAGTGGTAATAACAGCATCTTATTCTGGCTCCTCTGTAATGTCACTACGTAGATACTGAAGAAAAACTTGCATAATGAAAAAAAAGTATCTTACTAAATGGAAAAATAAGCAGTATTAATTTTTGTAACAGACAAGACCAGAGATACAACAAACAGACAAGTTTGGCAAGCAGACTAGGTGTCACTTGAACAAAGACTAGGTTTCAACACAGAAGCAGTGTATCCAGTAGAACTCAAAATTCAACTGGCTCCTTCTACTCAAGTAGCAGAAAATCAGTTGGCCAGTCAGATAAAAGGCTTAAAATCTAATTTTAGTAGTCTTGTTAGTAATTAAGATCTTAAATAGTATTTGTTTTTCCATGTTTTTAACATATTTCCATTTGTGTAGATGGTACTTAACACTGCTTCCAGCTCTAACTTGGCAAACTCACTTGGTAGAAAAATATGAATGGTAAACATCATAATAAATCCAACTACCGTAAGATCATAGAATCACAGAATAGTTTGGGTTGAAGGGACCTTTAAAGGTCATCCAGTCCCAGACCCTTGCAATAAGCAGGGACACCTTCAAGTACATCAGGTTGCTCAGAGCCCCGTCCAACCTGACCTTGAAGGTTTCCAGGGATGGGGCATCTACCACCTTCCTGGGCAACCTGTGCCAGTGTTTCACCACCCTCAGTGTGAAAAATTTCTTCCTTCTATCTAGTCTAAAACTACCCTTTTAATTTAAAACCGTTACCCCTTGTCCTAACACAACAGGTCCTGCTAAAAAGTCTGTCCCCATCTTTCTTATAAGCCCCCTTTAAGTACTGGCAGGCTGCAATAAGGTCTCATTGGAGCCTTCTCTTCTCCAGGATGAACAACCCCAACTCTCTCAGCCTGTCCTCATAGGTGTTCCATGCCTCTGATCATTTCTGTGGCCCTCCTCTGGACCCACTCCAACAGGTCCATGTCTTTCCTGTGCTGAGGGCCCCAGAGCCGGACACAGGACTCCAGGTGGGGTCTCACCAGAGCAGAGGGGCAGAACCACCTCCCTCAACCTGCTGGCCACGCTGCTTTAGATGCGGCCCAGGATAGTTGGCCTTCTATGCTGTGAGTGCACGTTGCCAGCTCATGTCCAGCTTTTCATCCACCAGGACTCCCAAGTCCTTCTTGGCAAAGAGAAGTCCTTCAGGGCTGCCCTCAATCCCTTCATCCCCCAGCCTGTACTGGTGCCAGGCATTGCCACCACCCAGGTGCAGGACCCTGCACTTGGCCTTGTTGAACCTCATGAGGTTCACACAGGCCCATTTCTCAAGCTTGTCCAGGTACCTCTGGGTGGCATCCGGTCACTCAGGTATGTCAACTGTACCACTCCGCTTGGTGTCATCTGCAAACTTGCTGAGGGTGCATTTGATCCAACTGTCTATGTCATTGATGAAAATATTAACACAGTGCTGGTCCCAAGACGGACCCCTGAGGGACACCACTTGTCTCCACCTGCAGATCACTAGCCACTGACCACTACCCTCTGGCTGTGACCATCCAACGAATTCCTCATCCACCTAACAGCCTATCCATCAAATTCATACCTCTCCAATTTAGATCAAACTGTTACGATTAAAATCTATTTCAATCTAACTTCTTCCTATGATTCTGCTAGCCACACATCCAACTTCAAGGTACTACAATGGATACATACTTTAGACATTAATATTGTCAGTAAGAACAAAGAATATGTTTGATGTCAAGGTTAGTGGTTTTCAAGCCACTAGGCTGCCAGGAGAAATGTCCACCTTCAACTCCAAGCACTGCTGAAAGGTCATGGAATAAGGAGGCTCCAGGAGAAAACTCATTTTGTGTGAAGTCTCCTAAGGGATACTGTCTGATTAAGTCACACAGTTAAAAGTAGCACACATTTCCTAAAAGACAAAAGACAGTTCAGGTCTATTAGCAGAAATAGAATAAAAATAGTAAAGTAAGCAGGAAAGAAGTTTAAAGTTTGGATGAACATGCTCCTTATTATTACCTATTATAATCCTAAGCCTTCAAAACCAGCAGATCACCATAGCCAGGAATGTATGTTGCTCACATAGTTAATTTAAGGGCAGACCAGATACTACTCCACACTTTTCAGTCAAAGATTGTTAAGATTTTAGGTAGAACTTGCAAAATTGTTCAAGTTATTTCCCACTGATACTCACCTTTCACCACCACACCTGAGAAAATTCCTTTTGCAGGAAATTCATATTATATCTCAAATTCCAGGCCTGGAGGAAAATGCAAGTCACAGAGAACAGGTAAAGTACAAAGTTCTGCCCTACAGATGTAGGGCACACAGCCTTTGGCACACCCATCTTTCTGAAGTACACCACCCTTCTCCAGCACTGCTTGGAAGTTAAAATACACCGTTACCAGTATGTATTGGAATACTGGGGTAACAACATAGACTCAAATTGCATCTGTAAATTGAAAGTGATAGAATTACACAAAAATTGTGTTCTTTTACTGAACTGAGGGTTTTCACAGTGGTGTGCAGTTTACTTACTACATTTATTTACTTTGAATTAATTTCCCTTTAGAAATAAGTATTATCTATTTTCTAGAGAAATATAATTCATAAATGTATTTGCACTCTTCAAAAAATGAAACTAACAGATTTTTCAATATAGATTACCACATCTTATATTGCACTAAACAAAGCAAAACAAAAAATAACATGCACTTGTTTTCTTAAGTAATTTTGCTGTTTCCTGTGAATTCATGGAAGTCTGAAATGGAGATGAAGCAAGCAGAGAAAACACAGTGTAGTCAAGTTTTATCAAATGCACACATGGTTTTATTCCCATGGCCAAGTATGTGAAATGGGATATTAACCTTAAATAAGGACAATGACACATTAGAATTAGACAAACCTCAATTATTTTCTGGTAAATAAAAATTGAAAATTGTTGACTGTTTCTCTGAATCAAATAATGACTTAGTATGTGACGCACAAAACGCTCTTTAAAAGAAGCTACATAACTTTGGAATAAAACTTTAAAATTCAATTGTTTGAAAAATATTGCATGGAAAATCTTAAAAACATCTTTCTTTCTCGGTCCTCAGTAATTCAGCCTATTCAAAAACAGTTTGGAAGACAAAGCTTCAACATAGAGGGGCTTATTTTGAAAGTCACTATTATTAAAAAGTTACAAGAACAGATCATGTATTTGAAGTCCACATTATTTTTGTGACAATTTGTTGTGATGGCTGTCAGTCAGTTATTCATATTTGTTTCAATGGTCACTGTAAGACCATTACTTTTGTTCTCTTCTAGATAAGTAGCTCTTTTCTTAGTAAAAGTAGCAAACAGTGTATCCATCATTCCCAAAACTTCTAGTAGCTCCTCTTGATAGTCAATCTCTTTTCCTATGGCTGCCTGAAGTTTCAAGAATTGTTTATCAACAATCGCTGACTGCCCAACCACAGGCTGATAAATATCTGTGAAGAAAAAAGTCACTTAAGAATCCACACATCTATAAAAACGTGAAAATTATATTAGCTAGTTAAGAGGCGCATTTAAGGAGTCTGACACAAGTCTGACATTGTGGACATACACGACAACTTCAGCGGTGTTCTGAAAACAGTATTAATTATTGGTATGTACTCACAGTAACATTAAGTCAAACTAACAAAACCAGAAACTTTTACTACCTCAAATACTATTTTTATCTCATTGGAGAAGCAGAATTCACTTGTACTATATAAGTATAGAAACATGAAGTATTAAAGATACTTGGAGACCATGAGGAGCTTCCTGCAGCTAGTGCAAATCATATACTGATTGTGGTCAAAGTATCTGGCAATAGCACTTTTTTGGATCGTTCTCTTGACGCTCAGTTCATACTTATAAACTAATCCATAGAGGTTAGTTTGTAAGTTTTTATGAGGTTTTGGTTTCTTAAAAATGTAGCACTTTTTATCTTATTTCCAAACTACCTATATGGCTTTTGAGAATTTTTTAGTGTTGTACTTACCAGTGATCATATCTGCAACAGTCACCAGTACAGCAGTAAATCTAGGTTCAATCACACGCCTGCAAAATTAGAAGACATCCTAATCTTACCGGTTTTGCCAACGGCATTCCTCCCATCAACAAGCAGCTTTCTCATACAGGCATACAGACAACTTTTTCTTCATGAAGAGACATCACGGAACAGCAGTCAGAGATGCAAGTCAAAAAAGCTACATGCAGTGTTTACCCTTCTCCTTTCAGGAAGGCAGTGGGGGTTAGAGGACCAGCAAAAGCCTCAGGTTAATGAAGTCATAAATTCCATTGAGAACACAGAAAATAAGGGACTAAGGATAAAATGGCTGACGAAGTAAAATATACTCTCTTATACTATCAGCAAAATTTCTTTGTGCTAACAGGTAAACTAGTTCAGTACTATGAGTGAAATCCCAGACCCTGATATCAGAAAGCAGAAGGCATGTGAGATTTCAACGGTACCAGTATTCCACACACAATCTGTTGAGACGCTATGGCAAAAGCTATTAAGAAGTACAGGTCTCAAAATAGTCAGAAAGAACTCAGGTTAAAATAATACCTTGCCACAAAGGTAAGAAGGAGATTAATTTGCTTCTCGTCTCGGCCTGCAAGCGCACTCCTCAGTGTTCCTCTGCGATGTAGCTCCTGCATGACTGCAACCGTAACTTCAGGAGTATGAAGCCTGACAGGTGTCTGGACATATGTAAGAAGAGTTTAGTACCAAAGCAACATCTTTACACACAAAACCAGGTTGATATCCGGAAAACCAAAACAGAACCCACACAAGTTTGATTCATTTCTAGTTACACACTGAAATAAAATTAGTTTGACATACAGAAGAAATCCAGATCGGATCACAGCACACAACTATGATGAGACAAAAAACAATGCCTTACCTCCAGTACTGCATCAAGGGCCTTGGAAGACTGAAAGCTCTTGAGCAGCTTGTCGTATTTCCTCAAAACACGTTTTACAGGTTTACTGACACTGAAATCTTCCTAGAATTGAAAGACGAGCTCAGAATAAGCAGACACCCACACAATGGTCAGATATATTACCAGGAACAAGCTTACGTGTCTTTGTATCTCCCCTTTCTTCAACTTAGCACACACCAGAAAAAAAAAAAAGGAAAAAAAAAAAAAAGACCTTTTGCAGAGTGCTTCAGCATACATTTTCTCACCCCCCTATACCTGTTTTGGCATGTAAGTTCTTCCTTTCACATAGGTTCTATATGCTGGTTGTTTTTTCTTTTGAGACTTTTCTTTCCTTTCTTCAGGTTTTCTGTGTTTAACATTTAGTACCCCATTGGTCATGCCTACAACTATGGTTTCATCTTCAGGCTAAAATGAAGAAATCACAGAGTTAGGAACCTAGTGTTTTATTTGATGATGCATGCTTTACCATGCAGATTTTTTAATTTTTATCCTTCATGATATGGCTCTAGTCACAGTACTGCAGAATAAATTAAGCTGGAAGGCACCTCTGTGAGGTCCCATGGTCAAATACCTGGTTCAAAACAGTGACAGCTCCAACATTATGATCATAAGCACCACTATCCATCCAATAAACATGTAAGAAATACCTGGAGGGATTACAGCCTGACTAGTGAACCAAGCTCAAATATGCATTAACATCCTTCTGTAAGTATAATCTATGACAGGTTTGTTTTTTTTTTTTTAGTGGCGTACAACTGCCTTTGGCTATTACATGCCATACAGCAGATATGAATACCAGCTACGAGAAAGCTATCATGGAACAGCAGGATTTTGAGAAACAAGTGAAAGTTGTTCAAAATACCAGTCACTAGTATAAATTTCACCTACATAACAAAGATTGCATGTATTTGATGCTAAAGGTTAAAATTTTAAATGATGCACTGGGGAAAAGCACTGACTTCACATATAAAATAGTGAGTTATGACCTGTTACTATTAACAGATAATTCTATAAAAACAGTAAACATCAGCTGAATGCTCAACTGCTGATAAGAAAAATAAAAACAAATAAAAAGTGTTAGGAATTACTACGGAAGAAATTGAAACTATAAAGTCATTATGCCACTGAATAAATCCATTGTTTACCCACATCTTAAATCCTATGTGAGTCATTCTCAAAAAAACAGTAGCAGATTCAGAATAAAGGAATCAAAAAACCCCAAGGAGAATTAAAGATTGGTCTGATTTAAGACAGAACTCTTCAGCATAGGAAAAAAAGATACTGAGGAGGGATATGATAAAAGCTTACAGAATTATGACCAGTATCGATGGAGATCAGCTGATCAATGTCTTGTTTAGGGGCATCAAATGAAGCTAATGAAGGTTCAAATGGAACAAAAGGAGACAATTCCACACACAAGCAGCAGAAATGTGGAACGCCTTGTCAAGGAACCCAGTAAAGGAGTAAAGGTTAAAAGTTTGTCCAAGCTCAAGGAAAGACTGAGCAGGTTTACGTAAAAGAAATCCTTTGAATCACACAGGAACTACACTCTGATGCTAATCTCTCATCTGAAAATGAGTTTAGAGTTTGGGAGAGTATCAGGAAACTTATCAGACACACTCACCCTGGTTTTAGTTTTCCATATGCACCAACCTATGGCTATAGTTGGAAGCTGTGTCTGGAATTAGACCAGCCTTTGGTTTGTCCCAGTAGACCCAGTCTTATGTTCTCACATAACCATTTAAAAGTTGAGGGTTTTAATCAACAGGAAACAAAAGACTGTTTCAAAAGATACATACACAGCTCTAGTTATGCAAAACTACAGGTATTGCAGGTATTTTGCAGCTGCTGTAGAGGCTTAAAGAGTATGGGGTTTTTTTGTTTCTGTACTCATCACTTCAAGCAAAATAATTCAAAATTCATTTAGTTCTAGCTCCTTAGGGAACAAGGTAGGAAATGAAGAAAGGAAGACACCCCTCCACACACATCTTCCCCTAGGTTCCAGAAGAGCAGGACAATAGTAAAGCAGCAAAGATCCCTCACAGTCCCTTTTACATGTCCTCCAGAGGCTACATAAGAGTGTGACTACATGAGGACAGCATTTAAAAAGTGGCACTAGCCTCCAAACTTCTGGCCAGCACGTTACTTACCCATTGGAAGTCAAAAGTTTCAGTGAAATGAGTCTTTGTTTTCCGTTTCCAAGACAAAACGACACATGCCTTGGCAGACAAGTTTGTTTATGCTCATACCTCATGCCCTCTCCCCTTTTCTTCCTCAGACCAACCTGACACCAACAATTTTTAAGACAAGTTCACCCTAGTCTATATTTCTCAACAAACGAACTACATTTTTTTTTCTTTTATCACTGCCACACAAGAGGACTCATAGGGTTTCTGAAAGGCAAGAGATGAGTACAATCTTCTTGAAGTCAAAGGACTTCCCTTCTAAACTGAATACTTTCCCTACGATATATACGGTCCTTGATAAATACACAATTTTGTACAGATTAATCAGGTAACATCTGGTATCCAAATGTATTATGTTTAAAACTTCTTAAAACATTTTTTACTCAGGAGGAATGCATTCAGTCATCCTACTTTGCATGTAAAGCATTCCTCTGAAACACCCAGTAGCAATGAAAGCAAAAATTTATTACTTCAGTGACTTAAAAGATGTCAGTAATTACCTTGCCTAGAAAGATTTCCAATGTACTTACCGACAATGCAAGACTGAGGATGGATGTTGCATAGTTAAAGCTGTGGACTACTTTGTAGGAAGTAGTACTGTAAATCTTCACATGCCTATATGGAAAAGTAATGATTAAAACCTTGTTACTAATGCCCTATTGTAGACACTTTACAGGAATTTCATCACTCCCACCTTCTAAAGATCATTTAAGGAAACGGAGTATTTATACGAAGCATTTTTCAGACTACCACTGAGCTTCTTGGTTATTACCTCTCCTGCAACAGAAGGATTCTGTTAAAAGATACACAAAAGGACTATCCTTACCCAAAAAAGATGAAAATGGGGCAAGAACAGAAGAAGAAATTGAAGGTAGATATGGTGAATATCTGACTTCTGCAATGCTTATTAGGAAGCACTAAGACAGCATTTCTTCTAATTTCTTCTTAAATTTTAAATGTAAGATCTATTGACCATTTCTGAAAGTAGATACTCCTGTATCCTGCTTCTGTTTAAATATTTCTTACCTTCAAACAAATCATTAACAAACGGAAAAACAGAACATTATCTTACAACAAGTATGAACTTTAGTTTTGTGAGCACTGAATGACAAATAGCTGCACAGCTAGCGTAATCCTTCAGTTTATGCTTTGCAATCATAAAGTTGGAGGAAGCCTAGGAAGTACAGGAGGGAGGGAGGGAGGGAACAGACCACTGTCATTTCAGACCACTTCATACTTCCAATGTCTCAGAGGCAATAGATTTAGTACCGATACTCAGCAACTCAACCCAAACAAACAAACAAGCAAGCAAGCAAGGAGGAAATATTTCCCCGGTGCACACTGTGTACAAAAAGCAACAGCAGAGACACAAAAACCAGGCTATTTAAAGGTGAATGATAATACACTTGTCAGTTATTTAAACTGTATTGAAGTTAAGAATAGTTACTTTACAGAGACTGCAAAGGTCACTTTAGAGATTCAGAAAAATTAATGCTTATTCAGAAGTTTCCCACTTGCATTCCCAAATGGCACACGCAGCCCTTACTGACATTCAGGCTAAGAGAAGGAAAAGGTTAATGTATATCACAGTATGTACCTTGTCCCCAAGACATGTTTTCCAATAAGTTACATCTGTAACAGTTAAAAGTGTTTAAGCCCCAAAAAACATGCAGAGATTCACACTGACGTATAATAACTTTCAAAGGAAAAAAGTCCTAAAGAATTTATATCACAACAAAACCACAAAATATACTAACCTGTCCAAGGATCCTGACAATAACCTTTCTCCAGAGCTGTTCAGGCATAAGCAAGTTACAGTTTTATGGTGATTTTTAAGTGAAACTAGTAATTGTCCACCTTTCAGTACATCCCAAACTTTGACATATCGACCTCCTGTAAGAAGGAAGCACACAAGTTTAACATACGTATACATTTACGCTTCTCTGAAGAAGTTTTCGGAGTCATACATCGCCTCCTTTGTAACAGTTTTCTGTACCTACTCACTGCCCCCATCCGTTACAACCATCTCCTGGGACAGGACACTACCAGCCTGCTCTTTTTTAGAGCTGCTTATTCTGCAGCCTGCCTATTCCGCAGGCACAGCTGAATGATTCAACATGCTCCTTACCAAAAATACTCTAGATACCACTGGGTTACAGGACTTCTGATGCAATGGCAAGAAGATACTAAAAAACCTTGTCATTAACAGACAGATATATCCCCATCTTTCCAAAACTTCTTAAGCATGTTCATTCCTTCACTTTAGCACCAGGCTAACTAAAGTTTGTATCTTGTGATTAAAAGTGTCTCCTCTTTTTTGGACCAACTACATGAAAATCAAATCAAAAAGACCCCCACCTTCACCCTCCAGATCAACACAGATTCCTAAAGAAGGTCTTTGAGAAATCCATCTGTTAGGCCACTTACCACTTCGTTACAAAATGAAAACACCACACAAAAAAAAAGCAGCTGAAGTATTTCTCAAATTAGTGCCACAGAAAAGAAATTTGATTTTATTGAAGTACCTGCAGATACTAGAAGCCCACCAGAAGGGAACAGAAGCACACTCTCCACAGGCTGGCCATGTTCTATTGTCATGACACTACTTTTGGTTCGTGCATCAAATAGTTTCACAGTGTGATCATAGGAACCTGCGAACAACACCATAAATAGCTTCAGTTTCATCATTTCAATTATTTCGGAGGAGGGGTGGGGGGAGGGTGGGGGTGGAAACCACACAGCCACATCCTACAATCTAAAGGAGCTCCTGCCAAACAGAGATTAAATCATACACTCAGAACACCTTGTGCTTTACCTTGGTTAACTTACAGCCTTCAGGTAACATAAGTCTTCCAATTGTAGCCAACATGTCAGGCCTCAAAAGTAATTTAAGTCTTAATTTTATTTATATACAAAAAACTTGATTAATGGATGGTAAATATCAGGCAAACTAGGAAAACCTTCTCTCTTGTGCCTCCTGAAGTAAGGAATACTATTTTTTTCATGGCAATTTACCACAGAATAGAAAGCTACTGCTAGGAAAACCAAAAGCAACTGGTTTCAAATAACTCCTCACACAACCTTTCATTTTTGAGTCTGCCAGTTTTGGGCTGTACAAACTACAATGGAACTAGGGTCCTCCGGAAAGCTGATAAAACATTTCAGTCAATCCCAGCTAAAGGATATGTTCACAGGATTTTCTTACAGCTTTCAAAGGCCAGTCAAAACCGTCCTGTTAACCCTAACAGGTTAAAGCAAAAAGACGTTAAAAATCAGCTCGCTCAGAGTTTCCCTACAAACATCAGTGTCAAGCTTAAGAAGCAAGCAAAAAGGAAACAAAGTAGACACTGAGTAGGAAGACAGATACTCCATGTTTAAAATACAATAAACAAGATCCTACTGTATCAAAAACTACCTTTCTGCTTTTTTCTTCAATTCAATCCAAAAGAAGCATACATAAAAAAGAAAGTCAAACCTGTTATAAAGACATCTGCATTCACTTTACTTGCACAGCCACATCTCACATAGTCAGCATGTTCATTGTATGAGATGATTTCTGTAGCACTTGGAATATCCCACAGACTGGATGAATAATCATCACCACCAGAAAATACTCGGTATTTATCAGACAGGAAGCCCACTACATGAACAGCTCTAGAAACCAAAGTCCACAATATCCAAAGTTAAAATATATACTTGTTTCTAGAATGGTTAATCTGTATGAAGAGCTTATTAACGTATTCTCTCTAACTTAAAAGTGCAAAGTATTTATTGCTGGAAGTTAACAAACCCTCACTTTAGAGGTTAAACACACTTTGGTTTTTATACTTTCAGCCAGAAAGCTCATTCAAAAGCTGCATTTGTTACTTACTTCGAGGTCTGTGTACTAGCACTGTCCTTTAGAAAAACTTTATAATAGTGAGTTTTATGTATGACTGGGTTGGACACTCTTCTTGTCCTTTAAAATCACTATTTAATTACTACTATTATCATCGTAACATCCCAACAGAGAATACCTTTGACAGAAAACACAGACACCCTAATCTTATTACAGCTGCTAACCTAGTGGTTAGGATATAAGGTAATACCCAACCTACAACTACAGACCTCAAACAGAAACATTTTCAAGATCTGCCTGTGTGCTTTCCTGTGAAAGGGCATATGTTGCTGTTGTTCTAGATAGATAAAATACGCATTAGTCTTGCATAGCACAGAAATCTGTCTAATCTAAGCATTACCATAGTCTTCTCCTCACTGGTACGTCAGAACTCCTCTTCTAACTCCTTCCCCAACCCCACCCCACCATCATGCACTTTCTGTGTTTTGTTTCTTTAAGGGATCCCTGGTCTTCCTGGCATATTTCTTCACTGGTTTGGTTTTTTTTTTAGCCACTTTTTAGAACTCTTCTCCTGCCATCACCAAATGAAACATGCTTACCAGCACCACGTAGTTACAAGACTATGTCTACACAACGTGTTAATGGACACCTAACTGCATTGGAAAATATATTTATCCTTCCATGTACTCAATTCATACCTAAGACTTTTTTAAGAAGACACTCCAATTCTGAATTAAATTTTAAAATCTACTTTTCAGTAAAAATCTATGTGGGACAGTTGCAAGCAACATAGATTAGTATTAAATTTTCAGCAACATGCAAAGCAGACATATGTAAATACACCGAATAAGCTTATGCACACAAAGAAAAAAACAACCCTGTCTTACTTAGTATGACCATCAAATTGTCTCAGCGGTGCTTTTCCATTAATGTCAAAGAGGCGAATGCTACCTTCCTCGCTGCCAGCAACAAGCAGATTGCCATCATCTCTGTATGTGGCACAATAAGCAGCATCTTTGAAGCGAGAAAATGTTTTGACTGGTTCTTGAGAGTAACGACCATAAATGTGGATCTATCAAAATAAGAAGACATTAAGTTTGCTCATATGATACCAACTGAAGGACAAGAGCATAAAAACCTCAGAAAAGCCACTTACCCTTGAGGAAGCTGTGACAGCATAGTTATATGGAGGAACCGGGGAGAAGTCAATTTTATTTACTGCACCAAATTCCTTTATCTGAACAGGTGTCTAAAACAGTTGCAATAAAGATCATTAAATGTGCATAAGCACACCGTAAAAAATTAAAACAAAAGCAAAATAAAACCTATCCTTCCCACAGTGAGCCCAAAATCCCATTTAGAGCCAAGTTATTCTCTAAATACCATCCTACTGAGTTTCTCTTCTGCCAGGCTACTTCTGCTCTTCCAAATTTTTTCCAGTTCACACATTACAGCTGACCCATAAATTATGTATTTTGAGGAAAAACCAACCCTATTCACTCATGCAAATTCAAAAATATTTTAATTACTCGCAAGAAAGTGGTAAAAACAACAAAAAAAATTTCTAGGACAATAACTACGTCTGTTGGGCCGATGTGGGGCACAAGTCAGCCTAATTTCCTGGAAAGCCACTTAATAAGTTTTAGGGCAATATTAAAAAACCGCTTCTAAACGAAAGCTGCAAGAGTGACTAGAAAACGCACGGACCAGCGCGCAGACCCCGCGCCAGCCACCGACTCACTCGGGCCGGCCCGCTGCACCCAGCCCCCGCGCCGCAGCGGGCTGCCTCCTACCTTGTAGCCCCGCCAGTACACCGTGTCCTGCGTGACCCTCTCCCCGAGCTTGGGGAACGTCTGAACCACCACCGGCTTGTACGTGGCCATGGCCGAGCGGGAGCAGGGGCCGCCAGGCCCGGCGAAGGCTTGCGCAGCGCCTCCTCACGCAGCGGCGGCCGCCGCCGCCACGCCGCGCTGCCGCCGGCGTGCCCGACTAGGCGGGGGGCTCTCCAAAGGGCCGGACCGATCCGCGCCGCCCCAAGGCCACGCTGCGCCCCGCCGCCGTTATGGCGAGCCCCACGCCTACCTCGAGGAGAGGCAACGCGCACACGTGGGCGTACCTCATCAGGGAGCGACGCTCCCTAGCCAATCGCCATGGCGGCGATGGAGCGTCACTTCCGTTCTGTCGCTGACGGGACGGAAAGGCGTCACTTCCCTCTCCCCGTCAGCGGACTGAACAGTGGTGCCGAGGTGAGGTGGGGCTGCTGGGAGCGCAGCCGCGGGCTGCTCATGTTGGAGGGGTTCCCGGGCGGTGGATGCTCCGCAGCGCCCGTGGGGGGGTTGCTGCTGCTCCTTGCCTTCGGGCTTTCCGTCGCGGAGCCGGCGGCCTGCAGTGCGGGCCTGGAGGGCGCCAGGGAGTGCCCGGGGCCACTCCGCCTGCCAGGCGCTGCTGCGGAGCCCGGCCTGTTGTTAGGCTTCCCGCGGTGCTGCCAAAAAGCCACGGGTATTCTGGAGTGTTTTGCTGTCGTCAGTCTACAAGGGGATTTATCGTTTTTCTACGCGTACGGTAGAAGCCATTTATTTCACTCAGGTTAATAAAAGGGCTTGGAGTCATAAAGGGACATGAGCAAACTGATCTGGCTGAAGATGACCCTGCTCATTGCAGGGGGGGTGGGCTAGATGACCTTTAAAGGTCCCTTCCAACCCAAACTATTCTATGATTCTATGACACACAGTCACTTTAACTTTTCCTTCAAGTCTAATGTTTTTGGGCAATGCAGTCATCCTTTCCTTGTAGCTTGTTCCTGTCTTGATATAAATGTGGTTGGTTGTGGTGGCTTTTGTATTGCAACCAGACTAATATTCTGGAATGTCACTTAGACAAAACTCCTCCTGGCTTCTTTACAGAATTTGGCTTAAATAAGCATGTGATAAAATTTAAGTGGAGCATTTAGTCAATAGCCTGTGGCAGCAGTAAGATTGACATTTCACCAAGGTTTTGACTGTCAAAACCAAATGTCATAAGCTTAAATAAAAACAAGTTTGGTGTATTCTCAGGCATTATTCAGCAGCATGTTGTTAATCCATGTCACATGTCTTCAGCTGCAGGTTGTTCAGACATCTGGATCTCTTCATATACAGCTTGGTTGGCCAGAACTCCTCTGCAATAGAAATTATGAAGAAGCATTTTGCATAGAACTTTTACATGACTGAGGCCATGGCATCTTCAACAAACTTAGATGCTGGAGCCCAGTTAATTGTAGAAGAATGTCCCACTAGCTACAGCCTTCCGCCCATGCCGGACATTAAAGTGGAGCATCAGCTTGACTCTAGCACAGAGGAAGGCCCAGCTCAGAGTGTCGCCATGGGAATGAAATTCATTTTGCCCAATAGATTTGATATGAATGTCTGCTCACGATTTGTGAAATCTTTGAATGAGGAGGACAGTAAAAATATTCAAGACCAAGTTAACTCTGACCTTGAAGTGGCATCTGTCTTATTTAAAGGTTGAATTTTATGGTGCAGATTGTTATGTGTGGAGTGTGTCATTCTGTTAAGCTGTTGGGTTTTTTTAAAAAGGGCTCAGCCTTATATGTGTGTTAATCATTAATAGTTTTCTAAGAATTGTTCCCCTAACATTTTTATTATATGCTTAATGGATTATTAATTTAAAATTAATTGCCCCCAAGATTTTTCTTTCATCACATTTTAATTTTTTTTTAACTGACAAAGTAGTGCCGCAAAAGTCTCTAGTGTAATTCTATATGAATTGATGCTGACTATGAAGACAAGCTTACTTCATTTGTGCAGCGTGTCCTACAACATGCTGCACATTGTTGAATGTGTGTGTCTTTCTTTTCAGAACACTACTGAAGGTGAAGACACTATATGATCATTTAAACTTCAGTAGCTTTCTGCAGCAGATTTTATCTTTTCACTAGTACAATGACAAAGCAACATAGGTCATGCGGCTGACTTTGTTTTATCAATATGGCTGTACAAAGACTGTAGCTGTTGTAGTGCTTGGCTCGCCAATTCAGCTTCACACTACTTGAAAGCAAATGTTGCTGCAATTCTGGATCCCTGCAGCTAATCTCCAGCCATTGCTGGGCAGCTTCATCAGAACTGATCGATGCGTTTTCATGGCTGAGCGTATTGATGGACAGCAGAATTAGGACTTCTGTCTATTTCCCTGTAACAATTGTGGTTTCCAGTGCTGGCTGTAGTATTTCAGAATGTTACTAATGTATGTTTTCATGAGGTTGAATTTGACCCATTTCCTATAACAAATACAAACACAGACCTGTTGCGGATTTTGATTATTTCTCTGATTTGTATTGTTTGGCTGCAGTTCAGCCATTGTAATTTTCCAACTTTTTTGATTTGCAGGCCCTAAGTGCTTACTAGTGGAGCTGCAGACCTGAACGGCAAATTCAGACCCATCAGTGATAGGGTTGTTTTTCTTAGGTAACATTTATGAACCCCTTAGAAGTAGTCCTGCGGATCCAGGGACCGCAGGTCAAAAATAATTCGGTCACATCAGCTGTAGCTATTTGATTGGCAAACAAAATATAATTTCATGTTCATCCTGTTACCCTCTACTTTTAATTGGTTCTCTCTCCCAATTTCCCAAGTTTATGTTCATGAAGTTCTCTATGGTATGATTTCAGTGTGCATGCTAATTAGCTTCCGGTTATTAATTATTAGTGCACACTGATGTCAAATCAATTTAGCCAATAATGGAGTTTAATCCTTCATTATGTTTTCCCAGTATTTAGTCAGCTTCTTAAAAAGTATTTGGCTTCTCAGCTACTTCTCAAAACTTACTGCTGAGAATTAGAAGCCAAGGTAACATAATTATTTTGTAATAAAGTGCTGTTAGATTCTAATAGAAAGCTAGAAGAGTTAGTACAAATTAACACAGCAGCACTGAGTGACTTTTTGAATGCCAAGTGGTGACTTGCTGTTGCATTTTATGTAAGTTAGTGTGGAATATCTCTCTTCCTGCTGGATAAGGCAATTCATAAGGCATTCATAATGCAGTTACACTTTTATCCAACAGGAGTGGCAAAAAGTCCATGTAAAGAAAATTGGTGAAAGTCATCTCTACTCATGTATCGGACTCGTTAGAGAGTGGGTAAAGGGATGACCTGACTACATGGCTGACCAGAGCTGCATCATGTTACTGCACTGGAGAGTGTTAGTAAGGGTATGACAGGCTAAGTGGAGCCATCCTACCTGATAAATCCATGCCAGGCGTGTTGAAAATCTGGACGAAGGCTTACCTCATTTAGACACCAACTTGTCTCTGAGTGACATTATGCCATACTGAACCTGTGGGGTAGCAACATTGTGTTACGCCAGAAATTATAAACAGTCCTTTATTCAATTGTCATAATACACAGTGGAAAAAGCACGTCACAAAGCTTATGTAACACAGTTTTTAAAGATCTTGTGATACTGGTGCTTTCTAGTTTGACTTAGAATCTCTGGCTTCCTTTTAATGCTCTTACTAGTTCTAAAATCCTGTCTGTTTTTCTCTGTTCAACGTAGCTGAATGCAACATCCACACTTCTCCTTCCCCTGGTATCCAAGTAAGACACGTTTATACTCCATCAACTACTAAGCATTTCTCACCAATAAAACAATCAACTACCCTAACTAACAAACACAGAGGAAATGAAGTCTCTACAACACCTCTGCTTGTAAACTGTAAGTATACTTCTGCCTTACTGTTAATAATTATTTTGGGAACTGTATGCTAGATGCTTAACAAATTTTTCTGATCTTTTTCTTTGGTGTTGTAATGAACATTTTAATATAGGAAGAAAACATTGAGATAGTCTTGTAACTGATTACACTTGTAACCAGGTGTAATTTCACGTGGTTCCAACCATAAAATAGTAACCCACCTGCTGCATTGAATTAATGACTGAACCGTATTTTCCAGAAAAGATCCAATTCTTGATTTAAAAAATATAATTATTTTTCTGATCCTTTCTGAGCGTTAATGTGCTTCAGATACTTGTTTTCAGAACTTCTGCATCTTGTAAAATTTATTAAAATTAGATGATTGGTAAGTGCTACAGACTACTGCAAATGTCATTATTGTAACAGATCTTGAAAGTTTGGGGTTATCTTATTCTTAATTCTCAAGCATTTTCTTTATAAACTAAATCTCTTTAATTTACTTAATCTATAATTTTTTTCCTCTATAAATTATAAGTCATAGAATCATAGAATGGTTTGGGTTGGAAGAGACCTTAAAGATCCTCTAGTCCCAATCCCCTTGCCATGGGCAGGGACACCTTCCATTAAACCAGGTTGCTCAGAGCCCCATCCCACCTGGCCCTGAACACTTTTCCAGAGATGGGGCATCCACAACTTCTCTGGGCAACCTGTGTCAGTGTTTCACCAGCCTCATAGTGAAGAATTTCTTTTTTAAATCTGATCTAAATTTACCCTCATTCAGTTTAAAGCCATTACCCCTTGTCCTATCACTACAGGCTGTCCCCATCTTTCTTATACTCCCCCTTGAAGTACTGGAAAGCTGCAGTAAGGTTTCCCCGGAGCCGCCTTTTCCCCAGGCTGAACAACCCCAACTCTCTCAGCCTGTCTTTATAGGTGTTCCAGCCCTCTTATCATTTTGGTGGTCCTCCTTTGGACCCTATCCAACATGTCTATGTCTTTCCTGTGCTGAGGGCTCCAGAGCTGGACGCAGGACTCCAGGTAGGGTCTCACCAGAGCAGAGTAGAGAGGCAAAATCACCTCCCTCAACCTGCTGGCCATGCTGCTTTTGGTGCAGCCCAGGACAGAGTTGGCTTTCTGGGCTGCAAGCACGCGTTGCCAGGTCATGTTGAGCGTCTCATCAACCAGTACCCCCAAGCCCTTCTTAGGGTTGCTCTCAATCCCTTCATCCCCCAGCCTGTATTGTGCTTGGGATTGCCCCAACCCATGTGCAGGACCTTGCACTTGGTCTTGTTGAACTTTGTAAGGTTCACACGGGCCCACCTCTCAAGCCTGTCAAGGTCCCTCTGGATGGGCATCCCTTCCCTCCAGCATGTTGACCATACCACACCACACAGCTTGGTGGTGTTGGCAGACTTGCTGAGGGTGCACTAAATCCCACTGTCCATGTCATTGACAAAGATGTTAAACAGCACCGGTCCCAATACCCACCCCTGAGGAACACCACCTGTTACTGCTCTCCACTTGGATGCCAAGCCATTGACCACAATTCTTGGAGTGCGACCATCCAGCCAATTCCTTATCCACTGAGTGGTCCACCTGTCAAATCCATGTCTGTCCAATTTAGACATAAGGATGTCATGTGAGACAGTGTCAAATGCTTTATTAAGTCCAGGTTGATGACGTCAGTTGCTCTTCCTTTACCTACCAAAGCTGTAACCCTGTCGTAGAAGGCTACCAAATTTGTCAGGCACAGCTTGCCCTTAGTGAAGCCATGTTGGCTGTCACCAGTCACCTCCTTAGTTTCCGTGTGCCTTAAGTATAGTTTCGAGGACGATCTGCTCCATGATCTGGCCAGGCACAGAGGTGAGACTGACTGGCCTGTAGATGCCCGGGTCTTCCTTTTTTCCCTTTTTAAAAATGGGGGTTATATTTCCCTTTTTCCAGTCAGTGTGGACTTCACTGGACGGCTATGACTTCTCAAGTATGATGGATAGTGGCTTAGCAACTTCATCCACCAGCTCCCTCAGGACCCACAGATCATCAGGTCCCATGGACTTGTGCACCTTCAGGTTCCTTAGATGGTCTTGAACCTCATCTTCTCCTGCAGTGGGTGGTTTTTCATTCTCCTAGTCCCTGCCTTTGCCTTCTGCTACTTGGGAGGTGTGGCTTGAGCATTTGCCAGTGAAGACTGAGGCAAAAATGTCGTTGAGTACCTCAGCCTTCTCCATAACCTGGGTAACTGTGTTTCCTGTTTCCTTCTGGAGAAGGCCCACATTTTCCCTAGTCTTCCTTTTATCACTGATGTAGCTGTAGAAGCTTTTCTTCTTGCCCTTGACGTCCCTGGTCTGATTTAATTCTATCAGGGCTTGATAGAATTCTATCTTGAACTCCACCATTTCATGGTTACTGTAGGGAAGGCTGCCCTTGAGCTTCACATTCCCAACGAGCCCCTCTTTGTTGGTGAGAACAAGGCCACCATAGCACCTGTCCTCTACCACTTGGAGAGGGAAGTTATCAACACATTCCAGGAACCTTATGCTTATGCCCTGGTGTGCTATTCCTCCAGCAGATATCAGGGTGGTTGAAGTCCCCTGTCGTGGTTTAGCCCCAGCCAGCAACTAAGCACCACGCAGCCGCTCGCTCACTCCCCCATGGTGGCACGGGGGAGAGAATCGGAAGAGTAAAAGTGAGGAAACTCATGGTTTGAGATAAAGACAGTTTAATAAGTAAAGCAAAAGCCACGCACGCAAGCAAAGCAAAACAAGGAATTTGTTCACCACTCCCCATGGGCAGGCAGGTGTTCAGCCATCTCCAGGGAAGCAGGGCTCCGTCACGCGTAATGGTTTCTTGGGAAGACAGACGCCATAACTCCGAACGTCCCTCCACCCCTTCCTTCTTCTTTGTCCCAGCTTTATATACTGAGCATGACGTTATATGGTATGGAATATCTCTTTGGCCAGCCTGGGTCAGCTGTCCCAGCTATGTCCCCTCCCAGCTTCCCGTGCACCCCCAGCCTGCTCGCTGCAGGCCAGCACGAGAAGCTGGACTGTCCTTGACTACTTAGCAACAACTCAAAACATCAGCACCTTATCAACATTTTCTCATCCCAAATCCAAAACATAGCCTCACGCTAGCTTCTATGAAGAAAATTAACTCTACCCTGGCTGAAACCAGGACATCCCCCATGGGGACCAGGGCTTATGATCGTGGGCTGCTGCTGTCTGTCTTTAGAGGGCCTCATTGGCTCAGTCTTCCTGGTCAGATGGCCTGTAACAGGCTCCACTATAATGTCACCTGTTCCTGACCCCTGCTTTAATCCTGACCCACAAGCTCTGGATCAGCTCCTTATCCCCAGGCAGAGCTTCATGCACTCCAGCTGGTCATTGACATAGAGTGCAATGCCCCCTCCTCATCTCCCCTGCCTGTCCTTCCTAAAGAGCCTGTATCCTTCCATTCCAATGCTCCAGTCATAGCAGCCATCCCACCATGTCTCCTTGATGCCAATAATACCATAGCCCTGCAGGTGTGCACACATCTCTAACTCCTCTTAGTTATTCCCCATGCTATATGTGTTTGCATAGAGGCCTTTAAGTTGAGCCCCCGATGAAACTGACTTACTGGCTGGAGTGTCTAGAATTAAAAAGCTGCTTGCATGGGAAAAATTAATCTGGAGCTGCAACATAGGCCTTTGAACAAAATATGCAAAAAAAAATATTTTTTTTCTGAAAAAAAAATCAAACTTTCATGTAGTGACTAGAAGGAGGACAGTGAACATGTACATATTACATAATCATTAGCTAATTTTATTATATAGTGTGGATAATGTGTTATGTATTCCCTCCTGAGCACCTTTCAGACCTTTCCCAAGTTGTAATCATCAAAACCATGTGCCTGTGCAGAGTTTACTGTGGGATCAGAGGTTTTTTTCTTCATAATCTCTTAAGAATTATTAGGTTTTTAATGCTGCGTATTTTTTATTAAAAATAAAAATTAAAAAACCCACAATCTTTTTCTTCCCCTGTTGATGTCATGTTGTGTATACTTTTGTAATATATGATGTATTCCACATTGCAGTGAGTGAGAGTCATGCTACAGGCTTTACTGAGCAGCATGACAAGTCTCCTGATGGCATGTGATGTCTTAGATGCCATTTGTCAAATCCAAATTCTGTACTGCTCAGGCCTATGGACATGTTATATCCAGCTCCAAACAGAGCAGAAGGAAAACTGGTGTGTGTAACATACGCTTGTGCTTCCCTTTTTGCAGCTTTATCAGTTCATCAGCTGGCTGCTCAGGGAGAAATGTTGTATCTGGCCACACGTATTGAACAAGGTGAGACAGAGGGAGGTTAAATGCCCTCCTTTTTTTCCTTCGGGCATTTATACCCTGTTGTGCTTGACTTTTTCCCTAAAGCTGTATTTAGAAAAATCCTCAGTTCTGGTATAAATTGAAGGATATTTGAAGTATCTGTTCTTTGCGGATATGGGCTATTGTTTCACATCAATCTTTTATGCACTCATTGCTATGATTTCAATTTTAAATTAAACATTAGTGTGAAGAGGAGTTTGTCATGGTTTAACCCCAGCCAGCAACTAAGCACCACACAGCTGCTCACTCATTGCCCCCCAGTGGGACGTGGGAAAGAACTGGAAGGGCAAGAGTGAGAAAACTTGTGGGTTGAGATAAAGACAGTTTATTAGGTAAAGCAAAAGCCACGCACGCAAGCAAAACAAAACAAGGAATTCATTCACTGCTTCCCATGGGGAGGCAGGTGTTCAGCCACCTGCAGGAAAGCAGGGCTCCATCACGCTTAACAGTCACTTGGGAAGATGAAACGCCATAACTCTGAATGTCCCCCCCCCGCCCTTCCTTCTTGCCCCAGCTTTATATACTGAGCATGACATCATATGGTAGGGAATATCCCTTTGGCCAGCATGGGTCAGCTGTCCCAGCTGTGTCCCTGCCCAGCTTCCTGTGCACTCCTAGCCTTCTTTGTAGTCCTTGACTGTTATTTTACACATTACCAACATTATTTGCATCCCAAATCCAAAACATAGCCTCATACTAGCTTCTATGAAGAAAATTAACTCTATCCCAGCTGAAACCAGGACAAATATCATTCCCTTAGTCTATGGACCACCCCTGTAAAATGTCTTTAAAATGTCCACAAAATCTCCGTTGAGTTCACTTAGTCCATGACTTTGGGCTCCATCTGTTAAGGTGATCATTCGGAACGGGAGAGGTGGTGTGTTGCGTGGAATTACTGGGCTCCAAAGCCAGCTCAGGGCAGGTCACTGCTGCACTCGCACTGCTTCGTGTAAAGTTTGTCCTCCAGTTGTTCGGGTGGTTCCTGCTATAGCAATTCCTATAACATGCAACTCAAATCCCAGGTTACAACAATTTAAAGGTATTTCCATTACAGTCTCCACCCCTGGCACCTTTGGACCAGGTTAAAGAGTTTAACATTGCAGTGAACTGCTCCCCTTGCTCCTAGCCTAGGGAGGAGCAACAAGGAGTTCCTGCTCTGCCATTGGCTTATCCATGGCCACATGCTTTGAGGTGCTCCAGCATGACCTCATGCACAGCTACTGATGCTTCAAGGTGTATACCTGCTGCAGCACAGACTTATCCACAGCCACAGTCACTTCAAGGTGTACTTTCTGAAGTGTGGACTTATTGTTGGGCCACAGTCCCTTCAGAGACCTAGCTGCTGCAGCACAGACATAATTGTGGGCACAGACGCTTTGAGATGCACCTGCTCTGGCACAGGTTTATTCACAGCCACAGACACTTTGGGATATCCTGCTCCCACATGAACTCACCCACACATCACAGTCCCTTCGACACAAGTTCACACTGGACTCAAGCCTGTCCAATACAGCAGCACAGAAACAGCAGCGATGCCCTGGCCATCTGCCAGCCCAGGCCCATTGCCATTGCTGCTACCAGAATGTTCCCAGGCACATACAAAGGAAACACTACAGCAGCACAGCAAGCAGTGAAAAGCAAAAAGCAGCCACTAACGAGCACTAGACTCTAATACAGTAAGGCAAGCAAGACCCATGGCAAGCGCAGGAGCCTGCCAATTAATAGCTAAACAGCAATAACAGCTTATAAATTCCAGTAGCACATTTACAAGCAAATCTCTTCTTGCCTCAAACCCTTTGAGCCTCACATTGAGCACCAAAAAGAATTGTCATGGTTTAACCCCAGCCAGCATCTAAGCACCACGCAGCTGCTTGCTCAATCCCCCGTGGTGAGATGGGGGAGAGAACTGGAATGGTAAAAGTGAGAAAGCTCATGGGTTGAGATAAAGGCAGTTTAATAGGCAAAGCAAAAGCCACGCATGCTACCAAAGCAAAACAAGGGATTCACTCACCACTTCCCATGGGCAGGCAGATATTCAGCCATTTCCAGGAAAGCAGGGCTCCACCACGCATAACCGTTACTTGGGAAGACAGATGCCGTAACTCCAAGCGTCCCCCTTTTCCTTCTTCTTCCCCCAGATTTATATGCTGAGCATGACATCATATGGCGTGGAATATCCCTTTGGCCAGTCTGGGTCAGCTGTCCTGCCTGTGCCCCCTCCCAGCTCCCCGTGCACCCCCAGCCCTCTCGCTGGCAGGCCAGCATGAGAAGCTGAATGGTCCTTGGCTGCTTAACAGCAACTGAAAACATCAGTATGTTATGAACATTATTTGCATCCCAAATCCAAAACATAAGCTCATACTAGCTTCTATGAAGAAAATTAACTTCAACCCAGCTGAAACCAGGATAGGTAAATCCATTCCTCCCCCTTCTCCCCAGCTATGTAGGTAACCCATGGAAATGAGGAGGGAGAATTCGTTAGTTTCTATCAGAAAAGTTTTGTTCTTTTAATTATCTTTGTAATTTAAAACACATTTCTATGAATGGTGGCTTTCCAATTCTATTTAACCAATGAACATACAGAGCTATATGTTGGTAATTTAAGCCATGGCTCACACCTGCAAAATAATAGTGCTGCTTATTCTGAGTTGTGTGATAGTCTTCAGTGTGACATTTGTGTGTCCATAATACGTAAACAAAATTTCAACTCTACGTAACATATTGAACTGAAGGCTGTTAATAGTATATTCTTATTGTATTATTGCTAATCAGCCATGCTTTCAATGCATCTTTGCTGAAATGTTTACTGGAAAGCAGGTAATGAGTCACCAAGTCTATATATTTTGTAATGAGCCATGTACAGGGAAAGCAAATTGATTCTGGAGTGTCAGTAACAGTTAAAAATGCATATTATGGTGCTGTGATAAGCATGGGATTTTTTAAAGTAGTTAGATACTAAAAAAATTCCAACTCAACTATTTCAGTCAGCCAATTACGAAAAAAGTTCTTTTTCCTTCTTCCAGCAGCACTAGAAGTAGACCTTAATTGTTTCCACAAAATACCCTGTGGATTACATAAACTTTTGGGGGAATGGAGCTATACTATCTATATTGCTTTACAAGCTAATTTTTTGCAAGATTGTGTGTCTCTCTCTATTGAAAAAAACACTTTCAACAGTATAATACAGAGTGTACCTCTATTTTTCAAGCAGCCCTTCTCTTCTTTCCAAAGATAAAGCCCAGATTACAGACAACTCATAACATTTCTGAGTAAAAACAGAGCTTGATCTATAGAGCTTAAAAAAAAATAAACTCAAATCTTAAATTTTACTTTGGTCATTTGGGTGTGTTTTTCTTTCGTTGACAAAGATATTTGCACTACCATTGGGACAGAATTTTGTTTTTAAAGTTAAGATGAGAATGACTTGTAGGACACACTGGTACCTCAGTCCATTCACCATGGATATGTCAATATTTCACCAGCTCATACAGTGCATTACTGAAAGGGATTACTAATTTGCATATTTTTCTTTAAACAGAAAATGTAATCAATCATAAGGATGAAGAAGGATTTACCCCTCTGATGTGGGCTGCAGCTCATGGGCAGATAGCAGTAGTGGAATTTCTCCTCCAGAATGTAAGGAAAAAAACACACTTCATTTTAAATTTCTTTACTTACTTTTTAGTTCAGTTTGCTTTCCTGAGCTTGTCGATGCTGCTATACACTTAAAAGTTGAAGTTCTTAAAGTTATGTGTAAAACCTCACATTTTAAAAAAGCATGGTTAATTTGATTTATTATTGTTGTTGTTGTTGTTGTTATTATTATGTCAGGGTGCAGATCCTCAGATTTTGGGGAAAGGGCGAGAAAGTGCCCTCTCACTGGCTTGCAGTAAAGGATACACAGATATTGTCAAAATGCTGCTCGACTGTGGAGTTGACGTCAATGAGTATGACTGGGTAAGACTCTAGCTGAATTTATGTCAGATAGTACTTTGGTCAGAACTTTTAGAAGGGCACAGCACTGGCTTGAGTTTGAAAATTTTTCTACTTCTGAAATATCTGAGAGTTTCAAAACTTCCATAGGACAGGAGAAGTTGGCCCTACTAGTAGAAAATGAGACTAATGCTGAGTCCTTGTAGAAGGGTGAGCTTACAGTCTAAACAGTAGACAAAAAAGATGAAGTTGTGAAGAATGAATACAGAACCTAATTTTTATAACACCTGTGAAGTCTCTTACTGATACATAGAAGTATACTGGTGTGTTAAGGAATTGTAGTTGCAGACTGCTCAATCATTAAGTGTCTAAGGCTTTTCCCTGCTTTTGCAGAATGGTGGCACACCTCTGCTATACGCAGTACATGGGAACCATGTGAAATGTGTAAAAATTCTCCTTGGTAAGCAGACTGTCCAAACTGAATTATCAGTAATAATGTACTATCAGTTCTCATTGTCAGAAATACAAGTTTCTTTTCCTATTTTACATAGAAAGTGGTGCTGATCCAACTATTGAAACAGATGCTGGCTATAATTCCATGGATTTAGCTGTAGCGTTGGGCTATCGGAGTGGTAAGTATTGCAAATGTAAATTCTTCGATTTTTACTTTTACTGTTCCTTGTTTATGTAGCTGCTGTAATGGCCTAGAAGAGGTTTAGCAGCTGTAAGAAGATCCCTGACCTAGAAGTCTTAATACACCTAAATGTCCCAGACCAAAATGGGTAGGAGCTTCCGTCTCAGAAAGCCAGGTACCTAGTAGGAAAATGTCACACAAATAATGGTGCATAGGGCTGATGCAGCCATGATCCAGACGAGGGGAGCTGAGCTGCTCTTCGACCCTGTACAAAGGAGTATGTGGGGCCCTGGACAATGATAAGAGGCCTGTAGCCCTCCTGAACCCCTCAGCCTGGCATGATGTGATGTACTTTACAAAACCTTCTTCCCCTGTCAGACTAGCTCTAGCTGTAGTTGGAGGCAGACAGTAATAGTGCCAGGATCAGTGAATTAGGCTACCTTACATGGTTCTGGAAAACAGAGGCAAAGAAGGGACTCTTCATTGTTTTTCCCTCATGCTGCCTTCATTTTGAAAGCTGTGAAATGTCTGCCGTTACAGAAAAGAACTCAATCCAGAAATAAGCCCAGCACTACACATGTAGCTTCTCCAAGCAGAGCCTTGTGCTTATTGGGGGGGCAGTAACTTCACAGATGTCTAGGTATAGGACTACTTCAAGAGTTCACTCTCAAAACATTACATGGAAGTAGCTTCTAATAACCGATTTTGCCCACTTTCCATTTATAGGCTTAGAAATTTCCTTCTGTATGCTATCTGCCTATTCAAACCACAGAACAGAGCATCACCTCCAAAAATCATCATTTGCCTTACTGAGCGTATTGGTTTTGCATTATATGGGGCTTTTTTTTTCCTAAAGGGATGCAAACTCTCTTCTCAGAGTGAATTTATTCCTGTCTGTTTTTTATTAAATGATTGTACAGGGCAAGCTGGCATCTGCCAGGAAAAAACAGTACAACCCTAAAGATGAGGAAAAAAAATTAAACAGTGACTAACCTGATTTTTTTGTCTGCTTTAGTTCAACAGGTTATTGAGTCTCATTTATTAAGGCTACTTCAAAATATAAAGGAATAATGGTTGGCTCTTCTGCAGGTGTCAGTTCTTGGCTTGGAGATTTGAACTGCTTTTTAGCCGTGTAATCAGTGGCCAGGGTTTGTTGTTTTGTAACTCTATGTCAGTTTACTTGCTGTTTTTAGTTCAGCTTTTTGATATGCTTCCTCTTCTTTCATTGTTGTTCATAGAAATATGCGATGTCATACTTTTCTTAAATACATTTGATATAATTTAAGAAGTCAGTTTTCGTGCATGAAGAACTTTGTAAATAAAACAAATTGACTATCTAAACGTTTACAGAGTGCAGTGGGTGGCACTGTGCCAAGTGTCCTACTTGATTACATCATTGATACACAGTCGTACAAAGAAATTTGTCTAGATACTGAGATATATCACCATAGAAGATAGATGTCTCTACTGTTAATAACACCAAACTGTGCACCACGTGTGATTGTTTTCAAGATCCCCAGTTCGTATTACTGTGTCAGCTTTTGCCTTTGCCTGATTTTTAACAAGTTGGTAATAAATTGAAGGATTTTGATGTTGGTAGCACCTGCCTGATTTCTTTCCACCTGCCTCTGCCTTCCTATTGTAGTCCTGAAACAACTAGGCCAGAGTGTCCTAGGTAGAAATTTTTCTGGACTAAGAAAGCCTAACTGCAAGTGCAGAATTCCTAGCTCCTAAATATCCTTCCTGCAGTGGCTGAAAGCAGACATCAGCTGTAGGGCAAGAGAAGCCAGAGCCTACTGCATTCCAGCCTTCTTCAGCTGAAGTATGGTACTTTGGATCATAGAATATCTCAAGTTGGAAGGGACCCATAATGACCATCGAGTCCAACTCCCTGCTCCTCCCAGGGCTACCTAAAACTAAACGATGTGATGAAGAGCATCATCCAGATACTCCTTGAACTCTGACAGGCTTGTTGCTGTGACCACTTCCCTGGGGAGACTGTTCTAGCCACCCTTACAGAGAAGAACCTTTTCCTAATGCCCATTCTGAACCCTGCCATGATGCACCTTCATTCCATTTCTTCATATCCTATCATTGGTCACCAGAGAGAGGAGATCAGCACCTCCCCCTCCACTGCCCCCCTTGAGGAAGTTGTAGGCCACAATGAGGTCACCCCTCAGCCTTCTCTTCTCCAAGCTGAGCAAACCAAGTGACCTCAGCTGCTTATCCTAAGTCTTGCCCTGAGACCTTTCACCATCTTGGTCACTCTTGTCTGGACACTCTCTAATAGTTTGATGTGTCATATTGAGGCTCCCAAACCTGCACATAGTACTCACCTCCCTTGACCTGTGCTGTGCTCGATGCACGCCAGGACATGGTCGAGCCTTTTGACTGCTAGGGCACACTGCTGACTCCTATTCAACTTGCCATCAAACCCCCAGATTTCTTTCCGTGGGGCTGCTATCCAGCCTCTCGTCCCCCACTTTGGGGGGGATGTCACAGTGTGTCTGTTTAGTTACAAACTGCAGTTATGATTTTGAAATTGGTTAAAAAATAGACTATTCAGAAGCTTTTCCCCCGATAGTACATTTGGATCCCCCATGCAGAGCTGTCGTGTTTCTATGAGCATTTCTCCTTTGTGTCCACTAGAGGTCTGGCATCTATTTGCATACATACACCCCTAATACCCGCCTTTCTTCCCCAGTCTGCAGTTTGCTCTCCACCTACAGTTCGCAAGACATAAGTGGACCCAGGTAAGTTTAATTTTTCTATTTGAAAACCATTGCATACACAAAGGAAATCAATACTATTTAAAGTACATGCACTGTGACCCTGACCAATGGTACTGGAAGGCTGGGGGAATAATCCAGCCAAGTTCTTTGGGTCACAGCCAGAGAAATAATGAATTCAAAATGCTAACTTGGTAATTTCAAAGAGACTGAATATACAGTAGGGGAAAAACAGGAAAAATTCCAAATCTACATGGATTAAACCTGAATTTGTAGCCAAACTTCTCGCCAACTCTGCACTGAAACACTGCAGTGTATAAAATGTGTAGATCAGGTCAGAATTAATCTCCGAAAGGTTGTTTGTGTGACAGCCATTCTGGAGATCCATTTCTTTCATGAAGCTGAAATCTGAAATGGAATGAACTTTAAGGGAGGTGAAGCAAGAAAATGTAGCTGATCTTGCAGCTGCTGGTGAAATTCTTGCTGCATTTAAATGAGTATTATCTGTCTCCCAGGCTTTAACGCTTACATTTTTATGTAGGGTTTACACCAGTTTTACTGTTACCATGCATGATTAAATCAGATGAAAGAAACTGTAAATCTGACATGCCTTGGAAGCAAGGAAGGGAAATTGTTTCATAATCAAAACTAGAAAAATGTCTTAAGTACTTTAAAATAATATGAAGTTGCATAATACTGAGATGTAATGGCCATTGTAAAAACAAATGTTGAACTTCCATGTTTGTTGAAAAACAATGCAAAAAATGCAAACTGTTTTCTTGAAATATTGTAACAAGCCACTTCTGATTAATTTTTAAGATATGGGAAGATAGAAAAATAGAGGAATAGAGGAACAGATTAAGACAGCAAACTGTAAAATTTCTTCCATCTTGCTGTAGAATTTCAAGCAATTGTCAAATAGTCATCACCACATGTCCCACAAAAGCAAGTACAAAGGTGAAGATGGTCACCTTTCAGAAGCTGTTTCCTGCATTAGGAGCGTAACATTACACTGCTAAGCCAATGAACATGGAATTGAAGTTTTCTGTGGCTTTTGCTGAGGGCTCTGCAGGAAACAGCCAGCTGTATTTCATAAGCTATGATTCAGACAACCTGAGGAAAACTTGAAGAGTTATCAAACTGGGCACAGAGAATCTATGCAAAGAAAAAAGCACTTTACTCACTGGAAAAAAAAAATCACTATCAAGAAAGCACCAACAACTGTTGATTATGCAATATTAACAGCATGCTTCATTCCACATACTTTGTGTTTCTGAGGCACAATGATGATTTTTTTTCCTCTGTGTAAATATATCTCAGCATTCA
Organism: Phaethon aethereus; assembly: GCF_964289735.1. Taxonomy (NCBI): domain Eukaryota; kingdom Metazoa; phylum Chordata; class Aves; order Phaethontiformes; family Phaethontidae; genus Phaethon; species Phaethon aethereus. The sequence continues at coordinate 29,934,937 of NC_138577.1, forward strand.
GTTTTCCTTGTTTATAGTGGTAAAAATTTTAAAGCCCCTGATTCAGCATTGATAAGCATTTTTCAATGTCAGGCTGCTGGTTTTGTTTTGGTGAACGATTTCTGTAGCCTCTGATGGCAGCGAGAAGACACTAGGAGTTACCTTTGAACCACACCCACAGGTCTGAAGGCAGGAGTGTTTCCTTGCCATAGCATGCCAGAAGACCAGATGAGTTTGAAAATTCTGCAAAATCTTAACTCCAATTTGATTCTCCCCAAACCTTCTAAGAAAAGCTCTCACCCATTTCTTACAGAATGTTATGTTTTACATTTGAACTTGAATGACAGCATACTGTATTTCAGAGCATTAGCAAACACGTTGCTTTTCCTGATTAAATTATTTTTGCCAAATTCAGTGTGCAGCATATAATCACAGATGTCATGAACACTGTCTCACAAAGCAGATTGCCTAGCACAGTTTCATGTAGTAAGAACAGCCAAATGCTTCAGAGCTGCACAGTCTTTGTCTCATTCTTTCACGTTTGACTTTGCAGGGTGTTCTGGTCTATTTAATGGAGTACACAACAACTGAACTCTAGGCTGCAACGCAGCAGGTACGACATTTGTCAGAATTAACATTCTTTTATGGCTAGTACTGGCTGCAATTGCTTAGAAACCTTACGGTGCAAGACAGACAGGCTTTATTTGACTGGCAGGGAAGTAAAAGAAAGCTAAAGAAGCAAGCAGCTCTGTTAGAGGGAAATTATATAGGTGTGAAATAATCCTACCAAGAAAACAAAATTTGACACATCCACTTACTAACTGCTCAAAGAAATTCTGCTTTCTCAGTTAGGCAATGGCTGAGATAGAAACTGAACCAAAGAAAATGAAGAATAACCATAAATAGTTAATATTTGTTTGAAGGAAGTTAAGATGCTTCTGTAAAGCTATTCTTAAAGGAACTCAAACCAGTAGCCCCTGCTCCCAACCCCTGGTAATGCAGTTAGCAGAACTAACGCCTTTTTATAAGGCAAGCAGCCATTCTCTGTGACTGAGCGGGTCACGTATCCCTTCCCTTGCCCCTCGTTATCAGGCCCTGAAGGTCCTGTGCACAAGTAGACGAACCAGATTTCTTGTTCCACTCTCTACTGGCCTGAAGGTTCCCGGGCACCGGGCCGATTAGTCGCTTCCTCTCCAGCCTTCAAGGTCGCAGGCACCCGGCCAGCCAGGTGCTCTTGATGACCTCGCCACAGGACAGGAAAGTGTGACAGCACCCAGCGCACTGTCCATAAAACCAAGCAGTTACAAGTCCTAAGGGGGAACCTGGACCAGAACTGCTGCTGGACAGTGAGGCCAGGACCCCCGGGTGGCCAGGGACACCTCCACCATCATCTGCTTCCTCTGAGGACTGAGGGAGTGACTCGTATTCTTTTACATGATTTTTGAGCCTAGACTACGATTGTCATATTGATACAGCAAACCATGCAGTAAAATCTGACCCGATCTGCAGAGGGTCCAGGTGATTAAAAATCTTAAGTTAGTATCTAGGTGATTAGAAATTATGAATTAACCTGTATTATAAATTCTGTATTATGCTATTTATAAATTATACTACGTTGATTCTGCTTGGAGAAATCATGTGTGTGCCATTCTAATCATAAATTCAGTGCTATACCAATCATAATATTCTGTTAGGAAAAAAAGCAACTTTAACTACAACTTAGTGCCATCATCATTCTGCAAGGATCCCTAAAAGAACCTGTCTGTCCCCTCAGTGTCAGGTGACAGAAACATAACTCGAACTGTATACATTTCCATCCAGACAGGATTCAGTCAAGTGAGGATTTAATCGTGTACAATGTTAGCATTACTACTTGCATGTAAATTTGATGAGCTCTTTGTAACACTCTTCTCTGTCTGTTCTGGTTTTCCCTGGGGCTGTTACTAGTTCCACTCTGTTGCCGCCTTTGTTCATCTGTCTTGTACTCTGAATTCCGCACTTGTATTTCTGAGACAGTTGGAAAAAGCAGCAGACCTTCCCATCAGACCTTCCCAGGGTAAAGCCTCATCTCCCTGTAGCCTCCAGTGGGTTTTTCCTTGGTACAAAAAAATAAAATATCAGTATCCTACAACTCCTCATGCTACACAGGGAGCTGGTGCTGACAGCAGGGAGCCAAGGAATGGAAGATAGGGCCTCTGCTCTCTACGTATTTTCCAAGGTCCATGCAAGGTGACCCCAGTTCCCCACTGTGGCACCAGAGGCAAACTGTGCCTGGGCCATGATGTGAGGTTTCCCCCGTGGCACTTTTTTTTCATCGAATTCAGCAGTTGGCATCCCAATGGTATGCCTGCAGAAAGAAATACTATTACTCAGCTCCAAGGAGATGGCAATCAGCCACTGAACCTTATTTTTACTTGGCTGAGAAACAACATAGACAAACTTCTACTTATGGCATGCACTAATTTTGGATTTCCAAAGCTGTTTTACCGTCCCTTGGTCCTACATTCTTCCAGTAACCTTTAAGCAAACTTGAAGCTCACTTCTTTAAACCCTGATGATGCTACTTAACTCGCAGCCTTAAGAGACCCCTGTAAACTAAGGCCAGAACTACTACTTACTTTCACAACTGTTTTATAAACAGTACTTGGTACAAAAAGTTCCTAAGTAGAGCAACCATGGAAGTTTATCCTAATTCTAGGTAACTTGTTCCGCCTAAGCAGTTCATACTCACAGCTCTAGATAATCCCTAGCATGAATCAGATGCAACTCCATAATCTCATGATATTGTAAAGGATAAGGGATAGAAAAAAGGAGAAAGACTGTATTTACCGGGATGATAGACTAAAATCTGTTCTGCGTTTTTCACTAGGAAGCTGATTGTTAGGGGCATTCCAGCAGTTTTTCCTGAACACTGTGGACCAGACTTTTTTTCCTTTACAACAACAGTATAAATCACTGGAGTGCAGACACAGCCCATCACTAGAATGATCATCATTAGTATTGTTATAGCAGTTCTGCTTGCATGCACCTCCTGCTGCGCAGCACATAACGCTTTCAGGAAGTACACTGCTCTGTCTGGCAATGAATGTATAACTGGGTGAATTAAGAATCCAGTCACTTGGAACTTTGAAGATCAAAGATAGTTAGGGGTTAGTCCTAGGAATGACGTCTGAATAGATCTTTCTGTTGAGGTTGATTTGTCACCAAATTAAGCTAGCAACTCTCCAGGCACACAGGACTGTAAAGCATGTCAGTCAATCTTCAGTAGATGAGCAGTGACGAAGCCAACCATGCACACAGAAAGCAGCAGGGAAGGTTGCAGAGCCCAACAGGAAGGGAGATGTAAACTGGGCACAGCAATGATCCCAACAGCTGTGGTCCGCACTGTCCAGCTCATCCTTTTCCTGCAGAAGAAAACCTAAGTAATCTCTGAATAATCCTCTGGAAAAAAAATCCTGACCTGCATTGTGGGAATATTGTTTTGATTCATTATGTAAAGCAACTGCACATGTTCCGCTTTTAGCACTGAAATCAAAACATGGCAAGTACAGCCACATGACACGCTTTCCACAGCCCCCAAGTTTTTCTAGCACATCAGCATTTCTATTTCATAAATAGAAAATACAGCTCACAGGACAGTATCATTTGTAGGACACAAATTCTAGTATGTATCACTTGCAAATATTTCAGGAGGACCTATCATACCATGCAACGGCTTGACTCAACCTTTCCATATTATTGTCAGCTGGAGGACACTGGATGATGTGCAATGAGCAGGCAAACTTGATGTGCCAGCACCTAGCCAGGGTTCTAGCACAGCTGAACAGCGGGCAACCTCTGGCTAAACCCTATAAATCCCTGCACCCTGCATTTGTAGCCATTAGGCTACACCTAGATTATCTTCAGTGTTGTAACCTAGAGGACTCAAAACACAGCTGCTTCTGAAAATGCACCACAAAAACAGCCTGCCTAGCTATTCTGCATCTGTGGTGTAATGTGTGTCACGAGTACAGGGTAAGATCACAGGCGTTAACACCACTGCCATTGTCTCCAAAAAGGCTTTTGTTTAGAAGCATTATGCTTTTCTGCTCACATAAAATATGAAGGTTTCAAGAAGATCCACAGCCTCACAGAAAATATACTGGTGCATCCTTGAAGGCTCAAGTCCCCCTTGGAATTTAAAGCCTGCTGACATATATTTGACAAACTACCGTATTTCCTGATGAACCCAGGGACCTACACAGATGGGACATAATTGAAAAAGCAAAAGTAAAAACAATTCCAGGTTTTGAAACAAATAATTGCCCTTAATTTTCAAGGCACAAATAATTAAAAAAGGACAATGCTAAAATATGAGGAACGAGCAGAATGGGCATAGAGGGTCTATTCTACAAATGTGAGACGGCTGACACTAAAGCAAAATGACAATCCATCTAGTCTACAGCTCCTGACAGAAGTCAGCCTAGACACCAGTGTATACGTGCACGAGGTCACATCTAAGCAAGTCTGAATTTTGTATGCTGGTGCAAGAAAATGACTCAGTGAATCCTGAGACCTGTAGGCTACTCCAGCTTCTACAAACAGTAGAAAACACACAAAAAAAAAATCTTAAAGATCATCTCCCTGGGGTAGGAATTACTGGAGCATGAAATGCTGCAGATGTACATGAGGATTGTTTATCCAAATGCTGCCCCCAACATATGCTAAAGGCAAACCCCAGCTGCATGAGCTGGCTATGCTGGTTTCATGTTGTTTAGGAACTTCCCTAAACCAGAAGCAACTGCACCACCTCCCGATTCCTAAGTGGTGCAAAGCAGCCCGAAGGGAAATAAATGAATTTTCACATTAACCCCTCCCTACTGCTTTGGATGCCAACTGTCCCAGGGACAAAAAACTTGTAACAGACACCTCAAATCAATAAGCCTGCCACAACTGTTCATTTTTTTTCACTTCATCTCATTTTTGGTTTAGGTATGAATGCTACAAACACTCACAGTCACATTACCTTTACAGGATCAAGAGCCTTGAGGCAGTAGCTGTCTCTCACCATATGTTTACGTAAGACTCGTGCCTGGTGCGGGCAGATGAATCCCCCAACTAGAACACAACAAAGTGTGAGCTGACTGACCTGTACAGGTGAAGCCAAAGAATGGCCTCAGCAATGCCTCAGCCAACTGTACCCTGGGCTGCATCCAAAGCAGCGTGGCCAGCATGTCGAGGGAGGCAATTCTGCCCCTCTGCTCTGCTCTGGTGAGACCTCACCTGGAGTCCTGCATCCAGCTCTGGAGCCCTCAGCACAGGAGAGACATGGACCTGTTGGAGCCTGTCCAGAGGAGGGCCACCAAAAGGATCAGAGGGATGGAACAGCTCTGCTGTGAGGACAGGCTGAGAGAGTTGGGGTTGTTCAGCCTGGAGAAGGCTTCGGGGAGACCTTATTGCAGCCTTCCAGTACTTAAAGGGGGCTTATACGAAAGATGGGGACCAGGGCCTGTTGCGATAGGACAAGGGGTAACAGTTTTAAACTAAAAGAGGGTAGATTTCGACTAGATGTAAGGAAGAAATTTTTCATGGTGAGTGTGGTGAAACACTGGCACAGGTTGCCCAGAGAGGTGGTAGAGGCCCCATCCCTGGAAACCTTCAAGGTCAAGCTGGACAGAGCTCTGAGCAACCTGATCTAGTTGAAGATGTCCCCCCTCCCTGCAGGGAGGCTGGACTAGATGACCTGTAAAGATCCTTCCCAACCCAAACTATTCTATGATTCTATGTTAGAAATCAGCACAAATGCAGAAGTTCTTAAAATGCAGTTGATCATAATAAATATTGTAAAATGGTTCCTACCCACTCAAGTCTGCTCAACTATGTATCACAGCCACGTTGCTCACATACGTGGCTCTGATGACCCATTATAGCTTTTAACTCCTGCTAGTCCTGCAGAGGCAACAGTATTGAAGAGACAATCACCACATGCGTTACCAACATCATTCTACTGTGACTGCCAGTTACACTCGAAAGATGTGTAATGCCACAGATGTCAAACACTAATGTCACAGATCTAGCATTGATTTTGGCCCATACAACCATCTTTACATTATCTTTGTCCTGCACAGTCACAACTTAAGAGTGCAAGAAGCCCTCCTGGATCTCAGCTGGGTCCTCAAAGGTGGCAGTCTTACTTATGCATAGTTATTAGGAACTCGCTGCAAAACAGCAGCCCACAAAATGCTACTGCTGAGACACCCTGAAGCCATACTCTGTTACCTCTGCAATTGCCTGATACAGTTGCTGGAAATAACAGGAAAGCACAGCAGAACTAGTTACAGTTCTTGGACCTGTGGCTTAAACCCAGAGCTCCTACTGTTTCACTAGATACTTCCAACACCTTCAAATTTTATTGCTTAATCTTATTGCAACATTTTAAACCCAGTGGTAATAAACAGGTGCAAATATTTGCCACGAGTTATATGTTGGTTGTGAAGCAGGAGATTGCTCAGGTGTACACGGCTGAAGTTTTTGATGTTCCAGCACAAGGTCGCTAGTAACTAACTCAGTTGCAGCTCCATGAACAACTGCAGCAGTCTCCAACCAAAGAAAGCAAGACCTGTTCAACTCAACTTCAGGATCCTTCTCAAAACTCGGGAGAGTAGGGCAACAACCCACATCTATATTTTTTACAATACCCAGAAAGACGCCCAAAAACCAGTACTCATACTTAACAGAAATGTGGAATAGGGATTTCAGGTACAGCAGATACTTCCACCATTATCCACCAATATCCTGCATAGCACATCAAATGCCCTACTGTGTGTGGAAAGTGTTGCAAACGTTGCTTATTGGCTATCAAAAGTAAAAGCACTGCTGCATGATCAAACTGACTTTCAACCAGCCCAGAATCTGAATAGCAGCAAGAGGTCCTAAAATTCTGCCTTTTGCCTATATAAGAAATAATAGACATATACAATAAAAATAATGGTTAGTGCTTACATCATTACAACACTAATTAACCTCTGATTTGCTCAGTTTCATTAGTAATGCAAAAGGTTGGGCTGAACTCATCTGTAAAAGTATTATTAATCCGTGCACTACACAAACGTTCCTAATATGGCTTTTTCATTGCCAGGATACCTTCACTGCAATGTAAAGGCAATACACAAGCCGCATCTATTAAATCTATTTCTCATGAAAAAAACACCATAGCAAGACAGTACAGTAAAAGTATTATGTAAGCTGTCTTCCTTCTAGTCAGTAACATTATTCTCTAACAATAATCCAGGCAGAATATTAACACAGCAACGGAAGACTTTCATCATGAGACTGCAAGTAGCTTACGCTACCAAGAAACCACAGCTTAAAGTTGATTAGAATACACAGAAATAGATATACTCCTGGTTCTCAGAGATTCTAGATGCATCCACTTTTATCCATATTTAAAGTTACCAAGCTTGACTCACAGTCAAACTAAACACGATACCCCCTCATGCTACAGACTCTTCACCTTAGTTAAGTAAGCTTGGCTCAGCTGCACTGTCAGCTCCTTTCCTGTAAAAAAGACTTCCTCCCAGAGTTCAGTCTCTGTTACAGGCCAGGATCATTCAACTATCACATCCAGTGGAAAACATTTTCAGCAACTCTCACAAATTGCTGGATTTGCAGCTGAAACTCTAGATCTGAAAAGGAACAAGGAATAGTTTAGAAAAATCAGGAACCACATTGCATATATTTCTTTAAGCCCAAAACATGTTGAGTACTTGTTAATATTTTAAAATATCTACCTGTAAAATCTCTCTTCTTTACACACACCACCATCTTGCCAGTCACTTAAGGCTGTAGTCACCAACACAGACTTCCTGGCAGGCTTTCCCAACTGTGCTGAATATTAACTCTCTAGTTTCCTAACTTGTTCAAACCCATTATCACAAAGAGGATGATCAACCAGCTTCCATGTTCTGGCTTCTCAATTACTGCCCCCACCTCCCTTGAAAAATACTAACTTCCTCCCACTCACCTCCCACTGCTTGTAACTTTCACACACACAAGCTTTTTTCCTTTTTTCCATTGTTATGATCACACCTTGTTTTTCTTTTAATTCTTCCACTGCCTCTGACAACAAATACAAGCTATTCTCTTCATTTGAAGTGTCCTTTGTTACTCTATCTGTACCACAGTGTGACATTTAAGTTTTCAGCAGAGAAAGGAAACCACTTTAGGGAAGGTGAAACAGCTATATGATTTTCCACACATAAAGTACATTATTAGCACAAAATTCCACAGAAGTAGGTGGAAGCTACATGAACTTCCCCCACAACCCCAGCAAATCAACATAATAAAATAACGAACTATTTATTTGGTATTTGAGATACTGAGCTGTGAACACTTTAAACAAACACAAGTGATCTTCCTTGGTCACATACATTAAATGTGCACTACTAATCATGAGAAATTCTCACTGGGAACATTTCCTAAGGGACAAAACCTCAAACTCAAAACACTTCAAAAAAAGAAAAAAATCCAATCTGTAGGTGCTTTCCAGGGCTTTAAAAGTGTTATTTTAAGACCATAGTAAAGAGCTTTTTATATATGCACACACACACTCGCTTAATAAAATACACAGTTTCACCATCTTCCAAAAGGATTTTAATTGGGTTTTTTTTATTAGAATATACCAATTTTAAACAAGAGCAAAGCCCTTAAGGCATGAGATTAACAGCTATGAAGATATTTCTAAAAACCTGTTGCAAAAATTATTTTTAAAAAATCTCAGTACTACCCACTACTGCATTGGAGTCAAGCTGTTAGAAAGCTTCATGTGACAGATCCAGAACATTCCCTTAGCTTTCTGAAGATAAAAAGCTCAAACAAACCTTTGTTTCAATAGCAATTGCAGGCATCTGTTTCTGTTTCTCCATTGTCCAAGATTCTGGAATGGAGATACGAAGCTATTTTCCTTGAGCAAGACTACAGATGTAATCTGTAATACATAATTACAGTATGGTTACATAGAAGTTCAAGCTAATGAGAAACATCAATAGAACTATTTTCAGTTTCTAGCAGTTAATGACAGACTAAGAAAACCATAACCAGACTCCTTACTAAGGGAAAATAATCACAACATTGAGTCCAGGACTGAGCATGTAGGTGTTAGACATGAGGACTACTATAAACTGCCAACAAAAGAACTACTTCCAGTTAGAATCTGCTACAATCAAGAACACATTTCAATCCTATCGTGATCCTCAGTCACAGTTTGGGGGTGCTGAGATATGCCAGTATTTCCTGATTGGGAGCATACCTAGCAGGTGGACTTCCACAGACATGTCACATGGGTGCTTATTATCAGGTTAGCATTCTTTTGCATTTCAAAGATAATTTTAAAAAAGAAGATCCTTGCTAAGCACCAAGCACCAGGTATGTCTGTTAGCAGGGAAAAGGCTAACACTGCCTAGATCATCTAAACACACTAATTCATTTCATGAGACAGAAACCAGTATGAAACATTTCATAAACAAGGGCTACAGTGGCTTAAAGTATTTCTAAGGACTTACATATTTGAGTCACAGAATGGGCAACACATTTATCAATTTCTCAAAAAAATCAGCATGCATTTATTGATCTGACAGGTCACAGGAAGTATGGTAAACAACTCCATAGAATTTGGTTTTCACCTTTTACAGGGCAATTAGCTTAAAGTCATCATCCTCGTTTCAAAACTCAAGTTTGCATAGTTTAGTTTTTCTACCTTATTGCCACATTTCAGTGAATGCGCTTTTTAATTTCAATTAATTATATGCTAAAAGTGTAATTTACTGATAAAATACTTGCAAATTGAGACAAGTAAACTGAAGTTGTTAATGTACATTCTTGCACGTGACTTCAGCCATGTCACGCTCACATCAGACTGCTGTCTTACCTCAAGCCACAGGAGTTGCACAGCTTGAACAAGTTCCTCCACTGTTTCCCAACAGCAATCACATCGTGACAAACATGCCTGGCAAGTCAGACACAGCCCCACCTTCTCCCATGGCTATAGCAAAGTTTTACCCTGAATCTTATCCTGCACAAATCAGGATGAACTTCCACTTCCAGAAGTATTTACTCTAGAGACAACTTTAGAAGGCTGGTAGTCGAGTGCTCTTCTATCCTAGCTTAGCTTCTGTTACAGAAGCTATCTGATCTATCAGTAACACCAAACACTCCCAGACATGAAGTTTCGCTCTCACCCCTGGAAGCCCCATCTATGCAAAGGTCAAGACTGAAATTTTAGAAGTTTTCCTTCTACCCAAAAAAGAAATTCTCTTTTTCTCTGGAACACACAAAAGCCATAGAAAACACAGATTCCTGAAACATCCAAATACAACTATTAGTTAATAGATCTGAAGATGCTAAATACAGACTTAATTAAAAGCCATTATCAATTCCATTAAGGCTTTTTCCCCCTTCATTCTTCACATACTTCATTCCCCCACATAACTGAGATTTTCAGATAAGCAAAATTAATATACTGGGAAAGTATTATTTGACTCATTAAATAGTTACACCCTGGAAATACCTATTAAACACTCCCTGAAGATGAAAATGTAACGTTACTATTTAGTTTCCCCCAGGATGCCAACAGCTTGCCACAGTTCTTCAAGGCTAGGCAAAGTTCTCTCTCAACCTGCACATTTTACATTGTATTAAACCACCAATAATTATTTCTAGAATAAGATCTATTTCTTAAATTCAGATTACAAAGTGACTTAAAGCATATGCAGCTCTGACCTGCAAACACTGGGAATTTACCAATCAAGTCTAAAATGCTCCGTTATGCACAGAATTTTTTTAGAAGCCACTTCTCTTAGAAGCCACTAACACAGCAAAAGGAAGACGCTCTGCAGAAAAGCAAGACCTTTTATGATTGTTTAATATTTATGGCCAATTTTTTCACCCTGCTTTTCTGACAAGAAGCCACACCAGAAAGTTTACTTTATATTTTTATTGTATGCCAAAGTTCATTAAAGATGAGGGTTTGCTTCTATACAAGTTACTCAAAAATTGTGTCTAGGCAAAGATTATTAGCAATCCGACTTATTTCAAAGCATAGGTTTGTTCAATCAGGCCACAAAAATAGTATTGTGTTCAAGCAGTAACTAAAGAGCTGCAAGTTCAAGGAGTTTCCAAATATCACAGATCTTGAGATGTCATCAGGAAATAAAAATTAAATCCAAGCAGTCACAATATAAAATAGCAGCTCCGTATAGCTTTTTCAAGTTTTAACTTTATTCAGAAAGTGACACTCAGTTCAGTTTGCCTCATTCTTTGAAGCTTCATCGAAGTTTTCAACAAGATCTAGAAAGAGAAGGATGCTAAAATTAAAAGTTTGACCTACTTCTGCTTTGCCAGATGTTTTGGTTTGGGTTTTTTTCCCCCCAAAGTTCTACTTCATATCAAGTGCTTATAACATAAAAAAACTTTCAGCTTATAAAATACAGACCAAATAACTTTTAAGATCTTCATGGTTCATTCTTCTTGCTCAACCAAGTAAGTTTCAGATGGCTCATTATAAAGCACAATTTAACATTCACGATAATGCGCATTTAACTTCACTATACCGACAACAGGGCAAAGTGATACTGAGAAGGTAGTTTCTTCCCAACTGTCTTCTGAAAACAATGAAATAATCTGCCCACAGGAATTCTGCGACAGTGAGTGACTAGTCAATACTCTTACCATCCTTGGCCCAACCTTACACTACACATTATCTCTCGGCAAAATTCACTTTTCTTCCATTGCATGGTTGTTCTTACCTGGAACTTCATCATCATCATCTTCACCAGTAGCAAGTGGTGCTTTTCCATCCACAGCTGCAAGAGCAAATAGTTCAAAAACATCAGTCAAGCTCACTATAGACATTTTTATTAGTTGTTTTGCTTTGTGTTTTTTAAAAACATTACTGGTCTGAGGTAAACTGCAGCGCTTTATCCAGTTCCCCTGCTGAATAAAGATCTTCAACTTACCAAGGAAGTTCACATTCCCTTTATTACTGAAAATGCTCAAACAGCCCAGCAGGGAAATGCTAAACCAGTTTACTAGTCACCATCTTCTATCTAAGTATACCGAGTGCCTTGCACAGTAATCACTTTCAGTCACAAGTGCAGAGACCAATTTTACCATTTCCCCTTAAAAGCAGCTTTGTTAACAGCCTACTCAGTGCTTCTTAAGGTTTACCTATTTTACACCAGCAAGTTTTAACAAAAAGAAAGGCCTGCCTTTTCCTAATGATCTGATGATCCTAGGCCTTCAGTGAAAACTCGGGTGTAATTGTGAATCTGCAGGCAGACACACATGATGAGACAGACAGATATTATCGTTCCCTGGCAAAGTCAGAGGTATACGGAACTGGATGCACAATTTTACACTTAGGTGGTCAAGGTAACCATATATTCTGGTCCACATCTCTGCCAAGTCAGTAACTTCTTAACCATTCCAATTGTATTTACCAGAGCTAGTGAGACTTAACCATGTCCACTGTAGCAGACCAGTGAGCATCTATGAAACTGCAGCAGTATAATGCTAAGAATAGGTATCTTGGGTCCCTGGGTGCCTGTGCCACTACTTTCACTGCTATTCTTAGCTGTACTACCAAGGGTAAGCTGTCTCATACTCTCTACCACCTCAGTTTTATCCGAATTAATACTTCTCGGTTTTCAAGAAAAGCATGAAGAAAGAGATGGATTCATACTAGACCTGTACCTGGATTTATAGAGAACCAAACCCAATGGATGCATAAGCTTTGGTCTGAAAGGGCTTGGGACAAGATCACCACTAACCTTTCTTTTGTTTTTTAACAGCAGAATGCTATTACAGCTTAAGTGCACCTTGGTGTCAAATAGGACATTTTAAAAGCAAACCATGTTATTTCCTCCTCAATTGTCTGCATTCTCTCTCATCCGCAAGACCAGACTAAGTTTACTTTACCACCTGCAAATGCAATCATCACAGACACTTCACTCTTCGATGTCAGGCTTCCAAATCCAGCAGACAATGCTGAATGGAAAGTTTTGTGCAACTACTCTGGCATCCACCCAAAGTGGAAAGGAATAGCTATTTACTAGATCATACAAAGCAAGCACTTTAAACAAGCTTCCCTAATATTAAAACTACACAATTTAGCTTACCCAGAATAGACCCACCTTGTAATGAGAAGAGTGATCTTAGGGGATCATTTTAAATCCTTCAAGTGTTTTTTTTCTTTCAAGACCTACTACTACCACAAGGAAGCCACACAGGTGACATTAGGAAGGAAGGACCTGAGGTCCATGGGGAAAGAAGCAGTTCACCCCACCTCCTCAAGAATACTTTTAGGAGGACTTTTTTCAGTGGAAGCTTGACAGGAGGGAAGCATCATCAACTTTAGGAATAGAAATAAGAGTCCTTCTTGATGGCAGGAAAGCACAGGAAGAAAAAAATGTAACACTCATTTAGAACTACCAGAAACTGGACACAATGATAGACTTCTCCCATTTTTCTCTGTATTTAGGATGTTACACACCTTGGAAGGTATGGCTTAAGATATTTCAGAAAAGTAGGAAGACCTAACATGCAGGACACAGGGAATGTTCAGTGTCAACAAGCCTGTCTTTCAGTCCTCACCCTGTAGCAGCAGCACTTTTTCCAAACACCACATACTTATGTCCCTCTTGCACTTCTCTCCACAGTTTTAGGAAGAACAAGTGTTCATGTTCTTTTAGTAATTTAAGGTTGGATGTTGTGTTTTAGCCCCAGCCAGCAATTAAGCACCACACAGCTGCTTGCTCACTCCCTGCAGTGGGATGCGGGAGAGAATCAGAAGGGTAAAACTCATGGGTTGACATAAAGACAGTTTAACAGGTAAAGCAAAAGCCATGCACACAAGCAAAGCAAACCAAGGGATTCATTCACCACTTCCCATCAGTAGACAGGCGTTCAGCCATCTCCAGGAAAGCAGGGCTCCATCACACACAACAGTTACTCAGGAAGACAAACATCATAATTCAAAACACCCTCCCCTTCCTTCTTCTTTCCCTCAGCTTCCTATGCTGAGGATGACATCCTATGGTATGGAATACCCCTTTGGTCAGTTGGGGTCAGCTGTCCCAGCTGTGTCCCCTCCCAGCTTCTTGTGCACACCCAGCCCTCCCACTGGTGGGGTCGTGCGAGAAGCCAAAATGGCCTTGACTCTGCAAGCACTGCTCAGCAATAACAAAAGCATCCCTGTGTTATCAACACTGTTTTCAGTACAGATCCAAAACATAGCCTCATACTAGCTACTATGAAAAAAAGATTAACCCAGCCAAAACCAGCACAATGGATAGGAAGTTGGGGTATCTAGCTTAATGCTCATGCCAGTCCTATTCTCTACACTGTTCTACACACACAGAAATGGTAACATACTTCCTTACAAATACTGTGTAATTCCCTCCTGGCCATCAAAAAGCCCATGCAAGAAATACCTTCACAACACCTGAGCAGCAGCAGAGCCATTGCAAGATGTCTGTCCTCAAGTCCCTCTCCCCATTACTCATGTTTCCATTCAAAATGTCAGAACAGACATACTCAAAAATTTATCTTTCTTTAAAACCTAACTCTTCCAGAGAAACTCATCTTCCTAGCTTTAACTAACGAGGTATGTCAAAATATAGTAGCCACATCAAGAAGTAAACGACCATAAAATCAAGTCTGGCTACAGCTTTCCAGGCCTAGATCAGGTGCCATCTGCTGACAGGTGCCTCTGCTTTATTCAGTTACGCTCGCCATTGGATTTGAACTATAAATAAGATCCAAGAGATCCATTTCTTTACAAGCATTTTATAATACGCCTGCAGACAGCAAGAGTGCGCTGGATTTCACTGCTGCTATACAAATACTGCCAGCATGAAATGCATTCAAGTTTCAACTTACGTTGTTTGGGTAGAGCTTCTGCCAATCTCCTCAGGCTGGTCAGACTGTCAGCTCCAAGCTGATTTAAGATGCTAGGAAGCATTTCTGTCAGCTGCTTTGTCTCAGCATGGCCGGTGACAGTGAAAGTATTAGCAGCCAGAGATGCCTGAACTTTAGGGTTATTGAAGTGAATGACTGTTCCTTGGTTGGTAAACATGTTTACCTGCAAGAAAAAAATTCAGCGTTTGAAGCATTTTAGCAAGATTTTTCAAGTTAACAGGAAATTTGAGTTCTTAAAGCTCAATAAAGACCTACTAATAATTTACAGACAAGTTTATGATGTTACTTACCAGGCAATTGATCTTGATACATTTTATATTTCTATATAGAAAAGTATTTTTTCCTTTCAAGCAATTACCTCTTCAATTCCAGAAATATTGTTGACTCCCAGCTTCTTCAAAGAAAACTGAAGTTTCTTGTCATCTGCTGTAGCTGTTCTGTGGACAACCTTCTTCTTTCTGCGGGCAGTACCCTTTGCAAAAAAAAAAAAGTTACAAATTAATACTTAAGCAGTTCTTCACAAACTCTAATCCTCAGGGCCATATAACTACTTCGTAGCCATATACAAATCAACTTAAAATACAAAGTTCTATTTCTGTGTCCCAGTGCACACAACCCCACTGCTCCAACTGCACTGCAGCTGTTTTTGCCTTGCTGTAACGCAAGCTTTGCGTGTCTGTGAGAAGCGTGACATTTTAGGAAGCAATGCACCAGAGAACATTTATGCCACAATTCTTACAGGGATTCTGCAGCATCTTAGAAAAGAAAAATTGCAAGTTTACCCTTATCTGTTATCATAGGCATAAAACTGAAGCATGAGCACAGTTTTAGGTAATTTCTGAAGCTTATGAGTTTTTCCTTAGATTATCTTTCCTAAATTGTGGCCATTTTTTTTGTAATAGTGAGAGCCCATAAAGTTATCAACACATCATTAACAAATGAATATAAGAAAACTCAGAATACTCCATTTTTATTCCAAATAGACATCTCCCATCTGATGGACTTACACATATGTATTTAAAGAACACTTATTTTCCCAAAATGTTTTATAAATATGTTTTTAAAAATACTTCTACATATTATCCCAGACCACCCCTGTTTAAAAAGCAAAACAAGCAAAGGTTAAGCTCTCCTACAGACACAGAGCTCTAGATTTCTCCAGGGAAAAAACTGTCCCATATTAGAAGACATCTATACCTAGAAAAACCAGCAGAAAGTGTCATTCTGTACTTCCTTACACAATCATAAGGCTTCAGGAAAATCTGACATAAAATGTCCAGGAACAGGTGAAACTAATGTCCTTTTCGACACATAATCTCAGTCCTTCTACTCCAGTTGCCCATCTGCCACATGCTAGCAATAAAAGAATGTGTTGCTGCCCAGCTGTATAA
This sequence comes from Phaethon aethereus, assembly GCF_964289735.1. Classification (NCBI taxonomy): domain Eukaryota; kingdom Metazoa; phylum Chordata; class Aves; order Phaethontiformes; family Phaethontidae; genus Phaethon; species Phaethon aethereus. The sequence goes on from NC_138577.1 coordinate 29,951,259, forward strand.
ATGACTGCAATACCTTTTGAGTTAACTGGTAGAAGTTAGAAAACTGGCTGGACACTAACACCTCTAACATAATCCAGTTGCAAACAACAAGCAATGTTAATGACAAATTCACATGAAACTAACACTTGGAAGACTACAGCTCAGAAGTTTAGTCATTTGTCTAGAAAGCTTGATATTCATTCCCTGCTACTGTCAGGTTAGTGCACACAGCAATTTGAAAACTACTAAGAAATAGAAATGGTTTTATTTTAGTACCTTGGCTACCCAGGAATTGAACTATGTAAGGTATACGTTAAGTCTCTTTGGACAAAAGAGCTCTCAATAAATTTCAAAAAACAATGTCATGAACCAAAGGCTATGTAGGAACATGTACCTCCTTTTTACCCATATTAAACATGGATATCAAACTTCAGACAACCTGAGTTTAGTTTAAACGAAAAGCTGCTGCTTTCATCTCCACAGATTTAAGCTTCTAAAGATCTCAGGTTTTTACTAAGCAAATTCTACCCCGATCATGCTGAGACACACTGTTCACACCCCTTTACCTCTATATTAAAGAGGAGTGAGTAGAGCAGACCACCAATGCAATACTACAGACTCATCTGCCACTCCTCTAAAAAGGTTTGGAAGAGTCATCACATTTAGCTGTAGCGATATTCTACACAAAAAAATCTCAAATTTCACATAACAAAGTACTACAGTAGCCCTCTACCTAAACATAATATTCAGATTATTTGTAAGATCTGCAGCTTTGCAACGTCATTAAAATCTTCCAGCAGAGGCTGTGTGCAATCTTTTCTCACAAGGAGAAGTGACTCTTCGCCCTTTTGTCTCCTCCACACCCACCTCAACTTATATGGTGACAATGCCATGAAGAATCCCGGTAATAATCTCCAGTTATAAAACAAATTTTAAAAGTCAAGTTCAGGCATTCAAAGTATTTCACAGGCCAATTTTAAAACTGAATGATAGAATCACCAGCATATTCTAAGCTTTGCTTAATGTTTCTAAAAGACTTACATTGACCAGAAAGCTGCAAGAGCTACAATATGAATGCACGCTCTTATGTGACAAACATTAAAAGCTTCTACAGTCAATACAGACATGCTGGTAACACACACACAATCATCGGTACAGTACAGCAGTTCTCTGCTTACCTAGTAACCCACAGAAAGAATATGCAAAAATGACCAAGCCAGTTAATTACTACATTAACCCTGCCTTAAAGCTGCCTAAATCACCAGCTAAAGGCAAAAAAAATTCCACACGGGAATGAAAGTTCCTGGAAACTCTGTTCTGTTGAATAGCTTGTATTCTAAAATATTGTGTGTATACTTCCTCAGGTACAGAAAAATTACTAAAATTCTTGCCTTAAAACTGACACAACAATTAAAATGTTTACTAGCATATGACTATACTCAACATATTTTTAATTTTCAGATTGTAAGTAATCACACAGCTACATATATCCTGATGTTGCAACAAAATAAAAAGGTCTTCTGAGGACGTTAGTCTACAATTACAAAAGTGTGACAAGTACAGAATTTGCAACTTCATCCTAAAAGGCACAAAAAAAATCAGTCATGGGCATCTTAAATATTTGTGACAAGAGTTTGGAACACAACCCTCTATAATGTGCCATGAAAACTATACCTGAGCTCAATTGCTGTAAGGTCTGCTCACTTGAAATCCTACATGCCTTCTAAAACAGCCCACACAAGAGCATAGGCTACAAGTTTGCTGCAATATTTTATAACAAACCCGAGCAGAAAACGCTAGAGGTTCAGCTACGACATGCCGTTTCTACCGAACTGACTCTAGAGACCCCTGCAGCAGCACAGCTTCCGCTGAGGACAGACGAGCCAAGCTAAGTGTACTTCGGGCTGCTCCCCACCCGTTTTCAGGGCCCCTCGTGCTAGGTCTGGTGTGCGTGTAGGGCCACGCAGTCCCGAGGGCAGGGTGGGGAGGCGGCTCCTACCTTACCACCGATGCGCACTTGGGCCTGCAGCTTGGCGAGCTTCTCTTGGTTCATGATTGTTTCTTTCATCTGCGGAAGCAACAAGAGCGCCCACGGAAGGCGGGTCAGGCAGCACCCGCCAGGGTGGGCGCAAGGGGCTCCGCGGCTACTCCTCACCACACACCCTCCCCGGCAGGGGGGCGCTCCAGCCCCGCCACCGGGGCGGGAAGAGGTCTGCTCGCGCGCAGCGCCGCTGCGGCGGGGCGAGGCTCCCCTCCGGCCCAGTCCGTAACCGCCTTCGCTGCCCCAGACCACCACCACCACCACTACCACTACCACTACCACCACCACCACCACCACTACTACCACCACCACTGCCGCCGCCGACGACTAGTCTGTAGCCCTCGGCGGCGAAACAACCTCCTCCCAGCAAACCCCCGCCGCCTCCTCGCTACCTTCCCGGAGCAGCGGTGGCAGCGTCGGAACGGAGGGAAAGGTGAGAGCCGCAAGCAGGACCGATGGCAGCACGCGGAGAAGAGCGAGATGGCGGCCGGAAGGAAGGCACAGCGCCCCGCACGACGCATGCGCTGCTGCCCGGGCCGACAGGGGGCGCCCTTCCGCGGAAGCGGGGCGGAGCACAGTCTTGTCGGATGGGGGCACTGCCGCCGCGACGGTTGGCTAGTGCGGCCGACCCGGGATGTGAGGTGAGGTCCGGCCCCTCCCCCGCCCCGGCCCCGCCCCACGCCCCCGCCCCGCCCCTCCGGCCCCGCCCCCAGGTTCCTCCTCACCGGGTGGGGCGCGGCCTCTCGCTCCGTTCCGGCGCGGCACCGCTTGCCGCCTCGCCGGCGGCCCTCCCTGCCACGGACGGGTCCATCCCCGACCTGACATTATCTATATAATTTTTTGTCTTCCTGGAAAACGTGTAAGCGTTGTGTTTCCTTTCTTGCTTGTGTAACGCAAACCTCCTCCCTGTGTCCGCATCTTTTCTTCTCCCAGCACAGCTTCCCCTGCGCATCACCCTTCCCCGCGCGCTCCGTCTCGGGCCGGACTGCACGCCTCGGGTCCCGCGACGTGGCTTTTCAGGTGAAACTCCCCTCGGCCCTGCCGCCCTCGTCAAAGCCAAACCGCCCAGGCCTTTTCCTTTTTGCAAGGCTACCTGTCACCGCCGTCCAGGTGGCAGTTCTTGTCTCCTTTTACTTTCCTTCCATCTCGGGTGTTTTTCGCTTTGGCTTTGCAGCCTGTTGGATGTTACCGGGCACCCGTGCGCAACTGCTTTCTGCTCGCCATTGAAAGCGCTCTGCTTGCACTCCCTGGTTCTCCCAAAGCTTTTCTCCTGTAGCAGTATTTTGCATCACTAAGGTGTTAGTGTGTCCTTTTCCTGTGCTGTCAGTCCTTTGTGTAATCTGAATCCTGTTCTGAGAACCAAATGCACACTTCCAGGGCCCTAACTCAAGCTGCTGCTGCTGCATTTCAGTATTTGTAAACCCTGTTGCTCAGCCTGTGTTCCTCAGGGCAGACATCATCCACAGACTACAATTTTGGTCCTCCGCGGCTTTACTAATGTGTTTCAGTTTGCTCTCTCTGAGGAGGCTGGTGGGACTAACCTCGTGGTTATCATGAACTCACACGTCTGGTTCCAGTGACCGATCTCGCCATGCAGAAAGCTAACCAGTCTTTGCAGGGTCTGGACCTGTGTTGCATAGCAGGGTGCAGGAGCAGATTTATGGGGGCGGAAGCCTGGTATTCCCATCAGTGCTACACATGCTCACCGAGTGATTCAAGAGAGGACAAGCTGTGTTGCTCTGTGTTCCTGCTCCCATTGTCACCACAACCCAACCCAATGGGCCTCCTGGCATCAGTAGAAGTACTAGTACCTTGCCATCTCATCCTGTATTTTAATGCCATTTAAACCAGTTCTTCTCTGGAATATCAGCAATAAACTATTCCCTTTGTTCTTGTTTCTGTAAAGCTATGTCAGTAATTAATTTAACCTTCTTTACTGATTAGTGTTAAGGCTCCTATGTTAGTAATTCCCTGAGCCAAGACTTTGCCAAGGTAGTGCTTTTCATGTGTGTGTAGATTTTATTTGCTCTTATGATATCACTTCACTACACCAGAGCCAAGTACGAATTTGTACAGAAGATTTTGGTTGCTGTTACAATTCAGACACTTGTAACTAGTGAAAATGAACGATAAACCCAAAATTACTCCATCTACTGGTGATAGAAGGTCTCAAGGAGGTGATGATTCAAGAGGTCTGCTGAAGACCAACCTATGCCTCCCAGCAGACTAACATCCCAGACAAAAATTAGAGGATGATCAAACAGATATAAAGGATGGGAGGAGGACCTGCAGAAGTTTGGTCTAGTGTGCCTGTAAAATTGGAACGGTGAATCAGTTTGCTCAGAAAAGAATGAGGAGGGGAAAAAAAGCCTGTATTACTGTATCTGAACTGGCAAACCCAGTATCTAATTCAGAAGGAAAGGAACAAAACAGATTTGGGGAAAGGGGAGATCTGGGGAGGTATTTGGGGACAACATCTGAACTAAGAAGAAAGTTAATAAATTTATTGCAAGATGAAAGTGGCAATGTACCTGCAGCAAAAGGGAATAGAGCCACAATGGAAAAAAACACAAAAAACCCTGAATCACTGTGGGCTATTGAAAGTAAAAGAAATAAATATTTCAGCTTCAGATTTATCACAGTCTGCCATCAATATATAAGAAGGATTTCAGAATTACTGGGCCAACTGATGATTACAAACATGCAAAATGTTTTAATAGGCTGAAATACTGAAGTGAAAATGAGTCACAGAAAGATTATTCCAAGATAGAAGCTGTAGAAAGTGCTGTCCCAGCTGTCAGCCTGGGATTAACTGGGCTGGAGGTATGATCTCATACTCCCTCAAGTGATATTTCGAAGACAAATTATGCTGAAAACCACATCACTGAGTTGTATCAGGAATCAACTGAAGCAGTTCAAGAACTGCAGTTCAAGGGACTCCGTAAGATTTGGTTAAATTTCCTGGATCAAACAGCAGACCTTCAAAAAACAAACTTTACATCAGAGAAAAAGTATTTTAGAATGCTAAAATAGTATTGGCTTGCTTTCTCCGGTCCTTTTTGTGTAATTGCATAATGGGAAACATAAACCTAAACTTGGATTTAGTTGTAGCTGAAGAATTTCTGTTGAGAAATGAAACAGATCCAAAGCCTGTAGCACTGAAACAGAGCCTGAATTCAGTAAGCATCTTTTCAGTTCTGAAAAAGGTGAAAGTTTGAATCTCAAACCCATCAAAGAATATACATTGCTAAAGCCAAGTTCATTAGCTGCACAGAAGAAGCACAGGAGTGGAAAAAGACCACTAAAATGGTTACTCAGGAAAATTGTCTCCTAAATTATGTGGAAGTTTGAAGGCAGAAGAATAACAACATTTGCTGTCAAAATGCCAGTGGACAAGTTCTCCTGAAAGACATGTGCTGCATACGTAATAACAGCGTATGTTGAGAAGAGGCATTAAGTTAGTATCATATTCAGGAAACAAATCACAGGTTGTGAACATAAGTGGTCAGGCTAAAGTGAAGTAATATTTGTCCTGATTGCCAGTGACCACAAAGAACACATATTCAATGTGTTTTCAGGCAGTGAAGTAAATCTGTTTGATATTCAAAATCTCATTAGGAAACATTTGTTGAAAAGTGCTGTGTTCAGCACTCAAGAAAGCAGAAGTGTAGGGCCCATCAGCAGGCAATAGTAGTGTTATCATTCCTAATGTAGATGCTCCAGGACATATGGGGAAAAGTGCTAAGTTATTTGGAAAAATATGCATATATGTTAGTAATTTAATGGAGGAAAGTAGCGGGATGATGGGGTACAGGAGCCAAAGTGCTCTGAGAGAGATGAATGGAAAAGAAACCATCTCCGAAAGTCTAGACATAAGACTCGCTGAAGAATTCTTAACTTTTTAAGAGATACTAAATGTATAAACATTGAACGGGAGCCCAAGAAGATTGAACTTAAGTGCAGTGCTGTTTTCATCTTATATATTACAGTCTTGTACCACGTGCCAGTGAGTTGTATGGAGTAACCCGTAATATCAGTGTCAAGGAAGAGAGAGTGCTCCTCAGCAGTGTCCTTTCTCAACATGCCTGTAACAAACTCAGCAACACAAAATACCTGGGCTTCAAGCCACATCACAAGCCTTTCATGAGCTGTGGGATGCCTCCCTCTGTTTATGACATCCTGCAGAGGCCAACAAGAGAGTAGCCAGAGAAGTGCTACATGAAGAATCCCCTGCCTTCACTGAACATGGTTCAAACAGGCTTTGCCAAATACTTGGGAGTTCATGTTAATTGGACTGGTAAAGGCTCGCCTCGGAAGGCTTTTCTTTTAATCTTAGTTAACAGTGAAGACCTTGCCAGGGAATAGGTGAAAGTCAGAAATCACCATATTCCTCACTGGCTGTGTGTGAAAAAGATGCTACCTTAAATTTATGCACAGTTGTCAGCAATGCAAACAAACAGATTATTTAGACCTGCTATACACAGAATTCAAGAGAACGTGATCATTTAAGTCATGATCACAGAAATGTTCTGAACCCTGCTAAGGCAATTAGTTACAAGCCAGAAATGTGGTTGGCATAACTTAAATCAGCATAGTCCCACCCAAGGATGGCACATCTAGCCTAGGATGAATCGGGACTAAATTTGCCTCGTTTTAAATTTGTAGCTGTCAATGTGCCACCTCTGACTAATGTCTTGGCAGCTGTGAAGGTGCGATTCATTCTGGGTTTTGCCTTTGGCTTTCTAGGCCTCCTGGTCCAGCTTGGTGCTCGGCGGGAGGTAAGCGCAGGTGCCCAGAGGTGGGGAAGCTGGGCAGGATGAGGGCCTTCATCCTTCTGCAGCAGCTAACTGTTATTTCTGCTCAAGCCTTGGCAGGAACCCACCACCCACTTAGTTTTAGACAGAAAAATCAATCTTCTCTATCCTTGATCACAGTATAGCTTATCCCCAAGGATTTCTAAGTGTATGAAGAGCGTATCTGCCAATACTCACTGCATTTAGGAATGGGTGCATACTCCTTTGGGGCTTACTTGCATCGCTACAGAATTAAATGGAAACTATCGCAAATATCTGAGACATTAATTATGGGGTTTCCCTCCCAATTTGCCAGAGCTTGTCTACAACAAAGAATTCAGGGCTTATGTGGAGAATGCTAGAAAGGTTTTCAATAGTCATCGAAGTCACTATATCAAATGTAATCTAAAAAAACATCATTTGTTCTTGTGACAAGTACCCTGCTATATCAGCTCAGATGGCCAGTGCTCCATTTTGAAAATCAGATATCCCTCCACTGGAATTGGGAATAGACGCTGGCTTAAAAGAGTAGGAATAGTAAGTTGAGATGAAAACTCGAAAAGCAAATTTAGGCATCTCATGCTGTTCTGGAGTATTATTACAATAATAATAATAATCAGCCTGAGCTGAACAAGAAAAGGTGGAGAGGATGGCAAGGATTGTCAGGGGTACAGAATTACTTCTGTGCTAATCCTCTACTTACGAAGCAGAACCCCTCAGCCTGAAAAAGAGCTGACCAATGAAAAAAATTGTGGTAAAATCTACAAAGTCATGAACAGCAGGGAGAGGGTGGTTAACAACAGTTGTTGCTTGCCTCTTCTAGTACAAGAATGAGAGCGCATCGGATTAAATGAGCAGGTGACTGGCTTAAAGCAAACAAAAAGAGGCGCTTCACACCGCACAAGGTTAGAGCTGGGGAACATTTCACTGCAGAAAATGTTCAGTGTCAATATACATGATTTCAAAAAGCGACTGGACAAATTCACAGAAGAAATTCCATCACAGGCTATTAAATTCAGATGTTATCTCTGGCTTAAAAAAGAAGAACAAACTAAAGCCTAGAATTCTGGCAGCTAGGCATCAATTTTACACACTTGTCCTGTTCCTATATTCTTCTCTAAACATCTGGTATTGGCTGATGTTGAAGTTAGCTTATGCTGCCAGATAGGTCTTGGTCTAACCTGGTATAAACTCTGCTTGTGTTCTGTTAGATGAGAAATGCAGAAGGGTCCTGAGAACATTTAATCACATCTTATAGAAATCAGAGGCCAAAAATGCCTTGAAGGAAGTGACTTTCACCTGTCAGAGCAAATGGATCTGCCCTGCAAGTATTACAGAATGAAGGGGAAAAAGAAAAAAGAAAAAGAAAAAAAACAAAAACAAGAAGAAACGAGAAGAAAAAACAAAGTTTGAAAAGCTGGTGGGTGGAGTGGGGGAGTTGGGTCATCTCCAAGGGTGGCAAACTCTTTTTCAGCAGTAGGCATGGCAGGAAGCCCCAGATTTTCCTTCAACCTTCTTCAGCTTTTCAGGTGACTGCTGCAACCCCTCACACCAATGCATTGGTTTTTGGCCTGGTCACATGGACCCGGTTTGTAATCCCAGCCTCTGCAGAAGGCTTAAGGGAAGTGCTACCTTCCCGCAAAACTACACAGCAAGGGAAGAGGGGAATAAACCTACAAAACAGTGGAGCTAAAATGATGGTCACTGGGCAATGGAAGCCACAGCTATCGGTGGAACAGACACCACCATCCTGTTGCACAGTCATTGCTAGAAGATTTTTTCTTCCCACGACACAAGCAGCTCAGTATCCAGCCCAGTCTTTGGCCGAAGGAGCTACATTAGCAGAAAGTGTGAAGTATTCAGGAAATGGTTTTATTTCCATAACAGAAAGTCCAGTTCTGCAGGTAAGACCCCAATCTGGGTGTGGAGACGTACCAGGCCACGCCAAAAGAAGTGCTGCTTTTGGTGTTGGAGTCTTGCAAGATGCAGCAAGCCTAGGGCAGGCTCTTCAGCTCCAGCATGTGTCACTGGTGGCCAGGCTCTATCCCACTTTCCAGAGGCTGCACCTAATCAAACACTCAACAAATCACCCAGGGGTGCGCACTGCCAGCAGGCAGCTGACCTGTGGGGAGCTGGAGAAGGCTCTGGCATCCTCCTGGCATAGTCAGGAAAATCCAGAGCACTTCAGCCAGTGTGCCAGTGTGGCTGCATGAAAGTGCCCCAAACCATGCCCAGGGTGCTCTTTGATTTTGAATGAGGGGCCAGAAAAGGTCTGTAGGCTCATCTATCCCCTGTCCCAACATGGGCTCCTGGGTGCTCTGCTCAGGCACAGGCTCCCCGGCTGTAGGAAGGGGGTGTGGCCCGGGATGCTGTGGGGTTCCCAAAGGGTGCTGTCCCCCAGAACCCACCAAGAGGAGGTGATGGTGGGTCCACCCAGTCTGGCTGCTGCCCAGTGTCCCTGGAGGTACCATCTGAGCCAGGATGCTCTGGATCTCTGGGGCTCTCCAGCCAGCTCCACCTGCAGAGAGCTGCCAAAACACCTAGTCACTTCTCAGGTTTGGATCTGACGGATGAGGCTTGAGGGGGGGAAGCCCCTGTCGTCAGAGTCGTGGACACCAGGGGCCCAGCTGTGTGACTGGGGAGGGTCACTGGCTCGGGTGAAGAGCAGGAGCCAGCAGGACTGCTTGTATGGATTACCAGAGTGCTTTGAATGATACATGCACTACACTGATAAAATGTGGGGTGTTCTGTATATGCACGCAGGAATTGCATGTGTAACATATAATTAAATTTTATAATGAATACTAATAAGTCCAAGCAATAATAAAAAAATAAACCCTACCTACATTTCATCTGTATTTCAGATCTCGCTTCTCTGCTGGTCTTATTTCAGGTACATGTTATGTTACATCATTCACAACCGGCAAGAGATCATGGAAGACAGCCCCGAGGTCCTGGGCCCGGGGTGACCTCTTCACGAGTGGGTGTGCAGCCCATGAGGGGGGCATCCCCCTCCCTCGAGGAGGACTGCGGGGTGGCAGAGCCCCGGGCGAGGGTGTGGGAAGGTGGCTGGGGAAGTTCCGGCCTTCCCTTGATGTGTGCGTGCGTGGTTCTCAGGTCCCCCCAAAACGCTGCTTTTCCTTAGGGTCTCAGAAATCCCTCCCGGGAGGGGGGGGTCCTGCCCTGTCCCTGCCCATCCTGGAGGCTACTTTCGGCGGAGGGCCACGCCGGGCACCCTGCCCCAGCAGACGGCGTCGCGGAGGCGGCCGGTCCGCCTCCGCCCGGCTCTCCTCGCCGGTAGGTGGCATCCCGCGCCCGCGCAGCGCGCCCCCGGGAGCGGAGCGGCGCGGAGCGGGGGACAGGGCAACCCCTGCGGCCCTGGGGGTGGTGGGGCTCCCGTCTGGGGAAGCGCCGCTCATGGCTGCGCCGCCGCTGCCCGCCTGCCTTCTTTTCCTTCATGCCCTTTTGAGAAGGCACCTGCCGGGTCGGGACGGGGACGAGCGGAAGGTGCACAAAGATGTGTCGCCATCTCTGGGGGCTGCAATAACGCCAGCTCCTAGTTGCCCGCACTGGGGGCTGACTCAGCTGCCCCTCAGAAAGCAAGCCCCCCGCCTCGCCCCACTCCGCGACCGACGAGTGCTTTCAGTATTACCCCGGTCTAACAGGGGGGTCCCCAGCCACACCCCCCTCCCCGCCCCGAGGCCACCCCGGCCGGCCACGTCCAGGCGTGCCCGGGCCCCAGCTACCGAAAAGCCGCTGGTGCAATACGCTCCGTGAAAAGCCAGTGCGTCCTGCGTGGGTGTTAGGAGGAGATCGCGGCTAGACCCGGCTCTTCTGGTTCTGCTTTGTCGCTACGGTGGTTCTCCCCCAAGGTTTTTTAAACGCCACCGTTCTCCCCATTTAAAAGCGTGGGTTTTGTTTTTCAAACGGCTTTAAAGTTTCAGGCACATCAGAAAGTACCAAGAGAAGAGGAAGAATAAAAGGGACAAAAAGGGAATAAAAAGGAAAAATACTTTGTCTTTCTAACGAGGAGAAACCTCTCAGAGAGGAAAAGTCCTCTTTCTGCCTTCCTTTCAGTGACTTACCCTAGGACACCAAAACTAATTCAAAGAGGCATTTTACTTCCTATGAACTGTAAATTTCAGGTAACATTATCAATCTTTCTATAGGAAAAAAATAGTAGTCAATTACTGGGTATGGGGGCTCTTTTTTCTTTTTTTTTTTTTTTTCCTCTTTTGTAACTTTTGGTGGTATTCTCCTGCAGGCGCCTTAGTAGTGAACAAAATGTAAATAGGATTATTTGGAAATAGTAGAAAGGATTATGCTGTAAATCCATGCAACTGGGTTTGAAACAGGGTGGCTTGAAGCTTTGGATTAGGACGATATATCGAAAACGCATTTCAAGAAAATGGTGTGTGCGAACTGTTTGAGCGGCGAGATTTGAGCAGTAAGGACGACAGGCATCAGTCCGCCCTTCTCACCGACGGTTTCTGCCGGAGCACAAAATGCTCTCCCACTCCTCCCATCCCAATCGGGTCCTGATCGTGGGTTATCCTGCCAGAACCGGGAGTGATGGGAATTTTCAAAGCTTTCCTTTTTAATAGCACGGTGATTGCATTTATGACCATGTTTGGGGGCTCTTTCCCCCCTGCCATCCCTCGCATAAAGGGTGTCCCCGCTCTATGTATCACCTGAAGCTGGGAACCGTGGGACTTAATTAAGAAGCGATCCTTTGTGTCGCTTTCTCAGGAGTGTTGCTCCTTCTCTTAGAGCAGAGTTCGCATTTTACAGGCCGGTGAATTGTTTTCCTTTGCATTCGAAAGAGGTGACGCTAATTCTCTGTTAGTGTTTCCCATAATGGAGGGAGCTGCCTCTCTCCCGTTAAAAACAATAGCCCTACAAATAAACCGTGAGATTGGCGTTACGCTTTGGAGGCGGTTCTCTGAGAGCTTGCGAGGTCGACATCGAGAGATATTTGATTTCACTCTTAAATGAACTAAACTCTGGAGTGGGAAGAGGAAGGAAGGGGGAGAGATGTCTCTAAACCATCCCGCGGACAGAAGTCTCAAGTTTATTAACTCACCACCTCCCTCTCCGGCCTGATTTTTTTTTTGTTGTTGTTGTTGTTGTTTTTGTTCTTCTCCCCCTTCTTCCAAAGGGAAGCAGAACCCCGTCCCTGGGGGCAGCCCAGGAAGACGCAGATCTCCCGGCACCCTCTGGACGGCTCCTGGGAAGACTCTCCAGGACTTTGGGACAGACTTGCACTTTTTTCTCTTTTTTCTTTTTTTTTCCCCGGGGGGAGGTGTGTCTTTATTTCCCCCCTTTTCCACTAAAGACGGCCCCGCGGCCCCACAGAGCCCCTCCTGGCCGGACGAGGGCGGGGGGCCGGGGCGGGCAGCGAGGCGTCCCGCGTGGGGTGGGGTGGCTGGAGGGGGGAGGGGGACGGGACACGGCGCCGCCCGGGGCCGCCGCTCGCCCCGCCGCGTTCTGACGCTGGGAGCCATGTGATGGCCCCCCTCGCTATAAGGCGGGGAGGAAGGCCGCCCTCTCTGGGACTCGGCCCCAGCCTTTTCACCATCTTTCCGAAGGCCCGGCAAGCCGCCCCCTCCGCCCTCCCTCCTCGCCAGCCTCCTCCCCTCTCCTCCTCCCAGGACTAGGCGCGCTCCCTCCTGCCCCGCATCCATTAATGTCTGGGGGCTGAGGTGAGGAGAAAGAAGGGGGAACCGACTTGCAGGCGCGGCGGCAGAGACCCCCCCCGACCCCAAACCCTGACCCCAACCCAAAAAAGACCCCAAAAACTGAAAGACCCCCAAAAAAGGGGAAGGGGGAAAAAAGAGAGAGAGAATCCAAAAAAGCAGCAAAAAATACCCCGAAACAAAACCCAAACCAGCCGCCGCCGCCTCCGCGGCGGGAGCGCTCCCGCGGCGGCGGCGGCGCTGGGGGCCGGCGCGGCTGGGAGCGGCCCGCCTGCCTGCGGCGGCGGCGGCGGCGGGGCGGCTCTCTGCGGAGCGGGCCGGGGGCCTGGCGGCGGCGGGGAGGGCGCCTGCCCGCCCGCCGCGCCGCGCCGGCCGCCGCCGATGCGCTGCCCCGCCGCCGCGCCATGACCCTGAGCTCGGAGATGTCCGAGGCGTCGGCGCTGGCTGAGGAGACCGACATCGATGTGGTGGGCGAGGAGGACGACGAGGAGGACGACGAGGAGCCGCAGCCCCGCCGCCGCCGCTCCTACGCCGAGGACGAGGAGGAGGAGGAGGAGGAAGAGGACGAGGAGGATGTGGGCGACCTCCACGACGACGCCCTGCTGCCGCGGTCACCCGTGCGCGGCGGAGGCGGAGGCGGCGGAGGCGGCGGCGGCGGCGGGGCGGGCGGCGGGGAAGGTGGCGGCAGCTCTCGGCCTCCCTCGCGGGGCGGCCCGCAGAAGGCGGCGGCGGGCGGCGGCGGCGGGGCGGGCGGAGGCAGCGGCGGCGGCGGGGCGGGCGGCGGCGGCAGCAAGAATAGCCTGGTGAAGCCGCCTTACTCCTACATCGCCCTCATCACCATGGCCATCCTGCAGAGCCCCAAGAAGCGGCTGACGCTGAGCGAGATCTGCGAGTTCATCAGCGGGCGCTTCCCCTACTACCGGGAGAAGTTCCCCGCCTGGCAGAACAGCATCCGCCACAACCTCTCCCTCAACGACTGCTTCGTCAAAATCCCCCGGGAGCCCGGCAACCCGGGCAAGGGCAACTACTGGACGCTGGACCCGGAGTCTGCCGACATGTTCGACAACGGGAGCTTCCTGCGCCGCCGAAAGCGCTTCAAGCGGCAGCAGCTGCCGGCGCCCGAGCTGCTGCTGCGCGCCGTGGACCCCGCCGTCTTCCTCCCGCAGCCCCCGCCCCAGCCCCCGCAGCAGCCGCCTTGCGCCTATGGACCCTACGGCTGCGGCTACGGCCTCCAGCTCCAGCCCTATCACCCCCACTCCGCCCTCTTCGCCTTCCACCACCCCTCCCCGCCGCCCCGCCAGCCCCCTGCCGCCCCCGGCAGCGCCCCCGGCGCGGCGCTGCCCCCCGCCGCCGCCGCCGCCGCGCCGGGCCCCTTGCTGCCGGCGGCCGAGCTGGCACGGACGCCCTTCGGCTACGCGCACCCGCTGGGCCCGGCGCTGGCGGCCTCGCTGCACGCCGCCAAGCCCGGCAGCGGCGCGGCGCTGGCCCGCTCGCCCTTCTCCATCGAGAGCATCATCGGGGGGGGGGCCGGCCCCGGCAGCAGCTGCGCCTCGCAGTCGGCCGCGGCGCCGGGGCTGGCCCGCTCGCTGGGGAGCGCCGGGGGCGGCCTGCCCCCCGCCACAGCCCTGCCCGCCGCCCCCGGCTTCGCGGCCCGGATCTCTAACTGTTAAGGGTTTGGGAGTCTTTCCGAAGGTAGGATCTGCGGTATCTCCTTTCTCTGCCGCTCGGATGCCCGGCGGACGCCGCCCGGAGGGGCTGCTGGCTTTGCGTGGGGATGTTACGCGGTGGGGCTCGGGAGGCGTCCGCCCAGGCCGGCGGGCCGCCCGGGACCTCTGTGTTTGCAAAGCCAGGTCTAGATGCTGCACGGGCAGCCGGTTCATACTATCGGAAAGTTACTCGCTACTCCTTAAAAAGAAAAAAAAAAAAAAAAAAAAAAAGTAAATGGTGATAAATAACGTCTCTAAACCGTTGAAGTTCAGAGATTCTCAGGTCTAGGAGCTTGAAAACAGTAATGTACAGGAAAAAAAAGGCTTGAGGGAGGACAGCAAAGCAATACTTTTTCATTTTAGTACACTTGTCTCATGTACTTTTATAAAAGAAAAGAAAAAATTAACATGTTTACACAGAAGAAAGTCAAGATTATCGTTTCTTATTTTAACCTGTGTTTTGTATTATAATAGACTTACGGAGTTTTTTATTTTGTACTTTATGCGTATTCTTTACAAGGAATATTGTTAAAAATTACTGGCAAGTATTATTGTACCATTTTAATGTAAAATTTTTACACATTTTCAAAAATAAAATTTTTAATTTTCAAAAAAAAAAAAAAACCCAAAAATAAACCCAGAGACCAAAGGAGCCCAGCCAAACAATTGGCTTCGGACCCTTCCCTTCTCCCTTCTTTGGGACATTGATTTTTTTTTCTTTCTTGGGGATTAATAGCACAATAGCCAAGAAAATTTACTGCTTAAAATTTATTATGTCTGGATTTGACGGCGAAGAAGAAGATCAGAATATAATCTTTGCAGTCAAACCATTGTTAACCCTAGCAGAGAGTGAAAGACACAAAAAAAAAAAAAAAACCGAGCAAGGACAAAAGGGGATAAATAGAAACAGGTCTCTCTCGCGGGAGTAAAGCCCAGTTCTGTAAGGCACCAATCAGGGGATTGATTAGAAAGCTGGTTTTAAACTGTTTTTATACTTTCGAGTGTGTTCTAAATCGCGACTGCATCACAGTTTGGTTTCCAAGAGGCCCAAAGGAAAATACTACTAATAATGATCATGTACTGAACTTCAGAGAGATTTGTCCTAGACTCTTACGTTTCTGCGACGATAATAGGGACATGTGTTTCTACTTTTCAATACAAATAATATAAAATAATGAGCATTGGAATATCCTCGTGTGACGAGCTGATTAACTGCATGAACTATTGAAGTAAGGATACGTACGTGTACGAAACAAACCGTGAAAGCAGCTTTTCTGATTCTGAACTCTCGTCTTAACCCGTACAAGGTCGATAAATACCTATTTCATAGACTAAAATTGCTTTTTAACCAAAAAGCCCGCCTCAAATATTCGGAGCCTAGGCATGAAAAGAGAATCGCAGGTTTTAAGAGGAGGCGTGCGGTTGCGTGTGGTGGACCAGGAACACGCGTTTTTCAAATCACGGAGGCGCTTTTCAAGTACAACTGTATTTATAACAATTCAGTAGATACAGGGATAAATTATGTGCATTTTCGTACAAAAAAGGGGGAGGGGAAGGCGAGATGCCTTTTAGTGCTCTTTGGAGTGCGGAGGGGAAGGTTGTGTGGTTACATGCTTTTTACACATCGAAGTACCTCGTCGCCTCAGTTCTAAGTATTCTCGTGGATAGGAAAATGATGCTTTTTTTGTTTTGTTTGTATCAATGCTGGGTTAAATTCGTGGTTTTCAGTAAGTGGAAGGACTGGACGTGAGCTCTCTGCTGGCCTCTATTTGCAGTCCGCAACTGGCGGGCCCCTTTGGCTGTCCCGGATCCCTTAGAGGACGAGGATGTAGAGTCTCGTTTAATTTCTAAAACTAAAGGGAAAAGATCGCAGCGGCACCGCGTACGGGCCCTTCGCGGAAAGCGCATCCTTTTCACCGGGGACGGCTTAACTCGCTTTCCCCGGGCCCGGCCGGGGAGATGCGCCGGGCCGCCGCGCCGGTCCAGCGCCGGGTACCGAGCTCGGAGATGCGGCCAAAACCGAGCAGGGAAAGGTTTTGCGAAGGAGAAGGCGGCTGTAGCCGTGAGCGCGGCGGCCCCGGGCGTCCTGCGGGGGCAAGCTGCTGCGGTCGGTCCGGCTTCTGGCTGCGGGAGCGGCGGCCCTGGGGTGAGAGGCCGTGTGGGTTCTTGGGGTTGTCCCCGAGCCGTTCGGGTGGGGAGGGCAGGTTCCGACAACCCGGTATTTGTTTCTCCCGGCTTTCCGGCAGCACACCCGGGGGAGCCCGGCGTCCTCCCCTGCGCGGAGGCCGGCCCGGCTGTGCCCGCCGCCCTTCCCTCGAGTCTCTTCAGGGGAAAGCCGCCCTCAGAGGCATACGGCAAGGGAGCAACTCGTCCACTTGTTCCTTCCATGCTTTATGCCGGTCGTCTGCATCCCGTGAGAATAGGGCCTTCACCTGGGAGTTGCTAGGGAAGCTGGCAGAAACAAATCGCCATAAGCGGTTAAGCGGTGTAGCTTTTTTTTTTTTTTTTTTTTTTAGCGGTGAGGAAAGGCGGTCGGGGAAGGGGGCTGTCGTGCTGGGGGAAGACCCCTTCGCTTGTTTTCTCCGAGTCTGCGGGTAAGCCGCCCGGTCGCAGCCCCGGGGCCCGGTGGTCCCTGTTCCCCGCGTCGCTGGGCTGCGCTGCGCGGTGGATGGCGGCGGCGGAGCCGGAGCAGGTGCCGCCAGAAAATGCGCCGGCCCCGCAGCCCTTTGATGGCCCATTCGCATGCAAATGGCCCGTCGTGCCCCCCCCCCCCCCCCCCCGCCCCTTCCCGTCTTTCCAGGAGAACAGAAGGGACGTGTAGTCCTCGCCGGGACGGAGACCGGACGAAGAATTCCTCCGAAATAGGCTGGGCCTTAATAAACAAGCTGATGGGACAAACAGGATGGTGTCGCCTCCTTTTCCTCCTCCCAGCTACAAAATGTGGATTCATTAACCCGTCTCCTTTTCTCATCATATCCCCGTCGGGCTGAGAGAGGAATTACTGGAGCTGAATTGGGAGGGGACGGCTCTATATGGGGGCTAATGTTTCAATCAGTTCCTCCAGAAGGACCACACAAAAAGAAACTTTTTAGTTTATGGTGCTATTATGCACAGTTTTAATCTAGGGATAGATTTAGCCAAATGTTATCTATTGGGAATTTAATGAAGCCCTTATGCATTCAATCGCTTTTTATGCCACACACAGTGTCTCTATCCAGAAACGTTTCCTTCCACATATTTCTTTGTTTCTGTTGGGTGATTTATATATTTTTAATTAGTTTTTTTTTAATTATTTCTTTTCAAGCATCTTGTATAACGTTCCTCTCAGGCAGTACTGTGTTAGGTCCCTTCCCACATCCCCTATAAAAGAAGTTTCCCCTTCCCTCCCCCGTTTCGAAGCTGATTCATTTGCACGTCCGCACGCTGCGCCCTTCCCGCCGGAGCGCTCCCCACGCCTTCTGCAGAGGGGCCCGACACCGCCCCGGCCCTGCCCGCACCGATATGGGCTGCGGCGGGCAGCGCAGCCCGGGGCTCCGGCCGGGCCGCGGGGCCCCTGTGTCGGTCTTCTCCCAAACCTTCCCCATCTGCAGCTCCTTCGGGACATACATTCGCTCGTGGTTATTTTTCCGGTGCAGCGAGAGGCACCCCTGAGGGCAGCGGGGTGTCGGATGGTGCACACCACACCACACCCACCCCTGCCCGTGCAGGCTGGTTTCAAGTACCCAGGGCCAACCCCGTTCCCGAGTCCGGAGGGTGAAGGCGGGGGAGGGCTCACCTGCTCTGCGCTGCTCCTTTTCTTACAGCGCTGGTGGCCAGGGCAGAGCGCACGGTGGCCCCCGCCGAGACTGAGGCCTGTGCGAGGGATCTGTCGGAAAGTGGGTCTGGTTTAATAGTCCCTTGGCACGGCCCGGAGGCCCCGCTCCGTATGTAATACTTTCCCTCATTACTTACAGTAAGTACTTCAGTAGTCTCTGATAATATTGTATTTGACAGAAATCATGGAAATTATGATCGTGGCCAAATGCTCCCTGCGCTGGGACTTGCTAACCAAAGCAGATCCGTTTCTCAGCTTGTTACCGGCGGCTCTCCTATCCGCAGCGAGGTTTCGCCTGCTCCCCGTTCGGCGCGGCGCCGGGCCGGCACACACCGGCGGGACCCGGGGACCGGCCGGCGGGGACCGGCCACCATGGGTCGCAGCCGGGCGCCTCCCTGGCAGGTAGGTGCCCGCTCGCCCCTCGACTCGGCCAACCCTCACCCGGCAACCCCCGGGTGGCCTGCCGCAGGTGACTGCAGGGCTCCTCCACCCGTTTCCCTAAGTCCTCTCCCCTCCGCAACCCCCCGCCGTGAGAGCCACGTCGAGCAGCCGCCGTGGGCCCTCCGCTCGCTGCGCCTTCCTGCCCTGCAAAGCACGGCTGAGCTAGGGAGGCAAGATTCATGCACAAGTGCGTGTATGTACGCGTGTGCCGGAAAACGGCACTCCCGGGGGGGAGCGAGCTGCTTTCGGAGCCATGCTGCGGCAGCAAATGTCCTCGTTGCCTCTCTGCGCAGATGGGTGACCATCGATTTGGGGGGAGGCGGAGACCTGCAGGCAAGGCCTAAATCGGTAAACCCTTTATTCCTGCTTTTCTCTTGCAGACGAGCGCCGTGCCCCTCCGCAGGTCCCCGCCCGGAGGGGCCATGCGGGATGCCGGCCCCGCAGCCCCGCCGGCCCCCTCCCCGCCGCCCGACGCGACCCGAAAAAGGAGAGGCAGAGGCTGCGGGATTTGCGGGGGGGGGGGGGCACGACTCAGGAACCCGCGCTGCAAAACGGGTGGCACGGCTGGCTGTGCGCGGCTGCGCAGCGGGGCAGAGCCTCCGCGGCCGCGGCGGTACTCCGCAGCCGAGCCCACCCGTAGGAGCGGGGAGGTACCCGGCGGCGTCTCGGCAAGGAATCACGACGGGAACCCGGCGGAAGATGCGCCTCGTACGAAGGTGTGCCTTCAGTGCAGGGCTCCGGCTCTGCGGGCCAGAGGAGAGAGGTCTCTCCTCGGAGCAAAGACCCACTAGCTAGGCCCCGGAGCGCCCGGAAAGTAGTAAAATATATGGACTGGACTGTACGTAAGACTTCTAAATTTTTTTTTTTAAGACGCAGTGTCTAGCCAATTTCAGAAACGATAGCGCTGAGCTGAATTCAGAGGGAAAGTTGTTTTGTTTTTTTAAATCAAAATAATTAAACTTGCCCTTTCTCCAAACCACAAGAGACCCGTTGAATTGATTCTAAGTTTCCCTTTCGTTGATGGAGCAAAACGGCATGCAGAAGTCTGTGGGGCCCCATATTTAGATGATAAATTATACAATTTATGTTGGAAGCAAAAGGATAAATAGAGATTTCAGTTGTTGCGTTAATTCGTTGTCTGAGACTGGGAAAGCCTTATCCACAGTTAATCCGAAGGTATTTCTCTCCCCTCCGCGGAACAGAAAACCGTCTGCGTCCATCGAAACGCGTGCGTAGGTTCAGGCGTGCGTGCCCGGGACGCGGTGCTGCCACCCACCCGCGCCCACGGCCTTGTAGCACTGCGGTGGTCGCTCCGGCAAATGCCTGTGCTTTGGAAAGTTCTTGTTAAAACCCGGGAATGTGGCTCTTCCCACTGCGGTGAACGTAGGTCTGCTTCTCAACTTTCATTACGGGAGAGAATATGCACACCTATATACATGAAATACGTTAAATACACACAATCAAGATAAATGGGGTGTCTTACTCGCGTTTTCTTTTCGTAAAATAAACACTGTCACGTCTGCTTATTCAGCAACCACTAGACGAAACTGATAGCTTTCTAATACACGTGTACACAGTGGACTTCCACCTGTGAGCTGCACGAAGGGAAAGGAAGGCAGTCTCTCCGGATCAATAGTTCAGGACTAAAGGAGCCATTGGTGAAAAGAAAAATAAAAATTTGTACAGCACAGAGCAAGGAGGGGCAGGTATGTCAGGTGACCGGCTTGCCCGAAAGTGGACGGGGTCGGAAATTACGGACCGTGGAAAATAATTCGCACTATTCATTCCATCCTGCCTCTGATTGCACAACACCCACCCACCCTCGGCCTGAGGCAGCTCGGTGGGTTCTGTCAAACATCCTCCCCGCCTTCTTGGATGTCCTGAACTTGTCTTTCTCCGTGCAGACGGCGCTGCGTGTGGGGCAGCACATGTGCGTGTGCCCTCGGGCTGCCCCGCAAGCGCTCGGCAGCCGGCGGACCCGCTAGTACCGAATCGCAGAACCCCTCCCCGCGGCCTGCCGCTTGGCTGGGAGAAGCCAAAGGGCGGCCCTTCTCTGGAAATTAACCTCTTTAGATCCCTTTCAGCACTAACTCCCCTCGCGATGGCTCTTCCCCGCGTGTTTCAGACATCTGCCGACTGGGACACGTTTTTTGGGGGAGACCCCGGGCCAGCCCGCCGGTGAGGCAGATCCCCGACCCGCGCACCGGAGCGGAGCTACTGACAAAGCGACATGGATGTCTGGTTTTAAACCGACTTCCTTCCTCTCCAGCCTCCTCCCCACCCAGAAGAAGCCCGCAACAACTTGCCGACACACGGGCAAGCCAAGCCCAGTGCTCTCACAAGGGCTTTTGAACCCAGTCCCGCAGCTGCTGCTGCGCCTGCGAGACGGCGCGGTTCACTCGGGGGAGCGGCACAAATCTCCGCGGCCGCGCCGGGGCAGAGGTGGGGGAGCTCTGAGGGGAGCCCGGCTGGAGGGGCCCGGCAGCTCCATGCCTCCTCCCGGCCTCAGGTACGCTGCCGTCCTACGCCGGCCGCCGGCGGAGCGGACCACAGCCGCCGTCGGGAGAGCGCCCTGGGTTGGTAACCCCGCCCCGACACGGACAACCCGTGGTCCTGCCCTCGGCACCCACGCGGGGCGTTTGGAGACACCGTGGGGCGCTGGGGGTTGGGCGGGGAGCCCGGTGCCGGCGCTATAAATCCCTCGGCAATTGAGTTCTGCACCTTTGATTTGAAAAATCGGATTCCTTGAGTGGAAACAGTTGACAGGAACCTAAAAGGATTAGCTGCATTCCACACAGGATCATTTTTACTGGTAACATTTTGAAACGATTGATCCCTTCCAGACCATAAACAATGTCCAGAAAAATGATCTAACGAGACTTCCATTGTTTCCTTTTGTCTACGAATCCCCTTTCGCCAGCAGTTTGATTAGGGACTTTGACAGGCTGGGTCTTAATTCCACCCCCACCCACCACCCCCTTTTCCCGAGCGAAATATTGCATTTGAAATCGCTCACAACTTGGTCCGTAACCCCAACCTGCGAGCAAGTGCGGGAAAAGGCAGGCAGCGGGGAAGCAGCAAGGAGGGCGGGCGGGAAGGGGAGCGCGGCCCGGGGGGTGCAGAAATGAGAGGTGGGGGCCTTTTCCCCCCGGCATGCTTCTCTTGCGGGCTTTTGTGCCGGCCTGGCGGAAGAAGGTGAAAGGGAAAGCCCACGAGTGTACACGCTCGCCCGAGCCGTGGCCAGGAGACGACCCCACGCGCGTCCCGGTTCCCCCTCGTGGCCCGGAGGGACTCGCGACCCGCCGGCCCTGCCTTGTCCCCCCCTTGCCCTCCCCGTCCCGCCTGCGGGCAGGAGACTTACCAGGGCGACATTAGCGGGGGGCGAGGCGGCCCTGCCCTGCCGCGCTGGCCGACCGGCTTTTCCTCTGTTTTGACACCTGCGCGCACTGCCCCACGCTCCTCTCCCCCATTTGTCGCCCCCATTAAAGGTTCATCCTTCCTCACGCCACCCGCACTGCTTCCCTCCGCACCTTCCTCCGTCCGAGGAGGCGGTGGTGGGCTGGAATGTAGGGCGGAGACCCTCCTCAGCGCCCCCCCCCCCGCCTGCCCTGCGCCCCGGCCAGACCCCTATCACGCATCCCTGCACAAACGCAGCCTCGACGGGGGCTCCGCGGATCCCCGCTCCCCTGCCACAGCCTGGGCGGCGATGGGCCGAGGTGGGGACCTGGGAGGCAAGCCGCTTCTCGGCGCCTTCTCCTTTCTCTTCCTTTCCCCTCCACGCGTGTGTGACCGCGGGGCCCAGCGTCCCAGCGGCGAGCCGGGGCGGCCGGAGCGGTGCCCCGACGGCGCGGCTCGAGCCGGGGCTCTGCCGTGCGGCAGGGAGCGCTCCCCCGGGCTGGGACGGCAAACAGCCAAACCCATGGGGGGAAACCCGTCCGGGAAAAGCACCTCAGTTATGTGTCCCCCTCAATTGAGACACAGAAGCTCCTGCCCCTCGGATTCCTCGGGACTTGTCCTTCGTGTCAGGCTCCGGGATTCTCCTTCTTTCCCCTCTTTCTTCTCTTTCCCCCCCCCCCCCCCCTTTATTTCCTTTTCTCCCACAGAGAATAAGCTGTCCCCCGGCGCAGATTGGCAGCATTGAGCATCTTCCTAACTTAACTCTGTCTTCCTTGCTTCTATCAATCCACCTTTCTAATTAGACTAATTAGAAGATATGTGGAGTGTTGCTGGGTCCATAGACTAAACTGCTTAGGGCTTGTGAAAGGAAGGCTGAATGCCCGCCATGGGAGGTGGCCATTCAGGGGGACGGTAACAGTTGCTACATTTATCTCCTGCCATTGAAAAGAGCTCTGCTTAAAGCTCGATTAAAATGTTTGGAAACTAATGCCACCCCGGATCCCTCTCTAATTAGAGAGCCTGGATAGATCATCCTGAGTAGTCAAAAGAAACTCCTTCCCGGGCTTGGCTTTTCTGTTCATCAGGATTTCTTCGCTCCACCACCACCCCGCCCCCACCTAGAGAAGAGGGGAAAAAAAAAAAAAAAAGAGGGGGGGGCGGAGAGAAACAGATAACGCGGCTATAAAAACGGAGAGCAGAAAAATGGCGCTAGGCCGAAGTCTTCCTCTCCAAGCGTTGTTACGTTCGGCCCCGGCTTGCCTGCTCGCAGGCCCAGGCTCGTCGCCCTCGAGGTTCCTCGGGAGCCGGGATGCTCCCGGCGACAGGCGAGGGGGGCTGGATGGGGCCCCCCAGATCCCGCTCCGTGACCTTCTGCCAGGACCTGGCCCTCCTCCCCTCGCCCAGCCACCCCCGCGGTGCCTTGCGCAGGTGCGGAGCCCGGCGCCCGCCTCCCCGCTTTGCCTTGTCGCCGTGCCGCGCCGGCCTGGGTCGGAAAGCACCGGCGGGGTAAAAAATAAAAATTGGGGGCGGAGGACGGATGGGGAAAGGTCACCTTCCGGGAGGAGGAGAGCAGCTCCTGCTCCCAGAACGCTGCCTAAGGGAAGCCCGGGAGGAACGGGGCCGCCGGCGGGGGGGTGACGGAAGGGAGGCTGGGACTCTCCCCGCGGGGTGCCCTGTGTCTCCAGCTCGGAGCCGGGAACACCTCCGCGCCCCCAAAGAGGCACACAGGCGCCTGCATCTCCAGCAGCAGCTCAGAGCCGGGTTTCTCGCCGCCCGCCCCACCAGGGACGTGGGCGGGGGCGCGGGCAGCCCTCGGGGCGCCCCGTTCCCGGGGGCCCAGCCCCGGCGGAGCACTGCGGTGTCTGGGCGCCTCGTCAATCTGCGGCGCTGCTGCTTCCCCGTATGATAGAGGGATTTTTGTCCTCATACCGCCAATAAAAGACTGGTGCTGACGGGGGAAGGGAGGAGGAAAATGTTCTCTTCGTTAACACCAGCCTGCGACACCCATAATGCTTTAATTTACGGGCTAGATATGACCAAAAGTGCCTCAAAGAAGCTCGCACTCACGACTTGGCAGGCGACGAGCCACCGACAGCCGGGGCCGAGCACTACGCTCAACCGGGGGGTCCTGCCCCCCTCGCGCCGGCAAACAAGGGCGGAGGATCGCCTGTGGCCCCCTCGGTGTGCGTGCAGATGGCGTGCGGATTTCGCCCAGGGGTACTTGGCGATTGGCAGCGCACCACGTGTCAGCAGAGTGGAGTGAAGTTGGGGTGTTCGGGGGTTTTTAATTTTCTTTTTTTTTAAGAACGAGCCGATGGGCCCTTCTGGAGAAATAGTCGTACCTGCCCGGGGGAAGTATCTGTGTCCCATTCTCCCTGCCTTCTCTCTGGACAGGCCCCTCTGAGCCATCGGCAGGTGGCATCCCGTGGGAGAAAAGACCTGCGGGAGTGGCAAATGAAAACCAAGTGGCATCTTCCCTTTTCTCCCCATCTTCCAGAATCACTTCCTCCACAAACACTCTGCCAGGGAGGCGAATGGGGGAAAATTGGGAGGGTCTGCTCCTCTCCACCCCAGCGAGCAAGGGGAAGGACGGGCTCTGGGCCTGGTCCCCAGGCGTGTGGGGAGTGCGGTGGCCTCCACCGTGTCCCAGTGCCTCGTCCTCTGCCCGCGGCCGGGCGGGGTGCTTGCTCACGCCTAATCCCAGCGAACTCCACAGGACGAGTCCGAAGGACAAAACCGAGCAAATATTATTTCCCTTAGGGACATAGAATCTACTTTCTTCTTCCCCCCTCAAGAGCGAGCCCAGCTCAGCGGACAGATCTCCTCGGCAGCAGAGAGCCCATGTCTCCATTAAACGCTCCCGGAGGATGTCAACCCTGCTCCGCTGAGGTCCGAGGGGCGAAGGGCACCCCCGGGACCCACCTCGGGCAGGGAGGAGGGATTGCCCCAGACTTTGTCCTGGCTTGCTGGGCCAGGCCGCTGAGGATGTGAGGAAGGAGGCCACCCCCTCCGAAAAGGCGAGCTTGTCGCTTATCCCTGCTCATGGGCTGTACCCCTGCCCGCACCCCTCCAGCACAGACAGCTTCTGGGGCCCTTCACCGCGAAACGCAGCTCCGGAGGTGCCCAAGAGACAGTCAGGAGAGGGTGCCCGGCCTGCAAGCATCAAAGGACAGCATGAGCGGTAGTTGAGAGTTTGCTAGGTTTTACTCAGATTTAGAGTTTTCTTAATTTTAGAGAGTGCAGGATCTTCCCAGGGTGAGTATCTGCATTTCTGCCACCCCGGGAGAAGCCCTGATGCTGGTGACCTTTCTCCTTCAGAAAAGATGTAGATGAAGGCTGAGGATGCTCCCTGTCCAGACCCAGGGGCAGCTGCAGCTGCGTGCCTGGTAGTCCATCGCAATCAGCAGGTGGCTGAGCTGTTTGTCTACATTTTACATGTTTCACATTGTTTTCCTTGTGGGCGTTATAAAGGCAAGTTTCCTTGTTAGCACTGGGAATTTTTTTTTCTTTTTAAAATCCAAATGGGGAATTTCTGCAACCCCATAACATGGAGTCAGAGCTCCAGATGGAGCAGGTTTTTAGCCGAAACTGTGCCCCGGCACCGATCTGATCCCTGTTCCACTCCTGCGAGTCCTGGTCGCACCCTTGCTCCGGGAGTCACTTGTGCAGTTGTGCTGCCATTCACCCAGGGCTGGGCAGGAAGGCAAAGAGGTGGGGGTTTGAGGTTGATGTTTTGGGGGCACAGGAGGCTGAGGGTGGGAGGAGAATATGGGTTAAGCCTCTCTGAAATCAGTGAAAATCCCACGCAGGGGGGGTGCAGGGTCAGAGCCGTCCCGCGGCCGCCGAATTTCATCCCCGGGGAAGTGGGAACTCTCCGTGATGGACCGCGCTGTGGGCTCTTTTTTTTTTTTTTTTTTTTTTTTTCCCCTACCAGGTGCTCCTTATAGAAGCAGGCCAGAAAGTGGCCGGGCAGCGGGTTGATGCAGGAGGCCCCGCCCCCCCAACCCCCCGCCGTGGGCCCCGGGGCCGCTGCTGCGGTGAAAGTGGGGCGCGGAGGGTCAGGGGCTTTACTAAGGGGAGTTTCGGAGGGACGGAGATTTGCCCAAGCGAGGGGTTTTGCCTCGGAAATACGTGTCCGAAAACACGCACTCCTCGCCGTCTCCCGCCAAAGTACCCTTGTGATCTGGCCATCTTCAACCAGCCAGAGCAACGGCTTTCCCCAGATGTTGATGGCAGAAAAGGATAAAAGGGGAATTAAAATAAATATTTGTCCTTCAGGAATGGAAGTTATTAAATTAACACCCCAAAGTTTGCGCGATCCAACGAGTTTTGTCAAACATTATTTTTTAAGAAGAAAGATCAAAATATGTGAAGTTCTGCCGTTGGCCAGTGCAGTGGAGCGTAAGAAAAACCTATTAACGTACATCATCGAGCCACGCAAGCCACTGCTGGACACGTACAACAGAAGGTAAATAGATTATTTTGTTTAACAATGCTGACAGCTCGTACGGAGCAGAATTGGAGAGATCTAAATATTAATAGATCCATTCAAGTGGAGCAAAAGTTACAAATCATTAGCTGAAGAAAGTTGGCTTCCAGCCCACATTCTATAGGGGCGTGAGGGAAGCGTGGTAACTGTGCTGTTGCCGGCTACAAAAGGGCAATTTTTGTATATAATTTATTTAGATGAAGTGTGCAGAATGTTTTTATTTGTTCTACTTCTAGCTGTCTCACCTCTGTGTGAACTCCCCAAACCCAGATCTACTCCAAATACTTCTGCTCCCCCTTCTGCACACTTCCCTCCAACGTGTTTGCTTTGGCAACTTTCATGTTCTTGCAAACAATTCTTCCAAAGATATCAATCACTCTTGCACCCAAAGAGAAATACTGTACACTCAATGCGATGACAAAATGAAGCATGTTTGAAGCAAACCATGTGTTCCAGTGTGCCAGGGATTATGTTATTTGTTCAAGGAACATGTTCGGAATATTTTAGGCTTCTGTTACTCCCGTGATAGTAAATTTTATTGTCTGCCTTTGGGATTTATTATTTCGGAGACAACCCAAATACCTCTTTACACGGGGAGAGCTTCTAAAGTAGAAAGCCTACTCCGCGTCGCGCTGGGGGGAATTTATTGGCCCGGGGTATTTATTTTCCAATGCCGTTTGCCCTACGAGACGTGCAGAAACCGCGGCAAGTGCTCCCGGGCCTGGTGCCGACAGCGCGGCGGGAGTGCCCCGCCTGCTCCCACGCGTGCCCGCCCCGCCCCATGCATGCCCCACGGCGGCCGAGGGAGCTGGGGCCGCGGCCCCCCGCCACGCAAGCCCTCTGCCCCCGGCGGGTAAAGCCGAGGGCGGCGGGACCCGCCTGCAGCGGCCGTGGGGAGCCCGCGGAGCCGGCGGCAGGTAGAAGCCCCACGGGCGATGCCTGCGGGGAGGCCCGGGAGAGTTGCAGCGGCGCCCGGCTGGTGCGTGGGTCCGCAGCCTCTACGCGCGGCAGGCGGGGATGACCTCCTGCCCCGCCTCCTGCGAAATCCTAATTTCACATCTTGATCTTGCGGGTGGATTTGGGCTTGTTTGTTGTTTTTTTTTTTTTTCTCCCCACCGGCACCCGCTGTGGAGCGGCACGGAGAAGCCGTCGTCGCTGTGTGTTTGACCCTTCCGTGAGTGCTGGCCTGACGGGGACCTTCCCCGTCCGCGCAGCCCCCCCGGCCGCCGCTGCAGCAGTGCCAGCGCAGGCGGGAGCTCAGGCTGCTTTGAAGGCGGCTGGAGCTTCCCTGATGGCTGGAAAGCCAGCCTGGTATCTTCACGCAACCCTGCCACGCTTCTGGCCTCCGAAAAGACCGGGCCGTCGGAAATAACGGGTCTGCTGGTCAGACGTCATTAAACTATCGCGATATTGCATGAGCCAGTACAGGCGCCAACTCATTTTCCTGATTTGGCATTCCTGACCGAAATGAAAGTGATAGTGCCCTGCTCCAAAAGAAGCAGAGATGCCCGGGAGCAGAGCTGCCGAGTGAGGGGTTCCCGGGTTTCTGATCAGGCGCCCATTCCAAGCGAAGAATATGACACATTTCCACGAAAATCTTTCTTAAACTTCCTCTCGCAAGACTCTCACTTGGGCTGCGGTCAGGCTGTACAGTGATTGCTTCAAACGGAATAGCTCTGACTGGGGAGCTCTTTTCAGGGAAAGAAAACATGTTATTAAAGCCATAAAGAGGGTTTTGTTGGCTTGAACTGTCAGAGTGTTGCCCCCCTCCCCCCCCCCCCGGTGTGCCATGTCCGTCTGATGGGGACAGAGCAGGCCTTCTCGGGACAAGAGCAGTGGCATGGCTGAGACCTCCTCTTCCTCTCGAGGGGGACAGGACTGCTTTCCCAGGGTACCTCAGAGCGTTAAATGTCCACCCTAGGTGGAAAAGGGCTTCTCACGCTGCAGGACAGTGCTAGTCCAGGGGTACTGTCCGCGCGACGCTCCCCAATGAAATAACTCTTTGTGAAAGATTTAAATGGTGAAAGTAGAGTGGGAGCAGTTGGGTACCGCAAACTTTTTACTTTGTACACACTTTTTTTTTTT
Source organism: Phaethon aethereus (assembly GCF_964289735.1). Taxonomy (NCBI): domain Eukaryota; kingdom Metazoa; phylum Chordata; class Aves; order Phaethontiformes; family Phaethontidae; genus Phaethon; species Phaethon aethereus. The sequence continues at coordinate 29,979,699 of NC_138577.1, forward strand.
CTGGTAAAATCTTCAGATGTGTGTGTGCGTGCTGGCCCTGCAAGAGTAAGCTGGGAGGGAAATCCTGGTCTGAAACAGTTGACACCTTCCCCACAAACACCTCAGCCCAAGGACACTCAATGTTCAGTGTTCAGTGCATTTTACTGGCGTGTTAGGCTGCTTTCCGCAGTGAACGTAAGGCACAAGCCCTTCTCAAGGTGATGGAAAATCTCTTCCATCAGTACAGGTAAAAGTGAATGACAAGAGTGCCAGCACATAAACTAGCGCATGGTTTAGGTTCCGACCAATTTCTTCACCATTACTAAAAAAACACACTGAGAAAACTACATGCAAGGTTGTAAAACAAACAAACAAACAATTCCCCCAGGCCGACCAGACAAACAAAAGGCAAAAATGCTATAATAACAAAAGTTTTGCAGAGGACAGTAACCTACTGCAGGTGTCCTGAAAGGGCAGGAAACCTGAAAGGAGGTTCTTTTGGCGCCGAGCTCGTTTGCTTGGAGGTAGCTGGCAAATCATAGAATATCTGGGTTAGAAGGGACCTTTAAAGGTCATCTAGTCCACCCCCCCTGCAGTGAGCAGGAACGTTTTCAACTACACCAGATTGCTCAGAGCCCCGTCCAACCTGACCTTGAAGGGTTCCAGGGATGGGGCATCTACCACCTCTCCGGGGAACCTGTGCCAGTGCTTCATCAACCACATCATGAAAAATTTCTTCCTTACATATATACCCTCTTTCATTTTAAAACCATTACCCTTGTCCTGTTGCAACAGGGTCTGCTAAAAGGTCTGTCCCCATCTTTCCTATAAGCCCCCTTTAAGCACTGGAAGGCTGCAATAAGGTCTCCCCAGAGCCTTCTCTTCTCCAGGCTGAACCACCCCAACCCTCTCAGCCTGTCCTCACAGCAGAGGTGTTCCATCTCTCTGAAGCCTGACCCCAGTCCGGAGGTGAGACACGCAGGGTTACCACCGCCTCCCACTTGCTGCCGCTAGCGAAGGAGAAACAAGGGAAAAGGTGCCCGTGCTTGCTGCTGGAAGGGCGGCCGGAGCCGGCCCGCCCGGCCGCGGGAAAGCGGCTCCTCCTGCTCCCGGCCCTGCCGCCGACAACACTTTAAAGAACAGGCTTGGCCGCTGTGCTTTAAATACGGCAAGGGTGGGGACACCACGGGGCTGCGTGGCTGTTCTTGTTTTCTGGGTAGGACGAGGGGATGTATCTGTTCGTGGGACATTTTTCCTCTCGAGCAATGCTGAGCTTCCTTTGGCTCTGAAGGACGCATGGCGAAGCACGCCGGAAAATGGAAAGAGATTTGTTCTTGTGACAGTTCGTTTCATCTACCAGAGAATGACTGAAATCCAGAGACGAGGCAGAATAATCTCAACCACATTTGGTTTTATAGTAAATTAATACTGCAGTCTATATAGTTGAACGGGAAGTCGAAAGCCAAACCAAAACCCTTGTCAAAATAAATACTCATCAGCAAATATTTTGATTATTTAAAAATGCTTTAATAAGTGTCTAGCATTTCAAAAGAAAATTAAAAAAACGATGAGAGAGAAGCGGAGAGTCAGCCCGAGCGCCACATGCCTCCTCGCAGCTCATCCCCGAGAGAGAGACGAGACGCTGATTAGTCTGCATTGTGTGGGGCTATAGGAATAGACTCGTAAAGTTTTATTTGCTATTATCTCGTTTAGCGGCTCGCACCACGCTCCAAACCTCCCGCTGGGTTTGAGGCTCTGCATCGGGAAGGGCGCAGATTAAAACCGAGGTCCCGAAAACATCTCGGGGCTTCCCAAAACGGCGAAGATGCCCCTGTGTGCGGAGCCATGGGGGATTTGGGGTGCCGCCGGAGTGCTGGGGGGTCTGGGGCCGTGCCGCTACCCCTGCCCCCGGGGCGAAGAAGCAGCAGGCCTGCCCCCGCCGTGCCCCCGGCCCCGCCGGCCGCGGCACCGGCTCTCTCCCTGCTGGGGCTGCTCTCGACAGCCCCGAGACTTCTGAAGTCTTCTGGTCCGCAGGGCTGGAAGCTTTGAAATGTCCAAAGCTGGCACGGTGTACGAACTGAAACCTTTACAAACTTATTTCCCTTAAAGTCTTCATTAACTACCCCCAAGGACCATGGCTGCTGCTGCTGCTTCTGCTCTTGCACGGTGGTGGTCTGGCACCTCCACGAAGCACACATGCTAAACAGATTAACATGCTTCGGCTGACCCATACTTCACAAACCGGGGATAGAGTTTCTCCAGCTCCATGTGGAAATTAACCTATATGTAGCAATGGTCAGCTGCAAAGAGGGAGTTCCCAAGCAATCTAAACAACCTACAATTCTTTGTTACTTTTGGCCTTTCCCTCCCTTTCCATGGCTAAATATTTATTAAATTAGGAAATAAAAGGGGGGAAAAAAAGAAAAAAAACAGGAAAACAAAAGCAAACCCCTTCTTCCTTCCCCTTGGTTCCTTTTGCCCTTTTGCTGGGCACAGACCTGCAAGAGCTTTCTGCGCCGGTTCTTTCTTGTTTGTTGTTTTAGAAACGCAGGGTTTCTTTTAGAAAAGGCTAAACTCTCCGTTGCAGGGCTTATTAAATGTTCTTGAAGTGCAGGTTAAACGCACAGGTTTGGGAGTGTTTTCTGTATTGGAAAGACTTCAGTGGCTAGTGTCCTCCCCTCCCGCCATTTACATTTGAAAGCACCCTGAGAGAGAGCCGTTTGCAGACAGCCGGGGAAGGAGTTTCCAGCATGCTAATCCCACCACTTTCCCTGTAACAGCCTCTTCGCCTTGTGCCTTTGCGAGATCGATCCTACACCCTCGCCCCTCGGCTGCAAGCTCCAGGTGTCAGAGACGGTAAGAACAAATACAAGTAACTGTTGGCTTGTGTCACACGGGGCTGTCACGGTAATAAACACATGGCTTCTCCTCCAGGAATTCCTAATCCTCCCTGTGTGGCTCTAGCCCTGTGGATAATATCATTACAGGACTAAACAAATAAACAGTCTATCCGAATCAAGCAGGAGGCACTGGGGACCGCAGTTCCTCTCTGCAAAGATGATACAAGTAAATTTACACTCAGGGCTTGGAGAGGGTCCAGTGGCTATGAATAGCTGCTCAGTTCTACCACACCGGCTCTGGGCTGGGAAATGGTGCTGACCCTCCTGCTCTGTATTTGCTGCAATCAATGTGAGCTATTCAGGGCTGTGTTTTCCTTACTATCCTCTGCTGGGAACATCAAGGACCAGTAACACTTTTATGAACCCGGGCTCAGGGAAGACGCTTTTACTATAAAGTTAGAGTATTAAACTCAGTGACATGAATGAGAGGTTAACGTGCTTCTGCCAAGCACGAGTTGGGCTCTCTCATGCGATTTCCTGTTGTTCCGGCTGCTGTCCTGTGTTTGATAAATTTGCTCATGTACTGGGATGCATAGACACATTTTCCCTTGTCCTATTAAAAATAATATTAAAATAAAGACAAATCCAGCTGCAATCAAGATCCTACACAACCAAGATATTTTAATAGCACTCTATAAATTCCCATCTCAAGTTGCAATAACTAACTTGAATGGCATAGTGGGAACATTAGCATTTATATCTGCCCCGTCCCCCTAAAAACTACATATATCACACTTATCTGTATGAATATGGCTCCATGTCATAGAAATTAAAAATACCTGGACATTTAGCACCCTCACCCCTTGCAAATGTCAATTAATACATTCTATTTCAATGCAGATGGTTTTCTATACACTTTTAAAAAGATTTAGTTATCTACAGTGCTGTGCTTTCAGAAGGCAGATGTTTTGTTCCTTCTCAAACAAAAATGGAATGCCATCCAGAGGGACCTGAAGAAGCTTGAGGAATGGGCCTGTATGAACCTCAAGAGGCTCAACAAGGCCAGGTGCAGGGTCCTGCAGCTGGCTCAGGGAAACCCCTGGTATCAGTACAGGCTGGGGGATGAAGGGAATAGAGAGCCGTGCTGAGAAGGACTTGGGGTACTGGTGGATGAAAAGTTGGACATGAGCCAGCAATGTGTGCCTGCAGCCCAGAAGGCCAACCGTATCCTGGGCTGCATCCAAAGCAGTGTGGCCAGCAGGTGAGACCCCGTCCAGCTCTGGAGCCCTCAGCACAGGGAAGACATAGACATGTTGGAGAGGGTCCAAAGGAGGACCACCAAAATGATCAGAGGGCTGGAACACCTATGAAGACAGGCTGAGTGAGTTGGGGTTGTTCAGCCTGGAGAAGAGAAGGCTCCAGTGAGACCTTATTGCAGCCTGCCAGTACTTAAAGGGGGCTTATAAGAAAGATGAGGACAGACTTTTTAACAGGGCCTGTTGTGATAGGGCAAGGGGTAATGGTTTTAAAATAAAAGAGAGTAGATTTTGACTAGACACAAAGAGGATATTCTTTATGATGAGGGTTTTGAACTACTGTCACAGGTTGCCCAGAGAGGTGGTAGATGCCCCATCCCTGGAAACCTTCAAGGTCAGATTGACTGGGGCTCTGAGCAACCTGATCTAGTTGAAGATGTCCCTGCTCATTGCAGCGGGCTTGGACTAGTTGATCTTTGAAGGAATTCTATGATTCTATGAAAGAAAGGAATAAATTGTTGTTTTCTTATCTGTACAGTCTCTTTGCAAGGATTCTTCTGAAATCTGTTTTCTACAACTGCAAATGTTGGAGATGTTTAGGTCAAATGAAATCTTTTCAGTTTTTATAAAAACAGCAATAAAAACATCACACCCAAACATTGCCTTAAAGCATGGGCTTTTTTTCCTCTGCAAAGGGGAAAAGTCCAAGAGATAGGTGATTAATAGAAGTCTACATGTGGGAGGGTAGCTGTTGAAGTGAAATAATAATCCACATGAAGCAATACTGACTTACTGTAGATAGAAAAAATTATGAATTTTCTGAACCATGCCAGGCAGGAAGGATTCTTACATAGTCCACATGAGTTTTGACAGCAGAGAAGTCCTGGATCTAATTTTGATTAGGTGGTTTGACAAAGATATTGCCAGATTAAATATACTGATTGCTAATCCTACGATCACTTACTTAACTGAGTTTGGTGTTGAAGAATAACTGGGACTTTCCTCCAGATATGCTTTGGCCACTTCAGGTGTGCCAGCTCTTGGTACCACTCCCTCACCCCCCCAAAGATGAGGAGCATTTGGAGGTGGGCTACGGTGCTGGTGCACATCCTGGAGCCTCCTGGCAGTTAGAGAGTTACACTGCTCCCTCCCCAGAGCAGCCAAGCAGAACCTGCCGGATGCACCCTGGTTTTATTTACCAGGGCTTTTTTGTTTGTTTAGTTTTCATGGTGCTGTGCCAGTGGGTTAAAAGAGTATGCATTTTTAATTAAGTCAGATTTCTTTGCCGTATCTGAAGGCTCGATTATAGCTGGAATGAATACCAGGCTCAGAGATGGAGCAGCTCCAGACACTCCTGTGTCAGCGGGTTATTGTGAACAGCATCCTTGAACAGGACTAGGAGAAGTGACTAAAGGAACTGGACAGTCTTTGGGAAGCTGGACCCTTGGCTTCACTCATGTGAAATTCCCACAAGTTTTTATTTCTGTTCTGTTGTAGGACATTATTGATGAACAGATAATAATTCAATAATTCCTACAGAGCTGTGCTCTTTCAGAATTTTATTGACATTAATTTAGACTGTCTTCTGTGCAGGAACTTCATATCCTCTATGACTACAGCCTCCTTGGGAGGTGCTTTAGGGAGTGCACCGCTCCGGATGTGGTTTATGTGCTTGCCTCCTTGCTGGTGCTCACCAAAGGTCCCGTGAACAATTGGCCGACTTGTGTGACTGCTGACTGTACTGAGAGTGCCTGGTGCTGAGCTTTGCATCCCAAAGTGGAGAAGGAAGTTGCTCTCAGGGCTTTTGCGCTGCAGCCTGTTCTGTGACTTGCTTGGTAGAGCAAGAAGGAGTCACTTAATCCTGCCAGCTCCTTTCCCAATGAATTGGCATTTCCCCCTTCTTTCTTACCTGCCAGCCGAGCTCTGGCCTGTCTTGCTCCTTACTTTGGTTTTGTTCCTCCCTAAAGCTGGCTTGACCAGATGTCCCCCCATCACTACTGTTATGCAGTGGTTCATGGGGATCATTCCTCCTTTGGAGCACAAGTCCCAGACATTTGCTGGCAGTGATAGTGACAGAGCAGGGAAGGGAGGAAGGGCAACGTCCACAGAGTGGGATTCAGACTCAAAAGCCCTTTTCCTCACCACAGAACTGTGCTGAACCTGGGAAAAATGACCTCCTGATAAGCTGCCTGGCAACCCCATCTCTTGTTAGTGCAGTGTCGGATAGAAGCATCCTGAAGCACAGCTGTGCTGGGGAGAGGGCACAACTCATTTTCTTGGAAACTGCTGAAGATAGGACTAAAATTTGTTTTTCACTGCCCAGGGATGTAACTCTTCTATTAAAACCAAGGGGTTAGCAGTTCAGTCCCCAGGGGAGGAGAGCTCAAAGAAGAAATCAGATTTATTCCCTTAATAAGATGAGTTCAGAGTACAGGGATGTTTTCTTAGCGTGGTTCCTCGTGGCCATCAAATCACACGGGTGGTTTTAAGATCCGCTTTGCCCTCCCCAGGCTGTGCAAGTTCCTAATGTTAGTCCAAGCCTTCTTACTGGGGAGCTTATTAGCATGGGAAAGCTATCACTGGAGAGGAGAGCCTGCAGCAATCTGTCCATTAAGTGCAATGCAGGGGGACAGCAGTTGAAGGAGCAAAGTTGCCAGAGAGTTACTGGCTCCCACCACCCTTTTCCATTAATAAAACCCACCACGTTGAGATTGGCTCTGGCCTCCTTTCCATTGTCATAAAGCTGGAATCAAAGAACGTGACTGCTTTTATTGGCAAAACTTTCGCTCCATCAGTGACGTCAAAATGCAGGAGGCGGCTGAGGGTTCACCGGCAGCTCAGAGCAGAGCGGGCTTTCTGGGTGAAAGGAGCCTTCTGTCAATGCCCCTCCTGAGACACTTAGGTTTAAGGAAATGTTTGTACTGCTCTAGAAAAAGAGCTGGCCGGGTGTTTTTCTTTTGTGCTTAGGCACTCTGAAAGGAATTCCTGTGGGCACAATTATCTCACATATGGCAAGTCAGAAACAAAACAAAACAAAAAAAGGCCAAAGGGAAAAAAAAGGAGAGAGAAGAAGAAAAAAAATCAAAGGTCACTTGGATGCTTTGGCCCAGCACAGGAAGGGGGAAAATCCACCTTGGAGGATACAGCTTACTCGAGGAGAGATGGAAACCCATGATCAAAGCAACAGGAAACTGAGAACAAGCAGTGGCCCAGTTAAAACCATTGAAACAAATCCCAGTCTCTGCAAACTGTAGGAACAGGGCGTCAGTGTGGCAAATTAAATGGAAAGTGTATGTGTGTGCATATGTGGTGAACTTCACAGGGCTGTACCTTCTGCACCCAGCAGCTTGTCTAGAACAAAACACAGGAATTTGATGAGGAACGAGGTTGCTAACGGGCAGGAAATCTTGCCTTACTCGCACTGCTACCTGCCCACTGCTTAACAGGATCCTCCCTAAATCTTATGTGATGCTGCACAAAGCAGCACTTAGTCACTTAGTCTTTTCAGGATCTCTGTGGCAAAGGTTAGAGCAAATCAAACCCTATGCACGGAAGGGAAGATAAGGCTTTACCACCAAACAGCCAGTCACAGGCAAGAAGAAAATCTGCCTTTGCTCAGCCTACTCTGAAAAGAGGCAAAGAAGAATCATGGAGAGGTGTTACTTCAGACAGATTAGCTGTGCAGGGCAGTGGTACCAACTCGAATCCAGTAGCCAGCAGAGACTAGCTCTTTTTCCCATGAAGAAGCTGTTACCTCTCTTTAAAATTCAAAGATCCCACAGTGTCTGAAAAATCTAAAACTTTTTTTCAAAACTCTTTTTAAGCCTTAATTTAAAAAGCCATTTTAATTTTGTTGTTAGGTAATTGTGTATAAGGTCGTAGCTTGATTGATTACATGGTCCCACTAATACTTGTGTTTGTTTTTGGAGGATGGCTTGGCTACTTCACAACATCTAGCTCATTGTATGAATGCAAACCTCCTCCTGCACTTGAATGCAAATTTGCGTCATATCCAAAGTGTTTGAATACCTTCCCACATTTAAGCATCTGTGCAAACTCCAGGACTGGGAAGGATGGGAGGAAACCCTGAACTTCACCAACCTGTCAGTGTTGGCCACCATATCTCTTCCTCCGTATGGGCAACACCATCAGCCTTTTTCCTAGAGGACTCCATGCCACAATGCACTGTGAGGCTAGTATCAACACATGCATGGGCCAGGAACCACGTCTGAGCCAGTTTTATGGGCTGTGTTTACAGAATGGGTATGGATGAAGCCCTTGAATCAGAGCATCAGCGGATGCATCATGTTCTGCAAGGATATTTGGCCTCAGTGGGATCAGACTGAGGATGAGGTGGTGTAAGACCAGCGGTGAGGAATCATGGTGCATCATAAACCTTCGTCGGCATTAACTCTGCAAAGGACTTTGCAGTGTGTTTGAGTTTCTGCTCAGAGCAGCAGGGGATGGATCAGACCACCAGCTTCTAAAGGTTCCAACAGAGCTTATTAGATTTGGTTGGTGCACATGTAGATTATAATTTTCTCTGGCATTTTTTCCCCTTGTGTGACAGCAAGGGCAAATCAGTAGATATGGTAGATACCTAGGCTGTGTGAACTTTTAAAAACTATTTATTTAGTTTTCATTGTAAGTAACAGAAAATCACAGAAAATATGAAACAACGTGCTTACTCACTACTTCATATATGTTTAACTGCTCCCCCCCAAAACGCAACCAAACCAAAATCCTAGCTTGTGCTCCCTAAATACTTGATCAAGGGGGAAAATGATGACCTGGAACATATGTTTGTGCAGGCTCCCACACTTACCTGGATCCCCTTGACCTTCAGGGTCACAATCCCAGGGTGTTGTTCCCCTGCTGTATGTGCCACAACAGAGCGATGAGCACAGCCTCCTTCCCCTGCATGCCAGCTACTGCAGCCAGGCAAGAATAGCTGAAGACAGAAGCAAAGCTGAAGAGAGGACCAAAGCTGCCAGACTTTCAAGTTCCCAGGAGATTTGGTGTGCAGCATAATGGTGCATCGCTTGGGCTCTCAGATGGGATAACGGCAGTAATCGTTCATAATTCTTGGTCAACTATGCCATCACAAAGCCCTGTGAAAATATTTTCATTAGGTCCAGTTTAGCTATGCCAAACTCCCTGTCACAAGGCGTGTCATCTTTGCTGTAACTACGTTGGCTTTGGGATGTGTGTGGTCAAGCCCCAGTCACTGGGCTCAAAGCCGAGACAAAACCACACAGCACATCTGTAGCTTTCTTTTGACTGACCATGGTGGTGTTCTTGTTTTGTTTTGATCCATTTTAGGAGTGTAAGTATCTTGTATGTCTGATCTCCTCGGTAAAGGCCAGGGAAAAGATGTTTACTATTATTTTTAGTAATATCTGTTTATTTTTATTCCAGTCAATTAGTTTCTGATCTGAGGAAAAAAAACTTCTGTGAGGAATTAAACTGCATATAAGGAGCATAAATAACAAAGGTTGTGTGAAGAAAAGCCTATGGACTGATTTGTCTTCACTTTAGAACTCATGGGTTGAAACACATGGGTTCTCATTAGAGCCTCTCTGTTATGATCACTAAATCTGTGTACCTCTGCTGGAAATACATTGGCTATGATAGATGTATACAGATGCCATGGAAAGCAGAATTTGCCTAATACTCCTGTAGCTTTCATCCTGTTATAAATATAAATTCCTTGGCTTTCAAGAGCAGACTCCCAGAACTCATAAGATTGCATCCTGCGTGTAACTACTGAGCATGTGTAGAAAAGTTGTACTGTTTGTTTTTCTGGCACAGAACTCACTTTAAAATGAGATTACTTAATTGAAGAAAACATTTCCTGACATGTTGCAAATCAACATTTGAACCAAATCTTCTCCTTTTGCGTAAGGAGAGGATGAGTGCACTCTAGCCTGTTTAATCCATGTGGAGCTCAATGAATTCATTTTAACCACTGAGGCATTTGATTGGTAAAACATAATGTAGCACAGTGTGAAGCAGCTTCCCATCAGTTAACCAGTTTTGCTCAGTCAGATTGCTTTGATAATTATTTGTCTTGGGGGGGGGGTGTCTTCCATAATTCCTTCAGATAGGCTCTAGCCCCACAGGCAGAACGACAGACCAGTATAGAGAGGGAGACTAGTTCAGACAGCACAGGTTTTTATAAATACCTATGGTCAATTGTTACTGAGTATATTGTCATTTGGGTGTACTCTACATATATTTATGCCAATGTTTAAGTGTTTTATAAGCATATAGAAATATATAAATATAAATGTGTGCATGTGTATGAATATATATTTACTAGAATGTCTTGGCAAAAACATTTATAAATTTGGAATCATGTTGGACCATCTTCCAGACAACAGGAGATATCAAAAGAGGTTAAATTTATTGAGACCAGAAGTCTAAACAGTAGGAGTGTTACTAGTGCTAGAATTTATTTTCTTTGGAGTCACTGCCAGTGAGTTAGCTGTCTTCCATTTTGAGTTGCAGAGCCACAGAAATATGTCAAAATTTGGAAAATATCTGGAGATAGCAGGTAATGGAAACTGGGTCACTAAAGGGGATCTCGGGGTCCCGAGTCACAAGAGCATCCCTTGCACAGGGCAATACCAGAGCCTTTCCCTGGGTGCTCTTTCTGCTGTCCTTTTTCTTCCCTGTGTTCCCATTTTTCTGAAGGTCAGCCTAAGGCATCCTGGTCTGAATGACCTTCCCAGTTAGAAGGACTTTTTTGTTTAACTGGTCATAAGATGGACTCCCCATGAAATCACCTCTATCACTTTGTTTGTTATTGACTGAATTTTGAAATCTCACACTTTATGCTTCTCCACAGAGCAGATGGCAACAGTCACACGGATCTCAGTGAAGGATCCTGATTGCTTGATTATAATCTTTCCACTACTCTGCCATGCCAACATCAAAAAATGACCGACATCATTGTAACTGCATTATAATTTCAGCACACATCTTGTATTTTTTTCTGCTAACTGTGAAACTGAGATGTCAATAGTTTTCACAATATGGTATCTCTTGTTAGTGACAATAACCTGATTTTGTGAGAGCTTAATGAAGGGTTGTGTATAGATTGCTCTTATCCCCACAGAAAAGTCTAGTCAGCATTATTAAGCGTCTCCACCCATTTTGTATGCAGAGGCTTTGCAAAGATGGAGTCAGAAGTCAGCTACAGAAGGCAAGGTACACTGGGCATCAGAAAAGGTTGCTAGTAGCAGCAGTCTATTGATTAGTCTACCTAACCAATGTAGGACACCTATATCCAGATTTAGTCATCTACACAAGTTATTTCATATTTAATTTCCTACCTCTAGTTAGGGCTGTATTAAATATAAAGGGCCTTTCAACTTTTGCCACAAAGGGTTGGTTTTTAGTTACCTATATTCAGAAACGAATATTAACTTTACCTTATGGTATTATGCTGTTTATTTTTTTACAGAGGCATTCTTCCTACCAGCTTTTGTGCACATGGGCATTTTTATGCACACACATGTACACACGCATGCACACAAATCATTCAGACTTTAGCCAGATGTAGACAGCTATGGGCTGAAGAAAGCCTTTTGTTGGAATTCTGAGCAAACTGAGAAAAGAGAAGAGGTGTTTTGGATTGAAATGCCTTTCATCTTTTCATATGGCATCCCCAGTTAAAAAAAATACAATTCCTATGCATTAAGTGAACAAAATGGGTTCAGAAATATTCTGACATTCTAGATACAAGAGAGAAGTAGTGAAATCACAAATTGTGTCCACAGTACAAAATGATAGAGGTTTTGCCTTCAAGTGTAAATTTTTTTCCTTTCTAAACTTTGCACTTGATGATTAATTTCCTTAAGCATACTTTATGTTGATCATTCTGTACCATTTCTGCAGCTTACACTTAGATCTAAATTTACTGACAAAAACATTAAAATGTTTTACTGTGTGAACTCACTGAATATAGTACTTGCTTTACCTGTGCATAGAACAAGATTTATAGAATTTCATCATCCAGACTCTACAAATCATGTCTATTGCACATTAAACCACCTCTAGCTCTCAGTAAATATGTTTACTAAAATGTCTTTAGTTCTCTTAGTGCATGAATGATAATTCTATTGAATTGGCTAATATCTCTATAAGTGCTTTATACCTGACTAATCTACAACATGAAAAGATCATTCTTTAGGAGCCTATAATGCAAAAAAAAATCTGCCCAGTCCAGATTTGTTATACAGATATAAAAAGAAACCTGATTTAAGACATGGTTGGTTTTGTGTTGTTATTTGTTTTTGTTTGGAGTTTTTTTGTTTTGTTTTGTCTGTTTGTTTGTTTTTAGTCTACTGTAACTGGAAGAAATATAATCACTTTTGGCTTAAAATCTTGTAAAATGTTTCAGCCCATCTTCAGGAATCTACACTTAGCCTCATTAACACATGATCAGCTGAAGAATGTCATAATCATACCTTTTTGTTTGAGTTCTCCAAAGAGAACTGAGAATCTGATGTTTCAGAGAAAGTTAAATACTTCTGCGAGACTTCCTTTACTTGAACAATTCTTTAAATAAAGAAGCTGGGCTTTCCCCAAATTAGGTACAGATCATCTGGTCACAGGGATTTTTTAAATTTCCAGAGCAAAGTGTAATGGCACTCAGGTAACAGGCTGAAAACCAGCTAGATCAAGGACTCTTTCACAGAAGGAGTAACTCAGTGGCAAATGTGTGGCAGGAACGCAGCCCCAGCAAGTGGTTCCAAAGACCCAGCAAGGTGGGGATGGTTCTAGAGAGGATTGTTCATGATGATTCAGATGCAACTTCTGGCTCAGGAAATCCCCAGGATGCTGGTTACCAGAAGATAAAGGGTGCCAGAGGAGGATCACTTTACCCTTGCCCTGCTTTTCATACTCCTTTCCCCCAGCCAGAAGCAGAGAGAGACTCCTCTCTCAGCCACAAAAAACTGTGGGCTCACGCAGTATTGCACTTCTTCTATTCATGTATCTAAATAGAATAAAGTTCTGGACATTTTCCCTCCCTATCATGGATGTGTAACATTTATGTGGTAACTAGAGCATTAATTTGCAAAGAAAAGTTGTTTTAGGAGAGTATGTATTTGCAGTTGTTTCTAATGCTGTATGTGTTTGATACTTCTCTGCATGTTTTCTTGCAATTTATTTTTCTTTGTTTCTTAATTTGCTGCTTTGGTATTGGCTAACTTGGTTCCTCTGTATATCTCTCATGCCTGCCTTGTTGAATTTCCCATTCTCCCTATGCCAGACCTTACTTTGTGGTATTTAACCACCCTGCATTCACTGGTGGCTCCATTCCCAAAAGCTGGCTCCACTCCTGCTTATTAACAGTCCCCAAGAGACTGCAAAGCTGGATTCTGTAGAGCTCCATATTTATCTCTGCAATGATGACAGCCCAAAACACAAAAGACAGCAAGAACTGCATGTTCCACTAACCCCACATCAGCTCCTAGCAAGCGGCTGGGATTCACACGCTTGGAAATTGTTGGACTGTTGCTCGATGTCATGGTCTAGTCATCAGACCACAAGAAAAAAGAACAAGTATGTCAAGTACAATCCTTATTCTTTTACCTCTACTGATTTTGTAATATGGGGGCAGAATTTGTCTTGCTCTCTCCAATTATTTTTGAGAGTCATTAGTTAATTAGAAGCTGAAAAATACCAATTGGTTATAAAATGCTTTCACGTTTGAGACTTAAGATGCTTCTGCCAATGAAGACATTTTCAGTCCCCAGCTGTGCCAAAGCAAATTAACACAATGCCATTGAGAGTCCTCTAATTGCAGGTATAGTTCTTCTCAGCTTTCATGTGGCACATATTTTATAGGTTTAAGAGATATCAGTAATTTTAAAATACAGTCGCTACTTGTAATTTGATGGCAAAAACACATGAGCAAATTAATCAAACCCGACCATTCACTGCAATGTGTTGACTAGCAAAGCACAAACCAGATACACAAACCCATATAGCGCCCATGTAGTCAAGCAATTATTATTTATCAGAGTTATCATGGTATAAGCAACCATAATAAGCAAAATGTTTTCTATAATTCTTTTCTGATCTTGTGAAATATCATAAATCCATCCATCTCATTATCCATGCTCTTGCAAGGTGGACCTTTTGTTTTCTAAAATGAAGGCTTTACTGAATGAAGACTTATGCTTGGTTATTCCATTTTATCTCCATGTTATTTGTACTTTTTTCCTTTCCAGATTTGACACACAGAAAGGGACTGCATATTCCAGTGGCAGCTGTTGCCTTTCTGCAGTGTCCTGAGACCTCTCAAACCTCTAAACTGGGGTTTAGAGCTTTCATCCTTTTTCTGGACACAGGCCAATATTTGTAAAAATACTACAGGGCTTAATTTCTATCTAAAGTGTGATGCAATTACACCTTTTGTCTGAAGTTTGTAGTTATTCCTCCCTCTTTTCTTTCACTGTCTGTAACCATTCATCCTAGTCAGCTATAATTTTTAGGGCAACAGTGGTGATACCATCCAGCTGGCTATTGCTTTCTCTTCTAGCAGGCAAAACGGATCTTATGCTCTCCAACATTCTCTGTGTTTCAAGGCTTGAGTTTCAAGTCCAATTTCAGTGACTGCAAGAGTGATCAAGCGAAGTTTTGGGGATCTTTCTTGGTATTTCAGTAATGCTTTGCATGAGATTCTTGCTCTACAAAGCACTAGCTGCAGGGAAAATAACAGATTTCACAACATTGGTGAAACAAAAAGACGCTTGTCTAGTTGTTTAGATGAGCTTATGTAAAAGGTCAGAAACAACAACAAACTACACCTGTGGCAACATGCTACAGAGCAGATGGGTACCTCAGTTGCAGTATTACAGGCGATGGCACATGTTACCGCTAAAGGTCTGGATCCGAAGACAAAGGTCCCTTTCTGACTTTGGCAGGTTCTTCCGTTTCTCATGCTGTTGATGAAAGACTTGTCTATTACAGCATGACATAAGCTGAAGCAAACACATGGTTCGCACCAATGTACATACAAGCTGCATACTGTAATTTAGAGTTGTCTACTTCTTGTTAGATAGGCTCTGTTGGATTTTCAAAGTAAACAGAAGGGCAAAATGACACTCCTTTAGAGTTACACCTAAGAGGGAGGTCTAGTACGTCACTGGCTGACCAAAGTAAGCAGTTATGCTAGGGCTGCTACAGCCACTGAACAAATTTAGTCCTGCTACGTTAAACTACCTTGTCATATAACCACTGCTGTAAGCGACTTGTCCATGTGACTCAGTAACAAGATTGGAGACCTTGGGGCCCAGTAGAAAACTCCCAGTTCACTGGGATGTGGGCATTGCCTTATCAGAGCTTTGTCTTTATGGCTTTCTCATTTTAACTCAAGCTATAAAGATGATAATCATTAACGTTTCTCTGCTCGGAATACACTGACAGTCTTGTTTGTGCATTTTGTATTTGTGTAAGTGCAAGATGCTAATCAGTAATTTCAGGTCTGTAACGAGGGTTGGTTACTAGTGAGTACAGAGAAGGTGAGCAGAGAAGGAATTTTTTTTTTCATGTTTGTGAAATACGAGTTTCTAACAACTCTCTTCAGTTGTTCTCTTTTGCGAATTCATTAAAAAAAAAAAAAAGGAAAGAAAAGGCAGTTGTAAACCAGAGAAAGAGGACCTTCTTTCTCGCTCGCTCTGTATTTCTTATTGACACTTACTCCAACAGCTTCACTTCCAGCCTCCATTTTGGTGTTAGACTGACCAACAGTTTGTGAAATCATGACGTAAGGAAGCTTGCTCAGAATTTTCTGATATCCATCATCAGTTGGCTAGGGAGTGGGTTGAAAAAAAGCCATGTGAGCCAGAGGTCTAAGCCTTAGACCAAGGGGAGTGAAGGAAGCTGGAGTCCCCTGCTTGGGATGTGAGGAGGATTTGCTGCAGGTGTCGTAACCAGGCAGTGCAGCCCCGCTCCCCATCTGGTGAGAGGATCTGTTCTGAACCCTGCACAGCAGCACGCTGACCTGCTGCCAGGGTGCTGGGCTTGTCACCACAGTGAACTGTGCAGGTTGGGGAAAAAAGGGAAAACACACACGTTTATGCATTCACAGGTACCTTTACCCCGGCTTTGACGTGTAGCTTTGGCTTCAGACATGCCTTGAGAGTCACTGATGTGTAGGAGGTATAAATCTAGTTTCAGAGCCACATGACTTGAAATAAAATTAATATGGTAGAGGTAACTTCCAAGTCCTTCAGCTTTAGTGCCAAATAACACTTGTAACTGAATACAGAAGGAGAGAATGGTACGGAAGAGACTCATAGAGGCTGCTGTGCCTAAGCCACGTTCAAAATGCAACCATGTTGCTTGGGCATTCTTCCCAAAGACACGCACAGGCCATTCAGGAGGCCAGTGCAGCTGGAAGAAGAGCTGCCTGGGCAGGAGAGGGAGGGAGAGGGAGTCCAAGCTGAGAGGTGTTCCATCTTTCCTTCCATATGAGTGCTGACAGCGTTGCTTATGAGTAACAGCTCAGCCTTGGGCCAATCTAGAAAAAAGTTAATGAAAAGATAACTTAGTTAGATGTGAACATGGACTTGATTTCAGAAGTTACTTGGCATATCAAGGATGAAAATAAAATTAAAAGAGCAGAAGAGCCATGGTGTTAGAGGCAGGAAGATGCATTTAGATGTTTTGCTTTCACTGCCTAGGAGGAGGGATCTGCCATAGCTTGTCTTTCCTAGCATATCTGCTACACCTGAAGTGAGTTAGGCCCCAACCCAGTCTGTCTGGTGCATTTGGGATAAAGTAATGAGAACATAAAATACAAGGTTTATCCAGTCAGGCCAAAGTTCATGTAGTTTCATATCTTACAACAGATGCTAAGGGAAGGGTGGGAGAACAAGGCAATACTCCCATATGAAGCTCCTGCCACTGAGTTATCTGTGGAGGACCTAGTGTGAGCCAGACTGAACTGTGAGGCACTCAGCTAGGTAGGTCACCTGCCAGGCTACACTGATCACAGACTGCCCTGTGTTCAGAGGGTCCTGCCTCTATGGTCTTTACATGCAGTCCAATTAACCTCAAGTTTTGTAGTTGCTCTAGACCTTTCCTTACTCCAGTTCTTGCGGGTCCTTTGGCACCTCAGCATGGTGTTGAGGAGCCTCTTCTGGATCCTGAGCTGTCTGGCCCCTGCAGGTTGCCTATATTTACATGAGACCAAGCTCCTGGTTTCATAAGGGCCACCTGTTGGGCTTCACACACTGCTTTTTCTGGCTTCAATCATGTTTTAATTCATCTAATGAATGTGTTTCAGTGAGAAGGTTAATAAGTAATCAGGTAATGAGGGGCTTTCTCACAATATATTCAAGGGGCAGAGTTAAGGTTGTGTGACTATTTCACAATTTGGAGTCCTAGGGTTAGAAACATTCTTTTAGCATGACTACACTATTCATTACTGCTGCGTCCTTTCTCTTACTGTATGAGACACCACGGGGTCCATTGTCTCTAATACTAAGAAAGCTGGAAAAAGGAGACTTCATCGTAATATTTTTCCCATCCTTTTTCTGAGCAGCTTTCCCAAAACTATGATTGTAAGAATGGAATTTGTTTCTTGTGGGATTCCAATAGCAAGCGGATGCACAGGGAGGAAGGCATAAAAAAAAAAAAAGCCTCCAGCACAACCATCTTCAGCTGTTCAGTGTTTTGCTCAGTATGGCTTTCACAGCATCTGAAGAGCCAACACAAATGAGAAAACCCCTGCACAAGAGCTAATAATCCTACATATGACTTTTGACTGAACTTGTCTGACTAATGTGCTTTAAAGCAAAACCCCGTGCTTACCAAATCCAACTTGGAACAGTTTCTTTGGCCTCTAGTTCCTTGGCATTCAAGCACTGCTGCTTAAATATCACACCAAAGAACTTGAGTAATTCTAACTTGCAGCAGTTCCAGGCTTCCAATGACAACATTGTTTTGCATTGTTTATTTTTCTGAAAGACTGTTTCTCTAGGATGTATTGAGGCCAAACACTTCTATGGATTCAAACAGCACAACATCACTGAATCTAGTGATATGGAGCTAGTTTGCCTCAGATGATAATCTGGCACATTTGTATTCCTGCCTACTTTTTATGGAATTAAAGCAAATCTAGCTATTCAGGTTATGGCTGAATGCCTATAGATGCCAAGCCAGTCGACTACGCCAGTCTAGGTCCTAAGGAACTAATGGGGGTAGCTTCAGGGCTGCTGTGCAGAGTGGTCAAGAGGACAAAGTGAGGGATAAAACACCCACTAAGTAAGAAAATACAATATAATAGCTCTTCAGCAATTTTGAGCATGAGCTTTTGTCATTAGAAATACCTTTGCCTTTTAAAAGCTCCACCTGTAACTTTCTAAGTCAAGATTTGCGTCCCTTGGATATGTCACTAGTCTAAAATTCAGCTGCACAGAAAGAACTGTTTGGTCAGGGCAACAGACCTGTCTTGTGAATGACATCATCAGCGGGAGCAAGGTCTTTGGCTTTAAATGAAGAAAAAGTCAGTCTTCCACCAGGCATTTTACAACATAGAGCTGGTTGTGTTTTTTGGGATTGTTTGGGGTTTTTTTCGCTCCTCTGGCAACTCTTGCTCTAACTGTTTAAGGAGTTACAGCTCCCAAATGCTCACTCTGCTCTGGTGCTGGAAGTTATTGCCTCTCTGGAAGAGCCAACAAAACAGAACATGTGCCCACCCCTTGGCAGGTCCCCTACAAAGCCCAGTTACACGACTGATGAAAGGGGGTTTTCCTGTAGGACACACAGCAGCAGCAGCGCACAGAAAGCTGGTACCACAACAGTGGTCTGAATTTCTGATGTCAAATAATATCAAAGTTATTTGATGTTGCAGCAAATATATATATATACTGTTACAGCATCTCAGTATCTCCATGGTCAGTCCTGGAAATAGTCCAGAGTCTAGTCCAGGAGACTCTCCATACTCCTGGAGAGTCCAGACCTCTCAGAGGCCAACTTTGTCTCTTTTATGAGCTGCCCATCTGTGCCCTCCCCAGCCCCCATTCCTCTCCATGGATGATGATAATTTTGGAGAAAATACTACTGTGAAAGGTTCAAGTGACACCACTGTTCCCTGCACCAGACTGAAGCGGAATGCCTGAAACCAGTGCCAACATTTGCCTGTACCAGCTTTGCCCTGATACCTTGCACCAGGTGGAGGACTACCACCTTACACCTCCACAACTTCAGAGTGCAGCATCTGGGATGCCATTCTGAGCTGCTTTCTAATAGCTATAGGGAAATCCAGTGAACAGTAATAGTGATAGAGAAATGAGGAGCTGGAAGTAAGAAGATGAGAGAGGGAGGAAGAGAGAGAGGGAAAGGGTAAGAGAAAGGGTGAGGGAGAGAAAGACCTTGTACAGGTGAGTAAGTAAGTTATATCTATTGTTTTATTCAAGACAATTATTGGTCTCCCTTCTTCTCTCAGGGTATAGCTCATGTACCTGCTGCAATTTTTCTCAACTTTGTCCATTGCTCCCAAGCGCTTTCATGATATCTTTTGAAAGCAACCCTTGAAGGAAGATTGTGATCATCTCCACAGCTGTATGGTGTGGTTAAATCAGCAGATACCTCCTCCTTTCTTGTAAAGCACCTGCTTGCAGGAGTTATGCTTTACTTCACCAAAGTGTTTGAAAGGGTTGCAAAAAACAGCAAGATGAAGCAAGCAGGGCCGGGGCATAGGTGTTAGGGCACATTTTGTTGAGTGGTTTTAGCATGTTGGGCTGAGGTTCTGTGCAAGAGCAAGGGAGGCAGCGAGGATGCAGGTACCAGCAGTGGAATGTTGGGGTGGAGTGCAGGGGTGGTGTGAAAACCGCTGAGGTCAAAGCTGAGCCCGTGCAAAAGGAAATGGAATGGGAGGAGAGAAAGCAAGGAAGAACAAAAAAATAAGACCATGTATTACTGAAGAGAAAGGGGTACTGAGATTTTACATAGTCTGAATGTGGTCTGAAAAACTAATAATTTTCCTCCCTTTTCCACAAGGTTGATTTTGTGGGAACAGGGCAGCTAATCAAGAATGAGGGTATGAGCACGGAAATTTGCCATCTCCAAGGAGGAACATGATTCAGAGGGTGTAAGGTCCTTTGGGAAGGGATAGCTTTTTCCTGAGTTCCCAAGGACCTGGTAGGTGAGGCTGCACTGCCAGGTGACAGGATCCTGAATGAATGTGTTAAATCAAATCTGGTAGTATCTGCCCAGAGGAGAGCAAATGTAATACATATTTTTTTAGGAAGAAGGTAAGAGGTAATTTGGAAAACTAGTCCTTTTAGTCTGACCTCAGCAGTATGCCACTTTTGCAACAAATTTCTAAGACAAGAATAGTTACATCTATAGAAGTTAGTGAAAAAAAGGTTTTGAGTTAGAAAAAGGCAAAACATGCCAGACTAAAATAATGACTTTCCTTGATGACTAAATTACTAAACAAGGGAAATAAGAGTGATCTGTTTTATCTCAACTTCAGTAAAGCATGTCACTTGGCATTACATAAGAAATTATCAGTTTATGTGGAGAAGATATGGTAACTAGTGGAAGATCAACAAGACAGCCAAAGGAGTTACACGGAAAGGGGAAGCATCTGGCTGGCTGAAGGTTACTGAGAGAGCTCTTCAAGGATTAATCTTGAGCTAAACTTGTTTAAGCATTTAATTAATGACAGCAATAATGACTTGGTAGAAAGCATGGGAATGTGCTAATGACATTTGTTATCAACACAGAAGAAGGGTGTATGGTGGTTAGCCAGAATATATGACAAGAAAAACAGAATTACTTTGGGTTTGAAGTAATAGAAATAAGGTAAGAGTCATCAGAGTAAATTGCAAGATCATGTGTTTACTGCCAAGTAACAGGGATTTTGTGATAAAATTTAAGCTTGTCGGTTGAAAATAACAGGAATAGAAAATAGATACGGGCATGATATAGCTATAAAAGTCAAGTGTGGTTATAGTATATGTCGAAAGAGACATTTCCACTAGATAAAAATGGACCGATGTTAATCTCTTGGGTACCAGTGAGGTCCCTAAAATAAAATATACCTTTCTGGGCACCTGTGTTTCATGGAAGAAGAATTCAAACAGGAACAGAGGCCAAGAAGGGCTGACTGGGCAACAGAGAACTGATCTCACAAGAGAAAACTGGAATTGCTCAGCTTGCTTAGCGTAGCAAAACAAAGGCTGAGAGATGATCTGCTTGCTGCTCAAGCGACCACAAGGGTTGGCACATAAGAAGGAAAAAATAGCTTAATGACAGCTTAATGGTATTCTTATCAGAAAGACACAAGTGCCTGAAACAGCTAGGAGCAAGGCTAGGCTGGGAACTGGAAGAGATTTCCTCAGATTTGGAGGAGTGTGGTGCTGTGACAGGCTCCTGGCTGGAGCAGAAGGATAGGACCATACCTGCTTTTCAAGGACGCTTGCTCAGATCATGAGAAGGATGACCTGACATGCACCCCGAGTCAGTCAGGGGTAGTCTGAGGAGCTTTTTCTTTACTCCTAAATCTTTTTGTTCCTACTAGCTGATGCCAACTGTTCACCTCCACACACAGGGAGCAGCCCTGGGGAGAAATATTTCTTAGACAGGCTCAATCTCTTTGGTTCTTCCTGTGTGGCCTTGAACTGCTCTCTATTTAGGGCATGTGGTGGAGCACCGCAATCTAACCCAGGGCCTGTAAATGGTTTGCAAGAAGTTCCGTGAGAAAATTCAGTGTTTAAAATGTGAAATGTGTTTCAAATTTTGGATGGGCACAGAGGTCATGTGACAACCGCTCTGCTTCCCAATTGGAAGAACGTACCTCTTAGAATTGAGTTTCTTTGCAAATACTCATATTTAGGGCTCCAGCATTCATATTCCAAGAATATTCTGACCTATATTCTGCAAATTTGCTGCTTCCGCAAATACTCTTGCTAGCAAATTCATTCTCTACTCTCGAGCCAAAAGGGTGCGAACACAGCATGAAGTAAAAACATTTTTGTTCAAATAAATAGTGCTAGAAAAATTTTCAAGGAATAAACTTAGGTCCTGGAGGGACACAGGAAACAGAGTGCTAGACAATCAGGAAGAGAAAGAAAAGAGAAAAATTGTGTGAGAGAGCCTGAGGCATGTCTGAGGCAGGCTTTAAAAAAAAAAAGGGACAAATTCGAGTTGAATAGGGAACCAGGGAGGCTGCCTGAGGATAACTTGAACACCCCTGACTCTTGCGAAGGAGAGAGTCCTGTGCATCCAGGCGAGGCCACACACAAGAAAATTCAACCGCTGAACTTGGAGGAGCCAAGACATTTCCAAGAGAGAAGCCCAGGCTGTGGAATAGAAGGGTGAGGTCCACAGCTGCTGAGAAATAAAGACAGAAGATACGGAAGAAGAAGGATTAAGAATGAGGAAATATGATGGTACAGCAGTCAGGAGGAGGTAAACCACAGGTGGGAGATGAGCGAGATGGGGAAGAGCAAAGCTGCTTAAAATTTCAAAGTCAAACTGGAAAGCTGGCAAGATTTGTGTGGTTTCAGATTGAAAGCATGTAAAACCACTTGCACAGGATGTGTATCATTGAAGGGTTGAAGCAGAAAGCTTTTCAACTCTGAACTGAGTTTTGGGTTTTTGATCAAACCGCAGGCCAAGAAAACAGTTTTGAGAGTGGGGGTGGGAAGCTAGGTTTCATTGAGAAAGTTTCTCCTGCCTGTAAATGATGTAAGGGAGTGGAAAATTACGCTGTACTTGTCTCTGAGCATTTTCCTGGGTAGGATTCCCTTTAATGCAATCTTTTTTTTACATGAAAGCTTCCCTTTGCTTCTGTCCCCTCCAGTTATGACTCACTTGGGCTCTGCCCATATCCCCCCACTGCGAGCTGGGTAGCTCAGGTGACCACTCAGATTGCTTTAGTTTTTTGTGCAAACCATGAGTGCAGGTTGCATTTCACTCCTCCTCAACTCTCTTGCATTGAGCCACTGGCACCTAGTTTCTCTGGCCAGCCTCTTTTGCACAGTGAGGGGGATCTTTAGAGGATCTGAAGAAAGCAAGGGGAGGAAAGAGAACGATGATTAGAGACTTCTGAAAGGGGCAGCGAGGAATTAGGGACTATACTCTTTGAAAATTTGCGTGACACTCCTTAACGGTCCCTGCCTCATTTTCCACTTGGCTGCTTTATGACTGAACTGTAAACTAAAAATGACATGGGCTCATTAATTTGGCAGCAACTGGCAAGATGTGGCCATTTAGCATACCCACAAAGCTATTGTTTAAGGCTGGGTCATGTCAAAGGGCAAGCTAAATATGGCCGAACCTCTGAAAAGCTGAGTCTAGGAGTCCTAGAGCCTAAACCTTCTCCCTAACCTCTGCTTGTCTTCAGCAGTGTGATCAGCTTGGGTTTTCTGGGGAAGGCTTTACATAAAGCTGTCAAGTTACTAGCAATATTATGTCAGTTTGATTTTTTTTTAAAGCGGGCTCAATTATATCATCCTCTCTTCACATCTGACAAGCGGTACAAAAAGTGTTTGCAATAGCGGCTTCAAGGGAAGCAAATGCTTTGGGTGCAGGTTGCTGGTGCAAGTCCAGAGTATGAAGGGAGTCTAAGCCCAAACACCTTAAAATGTCAGATGCCACAGAATCACTGAAAAACTCTTCAGGAGATTGTTCTGACTGCATTTGTTTGGTTTAGAGAGTAGGTGGTTAATTCCTACAGTGTTATGGAATTAGAGTGCATGGCAATTGGGCAGATCTCACGCGTGCAGGCTGAAGGAGCCCATCTGAGTTCAGTACTAACAAGCCACACTGCAAACTGCAGGATAAATATTCATACGTGTCTCTTCAGACAAAAGAAGACAATGAGAATGAAACCAAATGCAAGTGAAAAAGCAGCTTCTCCCCATCCTTTCTTCCATTCCTCTGCATTACTGCCGCGTAGGTGTAGTGGAAGAGATTTTCTTTGTGTCTTTCATGTGATGGTTTGCTCCCACTTTCTCTTGAGCTGACCCTGACAGAAAAGGATGACATCCCAGCCCACACGCTCCCTAGCCAAAAGCTGCCATTTATTCAGGGGACTTGGAAGAAAGCCTTTCCCCAGCTGGTCCATTCCTGCTTGGGACATCTACATCTGAAAATAATACCTCTGCTATTTATGCACGTGGTCCTGTCATGACCTCGTCTACTAGGATAGATTAACTGAATTTCTCCAATGTTTTCTTTACTTCCTGATGGCCACTATTGACTTTGCTGTGTGATGAAGGCTTTCGAAGGACCTAAACATGCAGGAGTGCAGGAAACTTGGCATGCCTGAACTTTGGGGTGGCTTGCTATTCTGAGGGCTTTCAAATGTGATTTCTTCCCTTTTAAAGTGAAGTCACACTAAAGCAGAAGGGACAAATAACAGACTGGCATTTCCTCCTTGGTAAGCAGTCATCTTAATGAATTTCACAGAAAGCAAATCACAGTTCTCAGGTGTCAGAATTTAAGTTTGCTTCATAAGCAAAAAAAAAAAAAAAAGGAAAACAGTTAGAAATCTAATGTTGCACACTGGCCTTGCCATGGAAAAAAACCATCCTGGCCTCACTTCTCATTATTGCATTTAAACTCAAAAGAGTGTAGTATAATAAAACAACCTTTTTTTTTTTTTTTGTCAAGTTCATATTCTGGAAGCTTAACAAGCAAATATTTTTCCATGTTTATTGGTTAAGTAATTTTGAGAAAAAGCTCTTACTCATTTACGTACTGTATAACTCAAAATCTCTTTTTTTCTGCTTCTGTGTTTCCAGTGATATTCCCCTATATATTTCTACTTTTTTGTTGTTTTGTTTTGGTTAAAAGTTCACGCAGGCTTGATTAATTTTAGCAAGTTTCCAAAAATGAACTGGGCTTTTATGCCTCAAGGAAATTTTTTTTTGACATTTTACAGCAAAGAAAACTATTTCCTCTCCCATTCAAAGCTAACCATGTTTAATTGGCCTAGAATTCTGTTGTAGTTTGGAAAATGTTTGTGATATCCCATCCATTTTTTCATCCAGCCATTTGAGTAGGCCTGTGTTTACTGTCTTGTTGGCTTTACATGTACAATGATGTTGATATGACAAGGTATTCCCTTGAAATAACTCTAGATCTTACAGACTATATGCCTCTTAATAATGCTTCATTATGCAGGCAAAAACAACTCCGCAGTTTTAGTGGAGGTTTAGTGATGGTTTCATAACCATTTTAACTGCTTGGATGCATAAGCTGCATGAATAATACACACAACATAGAGACATGCAGTCACACACAGCTGTGTTTTGGGGACAATTTAGAGTGCTTAACGGGATCTGTTTGTTGGCTTCAGTGGATTCAAATGAATAGTTTTATAACTTTTTACTTTTGGATGAAATGAAATGGTTTAATGCAACAACCAGCCTCTAAACTCATAGGCTACCATTTGCATCTCCCCCTGCAGATCATTAAGAGACTTTAGACTTTAGGGTGACAAGCAATATATTTTGTAAAACAACAGGGATTTAAGATGCAGACATGTACAGATGTTGCGTTTTCCATACATTTTTGTGGTCAGATAGCAATGTTTGAAGATGTATGTGTGAGGTCATTTGAATTCACTTGGAGATGGGAGCTTCATAGGCACAGAGACCATCTGGCGATCAGATGTGGACTGCAGGTAGACCTATTTGTTTTTAACTGAAGTCACTGAGGAATGAAAATGTCAAGTACCCTAACACTGCAGAAAAATGATAATCACTAACCACCCAGCACAGCATCTGTTTAACCAGTCTTAAAAAAGTAATCCAGTCAATGAAGTAGGAAATTGCAGGCATTACAGTATTTTTTCTTTTCTGTGTGTGCGCGCGTGTGCATATGTGTATATGCAAGTGTGTATATAATGCCAAGTCCTTAATGGAGTGGTGAGATTTCTGGGTGTCTACTCATGGTGGTCCACACAAACAAAAAGACTGGTAATTGGAGAAATTGCTCTAAAATCACTTAGGCTGGAGTGTCTGACAAGCTGCAATCAGTCTCTGACATGTGCGTAAATCTGAATTTTTTTGGACGTTATTTGACTCTGGTGGTAAAGCTTTCTGGCTAACTGCTGTGCTGTTGGTTTCAGAATTGGAAGTTAGGCTGTGCAGGGATGTAATTCAGGATGTCCCTCACACCCCTCTGCCTGCTCCTCAACCCTAGCTTTCAGCTGTAGGTACTGGAATGGTGGCTGGGGCTATTGAACTGTTGGCACACAGGAGCTGAGATAGGCTTACTTGTTTTCAAGGTGCCAGAGACCACATCAAAGACAGAAAAGAGTGAAACCACTGTGGAAAATGGGAATGAAGACAGCACCATGATTCCTGAAGACAGAGACTTCCTCCACAGGCTTTGGATGCATTTTCAGATATAAAAATGAGCCTTTCAGACTTTCTTTGAAAGACAAGGAAAAAAAAAAGGAACCACACAAATTTGTAAAAAATATTCCAAATGACGAATAATGTATGGCTTGGTGTGAACACTTTCTGTACAAAAGTATAATTCAAAGCACAAAATCCAGCAGCCTGTTTTGTATCTGCAGTTAAACACTGCAATATCTTGAGAGCTGCTTGAAATTTGTGTCAGTTCACTAAATAAGGGTGACATATTGAACTCCCAGACCTTGTGCCACTTGGTGTAATAGAATTTTGGTGTTTCTCGGCAAAGATTTCGTAGTCACACACCAGCTGCTCATGGAACAGTGTTTATCCAGCAAAACCTGCAAGTGGCTCCCTGGTGATCAGCCTGGGCAAAGTTCAAAGTTTAGACGAGCCCAGGGAACAAACAGAGCTCTCAGACGTCAGTTACCTCTGCAAGACTCCGTGGGAGATGCCTGAAGAGCCGAGCAAATGC